>NC_088391.1:1244000-1555000 GCF_037993035.2 Macaca fascicularis | reverse complement strand
AATCTGACAAAGATCTTAAGGCAGTCATGATAAAAAGGCTTCAATGAACAATTACAAACATGTGTGAAACAGAAATAGAAAGCCTCAGCAAAGAAATAGAAAATGTTAGTGAAGAAATAGATGATATAGAGAAGAACCAAATAGAAATTCTAGAACCGCAAGATAGACCTGTTTTAATCAGGTGTGATAAGAAATGCAGGCATGGGGCTGGGCGCGGTGGCTCAAGCCTGTAATCCCAGCACTTTGGGAGGCCGAGGCGGGCAGATCACAAGGTCAGGAGATCGAGACCATCCTGGCTAACACGGTGAAACCCCGTCTCTACTAAAAACACAAAAAACTAGCCGGGCGAGATGGCGGGCGCCTGTAGTCCCAGCTACTCGGGAGGCTGAGCCAGGAGAATGGCGTGAACCCGGGAGGTGGAGCTTGCAGTGAGCCGAGATCGCGCCACTGCACTCCAGCCTGGGGGACAGAGCAAGACTCCGTCTCAAAAAAAAAAAAAAAAAAAAAAAAAAAAGAAATGCAGGCATAGAAATGACTGTCATGAAGGAAAAGGTTTTTACTCACAGTGCTCTAGAAATAGGGGGCAAACACACCATGCAGGGCCATATGGAAAAGTACCAGAGTCAACCAGGAGGCGGAGGGGGTCAGGGGGAAGTGTGGGCAAGAGGCACTTGTTGGGGGAAACCATCCCCAATATTTCAACGTAGGTTCTATTTTCCATAAGTGTCGGCCGGCTGAGAAATAAAGAGAGACAGTATAAAGAGAGGACTTTTACAGCTGGGCCGCTGGGGGTGACATCACATGTTGGTAGGACTGTGTTGCCCGCCTGAGTCTCAGACTAGCAAGTTTTTATTAAGTGTTTCAAAAGGGGAGGGGTGTGGGAATAGGGAGGAGGTACAAAGATCACATGTTTCAAAAGCAGAAAGCAGAACTAGTAGTAAGTGTCTAACAAAGATCACATGCTTCTGAGGGAACAGAACAAAGGGCAAAAGCAGAACTACTGATAAGGGTCTATGTTCAGCGGTACATGTATTGGCTTGATAAACATCTTAAAACACAGAAAACAGAGTTCGAGAGCAGAGAACCGGTCTGACCACAAATTTACCAGAGCGGAGTTTTTTCCCCACCCCAGTGAGGCTGAGGGTACTGCAGGAGACCAGGGCGTATCTCAGTCCTTATCTCAACCGCATAAGACAGACATTCCCAGAGCGGCCTTTTATAGACCTCCCCACAGGAATGCATTCCTTTCCCAGAGTATTAATATTAACATTCCTTGCTAGGAAAATAATTAACAATATCTTCCCTACTTGCACATTTGTTTATAGGCTCTCTGCAAGAAGAAAAATATGGCTCTTTTTGCCCGACCCCACAGGCAGTCAGACCTTATGGTTGTCTTAACCTTGTTCCCTAAAAATCGCTGTTATTCTGTTCTTTTTCAAGATGCACTGATTTCATATTGTTCAAACATACATGTTTTACAATCAATTTGTACAGTTAACACAATTATCGCAGTGGTCCTGAGGTGACGTACATCCTCAGCTTATGAAGATAACAGGATTAAGAGATTAAAGACAGGCATAAGAAATTATAAAAGTATTATTTGGGAACTGATAAATGTCCATGTTAAAATGAAATCTTCACAATTTATGTTCCTCTGCCGTGGCTCCAGCCGGTACCTCTGTTCGGGGTCCCTGACTTCCCACAACAGCCATTAATGTGGTTTCTCTGGGAAAGGCAAGGCAGAGTAAGCAGGCTTAGCAGACTTGGGATTGACTAGTGTGAAAATTTCAGGGGGCTCTGAGGCATAGGGGCTATCCCCATTGGTCTGGTAACTGGCCCTGGACTGATTAGGGCAGGTAGACAGTGGCCTAGAATGTGAAATCTCCGTGAGCGACTGATGAAGGGGGTGGTTAGGGTCTAGGTTTGAATTGATTGGTTTGAGTATTACTGGTGCACTCACAGGGAGTTATTTGCCATCTCTAGGAATTAGCTGGCCCTGGGAGGGACAGTCTCCTCAGGGTTAGTAAGGCCATGGACATTATTCTGATGTCAAAACGTAAGAGTAAAAAGACATGCTTAATACATAAGCCATAAAACAAACCTCAATACATTTCAAAGAATAAAATAATAGTGTGTTCTCTGGCCATAATAAAATCAAACTAGAAATAAATAGCAGAAATAGGAAAATTTCCAAACACTTGGAAACTAAAACACACTTCTAAATACATTGTACTGAATGAAATTTAAAAATACAACATATCAAAATTTGTTAGCATAGCTAAAGGAGTGCTAATAAGGAAATGTGTAGCACTGAATGCATACCATAGGAAAGAAGAAAGGACTGAGATCTAAGTTCCTACTCGAAGAACCTAGAAGAAGCTGAGCAAAATAAACCAAAAGAAAGAAGGAAGAAAATAATAAAGATAAGAGCAGAAATCAATTATCCTGAAAACAGAAAAAGAAAAGAGGAAATTAACGAAACAGAGTTGGTTCTTTGAAGAGATCAACAAAATTTAAAATTTACAAACCACTAGGAAGGCTGACAAAGGAAAAAAAGAGTGAAAAAATAAATTACCAATATCAGGAATGAAACAGGATATATCGCTACAGACCCTGTGGACATCAAAGCAATAATAAGGGAATCTTGTGAGCAACTCTACACATACACTTTGCAACTTAGACAAAATAGACAATTTCCTCAAAATCCACAAACTACCGTAACTCAACCAATATAACATAGATGATATGAGCTGTATAACTTTTATAATTAAAAGTCTCTCAGAAAAGAATTGTGCAAGGCTCAGATAGTTTCATTGGAGAATTCTACCAAATGTTTGAAGGAGGATTACCACCAATTCTACATGATTTTTTCCAGAAAACAGAAAAAGAGGGAACACTTCCCAGTGTATTTTGTGACTCTAGTGTCATACTGATTCTAAAACCAGACAAATACAGCATGCAAAAAAGAAAACTACAGACTAATATCCTCCATTAATATAGATGCAACCATTCTTAATAAAATAGTAACAAATAAAGCTTGGTACTATATAAAGAGAATTACACACCACGACAAAGTGAGGTTCATTCCAGGAATGCAAGGCTGGTTTAATGCTGAAACAACAGTCAAGTCAGGAAGCTGAGGTGGGAGGATCGCTTGAGACCAGGAAGTTGAGGCTACAGTGATCTATGATCATGTCACTGCACTCCAGCCTGGATCACAGAGCAAGACCTTGTCTCAAAAAAATTAAAAATTAAATAAAACTAATATTTTACTGGATTCCCACATACTGCCCAACCTAACCGTGGTTCTCCTGCCCCACTTCCACCTGCCCATCTATCTCCTGCACTGGCTTCTCTTCCTCTCTCCATCCTCAGGTAAAGTTACTCCAAGAACCTTTCATTACTCACCCTGCAATCTTCCTCAGCAACCTTGTTTATCTGCACAATTCACCCTATGAGATATGAGCATCATTTTACAGATAAGGGCACTGAGGTCAGAAAGGTTGAATAGAGGCTGGGCATGGTGGCTCACGACTGTAATCCCAGCATTTTGGGAGGCCCAGGTGGGCAGATCACCTGAGATCAGGTGTTCGAGACCAGCCTGGCCAACGTGGTGAAACCCCGTCTCTAATAAAAATACAAAAATTAGCCGAGTGTGGTAGTGGGCACCTGTAATCCCAGCTACTCGGAAGGCTGAGGCACAAGAATTGCTTGAATCTGGGAGGCAGAGGTTGCAGTGAGCCGAGATCATGCTACTGCACTCCAGCCTGGGCAACAGAGTGAGACTCAGTCTCAAAAAAAGGAACTATTTCCTTTGCCTTTCTATTATATGAATGAATCCATTATAAGGATTATTTTAGAATAATCTCATCTATGTATTCAAAAACTTTTGCTGGGATTTTGATACAAATGGCATTAAACCTGTATATCATTTTGAGGAGAATTTACATCTTTACTATGTTGACTGTTGTTTTTTGAGATGGAGTCTTGCTCTGTCACCCAGGCTGGAGTGCAGTGGCGTGATCTCGGCTCACTGCAAGCTCCGCTTCCCGGATTCACACCATTCTCCTGCCTCAGCCTCCCAAGTAGCTGGGACTACAGGTGCTGCCACCACGCCCGGCTAATTTTTTGTATTTTTAGTAGAGACGGGGTTTCACTGTGTTAGCCAGGATGATCTCGATCTCCTGACCTCATGATCCACATGCCTCGGCATCCCAAAGTGCTGGGATTACAGGCGTGAGCCACCGCGCCCGGCCCAAGAGTTTTAAAAGAATTGTTGGAAGAAGACACCTGAGAAGAAGCCATCAGATATGGCGTTCAGAAAGTCATCGGGGCTGACAATGGCTTCGGTTCAGTAGTGAAGGTGGGCCCAGATTCATTGTCATGGAATAGGTGGGGAAAGAGGAAGTAGGTGCTGCCATTCTCAGAATCTTGATGGCAGGGTGTGGAGAGACCAGGCTGTAGCTCAAGAGGGAGGAACTTTTAGAGGTTAAAGAGCAGGAAGAAACTAAAGACGAAGAGACCGAAAGTGAAAGAGAGAGGAGGGTCGTTTCCATATCTTGTCCGTTGTGAATCATGCTGCAGTGAACACAGGTGTGCAAATATTTCTTTGAGATCCTGGTTTTAACTCTTTTGGGCATATCCCCAAAAGTGCAATTGATGGATCATTTGGCCATTTCACTTTTGATATTTTAAGGAGCCTCCGTCCTGCCTTCCATAATGCTGCACCCTTCTTCATTCCTGCTAACAGTGCATGAGAACTCCGTTTGCCCCACATCTTCACCAACACTCATCCTTTGTTTCTGTTTTGTTTTGTTTTTTGATAATAGCCATCCTAACAGGTGTAAGGTGATATATCATGATAGTTTAGACAGATAAATGAAAACGGAAAGTATGGTATATCCATATGATGGAATATTATTCAACCTTAAAAAGGAAGAAAATCCTGCCATCTGGGGCAACATGGATGAACCCAGAGGACATTATGCCAAGTGAAATAAGCCGGGCACAGGAAGGTAAATATTCCTGATCATACTGATGTGTGTCTAAAACAGTCAATCTCTGAGTAGCAAAGAATCCAACAGCAGTTTCCAGGGTTGGGGAGGGGTGTGGATTTAAGGAAGTGGGGAATTATTATTCAATGGAGATAAAGTTTCAGTGATGCTAGAAGAGTATGTTCTAGAGATCTTCTGCACAGCATCCTGCCCATAGTGAACAATATGTATTGTGCACTTCCGAATACCTTAAGAGGATAGTTCTCATGTTAAATGTTCTTACCACAAAAAAACAAACAAACAAAAACAAAACGAAACAAAAAAACCCAATGCAACACAGGAGCCATTTGGAGGTGATGGGTATGTTTATTACCTTGATTATGGAGGGGATGGGTATGCTTATTACCTTGATTATGGTGCTGGATGTCCCGGGTGTTTCCATAGGTCCAAACCCATCAAATTGGGCCCTTTAGATATGGGCAGTTCTGTGTATATCCATTTTACCTCAATTTATTGTTTAAAAAAGAAGAGAGGGAATGGAGGGGCCAACCGCAGCAGCTGGGGGAGAGGTGGGGAGAAGATGCCTCCTCCATTCGTATGGGGATCATTGCCAAGGCTGTGTTATTTGCCCCGATCTTCCCCACTTTCTATGGGCTTCATGCAATACTTGTACAACCAGCGATTTAAAAAGAAAGGAACAGGGCTGGAAGCAGTGGCTCACGCTTGTAATCTCAGCACTTTGGGAGGCCGAGGAGGGCGGATCACTTGAGGCCAGGAGTGGAGACCAGCCTGGCCAACATGGTAAAAGCTCATCTCTACTGAAAGCATAAAAATTAGCCAGGCGTGGTGGTGCACGCCTGTAATCCCAGCCACTTGGGAGGCTGAGGCAGGAGAATCGCTTGAACCTGGGAGGCAGAGGTTGCAGTGAGCCAAGATTGTGCCACTGTACTCCAGCCTGGGCTACAGAGTGAGGCTCCATCTCAAAAAATAAAAATAAAAAGAAATCAAATAAAAACAAAGGAACATCCCAGGAAAAGCAGGGATTATGAATGCCAACTGGATTGTTTTAGTGTGATGATTAAATTGTGATTTTGCTTTAAAAGCTTAGTCCTTGTTTTTATAGATTGGTACTAAAATATTTATGGATGAAATATTTTGGGATTTGCTTTAGACTAAAGAAAATGAGAAGTGTATTTTTGTTTCTCTGGAGCAAGTTTCTGAAGGAGGTCCTGGAGGAATCAACATGCCACACCAAGCCCACATCTGTGTTCACCGTCCGCCGGCTGTCCCCATGGGCGGTGTATCATGCTGTGTCCTTTTATGCAGGGAGTGAGTTCACGGGTGTGCCGTTGCTCCCAGGAGCGATCGGTCTGCACCTGCCTCACCCACACCCACACTAACGGTATCTGTGTCCAATCTGGAAATCCTTGGGGGGAAAGAGGTTTCCCACCTCTGGGTGCTAAACTGTGGGTGCTTTTCTCAGTCACCACGGGATGAAGGCTTAAGACTTCCCTAACCTCTTCTCTTTCCAGGATGAACTGACCCTGAGGACATCATTCCTGGTGTCGTGCAAGTGGCCCGCTCCAAGCTGAATGCCCCGTAGGCTGCTAAACTTAGCCTCTGCCCATTTGCAGTGAGGATGCAAGAATCCCTGTTGAGGTCCCAGGCCCCTCCACCCACAGTAACTGGTCGCCTTCCCAGCAAAAGCACCCAGCCCACGAGGGTTGGCAGCAAGCTGCCCAGATGCAACAGAAACCACAAGGCATGCGAAGGCTTAAGCAGTGGGGCCGAGCTTTATTGAGGTAATCACATTCGCTTTCAGTTGCTCGCAGTGATCGGCAAATAGGTGAGTTAAAAAAGCTCTCTGATTCCGTACTGTTCCATCTACCTTCAGAAAGCAGTAAAAATAAATTGTGCAATGAACACTTTCCACCTTAAGCATATCATGACAGTTCACAAATTTGCCAACAGACAATGCAAAACAATATTTACAAGATAGACCCTTTGTAAGTTCCAAATTTAGATACTTGTGGTGTAATTCTAAAACTAACACCTCATGTTTTCCAGGTAAGGAAGACCAGTCATTATAAAAATACTTTATATAAATTCAAAGTCAGAACTAAAAGCATCCAAGCCTATAAAAATATCTTTTCCTAATAAAAGTATCGATTTCTAGATAAATGTTCTTTATCAACAACAGTTACATAAATTTTCAGGAAGTACCCACTTTGTCAGAGTCCACTTAAAAGGAACCTGTCAAAGTGACTGCAATGCTCCTCTGTCAAGCAGTTTCTTGTTTTCAGAGATGGACCACATATTTGATCACGTTGTGTATGAATGGCGCAAGTATCCTACAAAAAGTTAACTCAAGTGTCTATTTATTATGAAAGTCATTTTTAAAGACAACTCTTCAGGCTAGAGAAGGAACTTTCAGGTTGGTGGTGCCTTCTGGAGAAGACAAAAGTCTCCTTATGACGCAGCTACATTTTACCTTGAAATGTTTAGCTTGGGAAACCTGTGATTGCATTTTGACCACTATCTGAAATCAGCTCATTCATTTCATTCTGCTTACTCTCCTTTAGGGCATGGTTGGGGTGATTTCTTTGTGTCTGTGCTCTCTTTGATCTCCTAAAACACACTTTCAGCAGCAGGTAGCACAACTCTGCCACGTTAAGCAGCATGCAAATCACAGATGCAGAAATCATAAAAATGGTAAACACAGTCTTCTCTGTTGGCCTAGAAATAAAGCAGTCAACAAGGTTGGGGCAGGGATCAATCCCACATTTCAACACCCAGGGCAGGTGGTACCCATTGTAAAGGAAGTAAAACACATACATAAAGGCCGCTTCGAAGATGATTCGGAAAAAGATGCTGCTGGTGTACGTCCACCACAGCGACCCCTCTATCCGAACCTTCTGCTTTTTAATGTCCTCTATGTCTTTGAACTCATTCCTCTTGTCTCCTCGCCTGAACTTGCGCGTGGTTTCGTGTCTGTAGTAGGCCACGTGCATGGCCACCAGCAGCGCGGGGGTGGAGACGAAGATCAGCTGGAGGGCCCACAGCCGGATGTGGGACACCGGGAAAAAGTGGTCATAGCACACGTTTTTGCATCCCGGTTGCAGTGTGTTGCAGACAAAGTCCTCCTGCTCGTCGCCCCACACTTCGTGAGCGGCCACCACGAGGATCATGACTCGAAAGATGAAGATGACCGTGACCCACACCTTCCCGATGCTGGTGGAGTGTTTGTTGACACCCCCAATCAAAGTGTGTAGGGCCCCCCAGTCCATTGTGCCGGTTTATCCCTAAACAGACAAAAGCGGGCAAAGGTTTATTAGTGGAAGAGGCCCTGGGAAAGTGACACAGTGATATTACAGACTGAAGCCAACTTTATTTTAAGGTAGGCTGTGGTATTTTACAACTTCAACTCCCTGCCCTGCTAGTCTGAGGCTTTCTGAAAAGGAATGCTCACCCTAAAAACATTGTCATGCTTGGCCAGGTGCGGTGGCTCACGCCTGGAATCCCAGCACTTTGGGAGGCCGAGGTGGGTGGATCACGAGGTCAGGAGATTTAGACCATCCTGGCTAACAAGGTGAAACCCTGTGTCTACTAAAAATACAATAAAAATTTAGCCGGGCATGGTGGCGGGCACCTGTAGTCCCAGCTACTTGGGAGGCTGAGGCAGGAGAATGGGGTGAACCAGGGAGGTGGAGCTTGCAGTGAGCTGAGATCACGTCAGTGCACTCCAGCCTGGGCGACAGAGCGAGATTCTGAGATTCTGTCTCACCAAAGGAAAAAAAAAAAAAAAATCTCATGTTTTTGGTCAGAAATAACTTTTCAGAGGAGGGAGTTCAGATCATCTTGATTCAACTGAATTCAGATCATATATTAGATTGCTGTTTGCATTAATCCAGGAACACAGGTAAATGAATTCATTTCCAAGCTCCCTTTTAATCACTTTCTGAGCTGTTACACCGTTTGGCTTTATCCAAGGGCTACTCACCGAGCTTCCACAGTAGATTTTATTTGTTAAATAGCTTATTCAGGGAAAACAAAACTTCCATTGGAATGACATAATCTAGTTTACCCAACAGACTAAGAAGGGAAAAAACAAAATACTTACTAGCTTATTTATACAATATATTTATACTTAATTCTAGCTTGAATAACATCATCTGCCATACTCATGTGTTCTTAGGAAATCTAATATTGTCAACTACTGAGAAAGCCTCTTCTAAAAGAGACTCACAATCTTTTCTAAAGATTGCTCCATTGTTCTCCAACATATCTTCAGTATAACCAAGCCCACGTTGGCTCTGCCTCCCCAGCGGGTCCTGTTTGTGCCAGGGGCGGCTGAGGAGGGGATCTGCTGCCCCTGCCACCCAGGGCCTCCTTCCCCGTTAATGCACTGATTCTACATCCCAAGAGAAAAAGGACTTCTTTACAGCTATGGACACTTTTGCTATAATTCAAACAGTTGCCTTCTTATCCTACACTGCCACAGAAGACTATAGAACTGGTCAGTATTCTCCTTTGAAAAAGAAAAGGAGGTATCACGGACCCTTTGAAAATTTTCAGAAAGTAAGAGACCCCTCCCCAGAGGAATTCACTCAGGCATTTTTTTACAGGCTGCCAGGGCATGAGGGAGTCACCAAAGTCCTTCTGTTCACCGGTCTTAGACTTTCTTGTCCCTGAATGGGTGAGGGACACCTGTCAGCCTCCCCGTCTCATGCCAGCCCCCTGGACCTCACGCTCTGGCCCACACACCTGCCCCTCTGCATTATGCTGGCTGCTCCTGGAAGCAGTTGGGGGAATGAAGGCAGCCTCTCCCCACCCAGGAGTGCCTTGGCCTCGGAGTGGGGTGCTACTGTGTGCCCCAAGGCAGCATCTTTTGGGAAAGTGACACAGTGATATTACAGACTGAAGCCAACTTTATTTTGAGGTAGGCTGTGATATTTTATAACTTCAACTCCCTGCCCTGCTAGTCTGAGGTTTTCTGAAAAGGAATGCCCACCCTAAAAACATTCTCATGCTTGGCCGGGTGCGGTCAGCAGACCTGTCGGAAGAGTCCGACTCCTAGTTCCGTTGGCTTTCTGAGAAATTGTTTTTTTTGCCCTTGGCTGCGTTATTAATATTAAGCAACAATTCTCCATTCCCCCCTCCCCAGCCCCCAGCAACCACCATTCTACTTTCCGTGTCTGTGATTTTGACTGCTCTACCGACCTCATAGAAGTAGAAAGCCACAGCACTTGTCTTTTGGGACTGGCTTATTTCACTCAGCATCGTGTCCTCGAGGTTCATCCACGTTGCAGCGAGTGACAGGATTTCCTTATTTGGGAGGCTGAATGCTATTCCACCGTATAGACGCTCCCCATTTTGTTTACTGATTCACCCATCGATGGACACTGGGTTGCTTCTGCCTTTTGGCGGTTGTAACACTACTGTGAGTAAGGTGTACTCATACTTTCTTCAAGACCCTGCTTTCAAGTCTTTTAGGTATCTCGACGTGAGATTGCTGGATCTCATGGTTATTCTGTTTTTAATTCTTTAAGCATTTCTCTTATTTTAAAAATCAAGGTAGTTGCCCTCCTCCAGGAATTGGGCCCCTCTTTTCATTCTGAATAATAATATTCTCTTCTCCTGTGGAAATGCTGGTACTAAAAATCGGCAATGCACCTATGCGTTTAAAGGAAGAAAAGTAAAGGCGATGCCGAGCTTGCTGAGAAAAATGAGGTTAAACCCAATACAAGCGTGTCTAGGCCCCCAGTCACTCAGGACAGTCTCCTGGTTCACAGCGTCCTCCTGCAAGAGCCACAAAGGCCCTGCTATTCGTAACAGCAGAAGTGATCCAAGGGAGGGGCTGTGTCCTCTCTCCAAACCTGCCCAGTCCTGAGTGGGCTGCCCCTAGGCGCTCAGTGCCCCTGAGCTGGTGTTTCCCAATCGAGACAGTGAGAGAGTGGCTCTTTCCATTCTTTTCCTGGTTGTGTCACTCCTGAGGGGCTCACCAACCAGCCCTCGAGATCTGCCCTGCGTATCATTCTCTGCAGGCCAACGGCCAGGGAGAGGAGAGCTCCCCTTGCAAGTGTCAAGAGACAGGCCAGGGTGATGGGCCAGTTGAGGGTTACCAAGCACCAAATTTCCAGCACATTGCTGCCATCACTGGCCAGTCCTGGCTGCCCCAGGAGACGCTCCGACTCATGGAGCTGTGGGAGGATGGCGGTAAATGCAGGAGACTCAGCAAGTTTTAAGGAAGACTCAACTCCACTGGCTGCTCCTGTCCTGACTTTCATGGGTGGACAGGGTGAGTGGACAGACTGCAGAGGGGCCCAGAGGAAGGATGTTGGGGGTTGGGGGTGGCAAAGAAAGCGCCAGCCCCCAGGCTCTCCCTTGTAAAAACACGTAACCACAGGGCATAATCTTTCACAAATCCTCTTGGTTGGAGAAGATTTGAAGGTTATTTCAATTTGTGAAGTTGTCACTAATTTCAAATTACTTTCCAAAATCATGACATCCACTGGGACCCGCTGCAGCTGTAGTAAACAAAGTACCTCTTTCCTCTCCTGCTTCTGGAGGGCTGGAGCCAATGGGAGGAGCTTTTTCAATACAAAGTAAAATATTAACCCTTTCTTCGGAAACCAGAGAGGTTCATTTTAACTGATACCTCTCTGGTTGTCTTTTAAGGAAAGAATAGATATGCTTACCTTCTGCAGTCTTCAACTTCTAAGAATGTGGTGACATTTAAACTTAAAAAGGTAAACTGTGTTCGGTTTTGTGGTAAATCTATTCATAGTGAACAACTTAATGCTGTATTCTTGATACTAAAGCTCCAGTTTGAAATATCTAGCTCTAAAAATAAGTAAACCACTGATTTTACTTTTGAGGATCCACACAGCATTATGAAGATAGATTATTCTTTCCTTTTACAACTCAAATAATTAAGATCGATTGGCATTTGATTGCAGTAATGAAATTTCTTGATTGTTTTAAAACTTCTTACTTGGGAAATTAATCACAACTAGCTTATTTAGCGATGCCATTATAATTTCACTAATGACAGAACCAAAACTAAAGCCCCCAAAGTTGGAGTGTTACCCCTCAGCATATTTTTCTAGATAGCTCTGTTCCACTTTCAATGTCATTTAGCAAAAAAAAAAAAAAAAAAAAATTTTTTTTTTTTGGGACAGAGTCTTGCTCTGTCGCCCAGGGTGGAGTGCAATGGCGCAATCTCAGCTCACTACAACATCTACCTCCTGGGTTCAAGTGATTCTTGTGCTTCAGCCTCCTGAATAGCTGGGACTACAGGCACATGCCACCACACCTGGTTAATTAATTTTTTTTTTTTTTAGTAGAGACGGGGTTTTGCCATCTTGGTCAGGCTGGTCTTGAACTCCTGACTTCAGCCTCAGCCTCCTAAAGTGTTGGGATTACAGGCGTGAGCCATCACGCCCGGCCATCTAGGGAATAGTTGATAGATCTGAGAACAGCAACATGTGCCTCCCAATTTTGAAGGTAGCTTTGAATACTCGGGGAGTCTGCATAGATTAAAGGAAAACAATGTCAAAGCAAAACAAGCAAACCTGAGTCCTGTTTCCAACGACTGCCAGCGTTTCAGACTCGAAGAATGAGGGCAAGGTCCCTCTGCGAGGGTGTCAGAGCTCCTTCTCCTACCCCACTGGAGTGCCAGTGGGGCACAGTGATGATACGAATGTCAGTCTTTGCTCAGTCAGTGAAGATGTCGCCTGTTGAGGGAAAAATAGTAGTTGTTGCCATATTCCTTCAACTCCCCCCTACTCGCCGCAGTGTGTCCCCTGAATAAACTTTGTGGGTATTTTTCTTCATTCCCAGAGCTGTTATGAGGTAAGTTCAGAAATTGCCAGCTTCCTGATGCTCTGTACTTTGCACACATAAAATAATCCAAGGTGCTCTTTAGTAGGATCTTCTCCCTATCAAAATAACGGTAACACCCAATCTGAGGCCTCAAGCCCACTCCTTGAGAAATACAAAAAGGGACAGGGGAGAGTTTGAGACACTGGCTACTCCCTGATCCCCAAATCAGTGGTTTTTAAAAAATCTCCAGGCTCTTTCTTTAATCAAGAAGAATAGATTTCTTTTGTCTCTAGAAATCTCAGGTCATCCAAGGGACAACCTGATAGTTGATTTTTAAATTTAGTGACAAAAAACTTCAGCAGCTGTCCTGATAAAGTAACAGCTAGTGATAACAATGGGTCTAGGATTCATATATTTCAAAATTAACTCACTAAAAGTGAAACATTTCTGTCTATGGAGTCCAGATGTAAAAATGGACAACTCATGGAATTATGTATGTTTCTTACATCATTTAAGAATTCAAAGAGTTAAAAATTAATTTCCATTAAGTTAAACTTTCTTTCTCTGGGTCTTGTTAGCAATATATGTTTGTTCATTCAAGCAAACCTGTGTCCTTTCCAAACATTTAAGCTCAACTAGATTTAAATGACCCTGGGAATAAAAATGGAGCAGGCCCTCTGGGGTTCCAGGTCTACGCTCATGCACTAAGCAACTAAAACAGAAATCATAACCTATGGCAGGTGGCCATTGGAAGGTTATGCCCTCACAGGCCAAGCAGCTTGGGTCAGAAATTACTTTCCCACAATTTTATCCCATTTAATATTTAAACTAATGTATGCAAACTGCTCACAGCACCTGGAATATTCAAACTGAATTAAAGATGCATGAAGAGGGCGTGTAAGTTAGAATTTTTCTTTCGCCATACTGAAATTGTTTAGCCAGATCTTCTGCACTTCTTTTCCTTCCTAACACTCAGAATTCAGAAGAGAAAACATAAGAAAAAAAGCATAAAGTCATCATTACCTGTATCAGAATTTGTTTAAAAAACAACCAGAGGGGCAGGTGAACGGGCCAGCGTCTTCCAGGCTTCAATCACTGCAGTGGCAGTGAGGTGCCCTCCACACCCCCAGTTATGTGACAGGCTAGAGCCCTGGTGTTCTGTCCTCAACACCCCCCTCCCCTCCTTGGCAGGCTTCAAGCAACACCCCCAAAGACGCTGCTGGGTCCAAACGACAGACAAAGCTCTCCACAGGAGCAGTTCTGAGCAGCACCCTGCAATTCTAAGGAGATTGCATGGGGGCAGGACATTTTCTTCTAGAACACTGGTTAGATTCTGCTAGAACTGGGGCGAGAAAAGAGTTGTATGGCATAAAATCTACTTGAGGGAAAAGAACAACCTGGCATGGTTAAATCAGACACTAAACAGAGTGCATGTCCACCCAGGGACACTGAGGTCGCTGGGCCAGTGTCCCCGCCTGGCTGCAGGTCCCTAGCCCCTCCGGGGGTGCAGAGCTGCGGGCAGGCCACGCTCACCCGGACCGTCCTGCTCCCCAGGAAGGGAGGCCAGCCCTGTTTGCAAAACACAGGATGCCCGTGACACCGGGGACTGGTCTCCTTCACCGACAGGAAGTGCCTGCACGTTTTAACTAAGATGTGTCACCAATTTCTTTTAATGACTGTCTTCCACGCTATTGTCACCAGCATTTCACAAGTTTCTCGGAAGCCCATCACGCAGCCCATACCCTGCGGTTCTTCGGGGACTTGTGCATCGGCCCAAGTCGAGGATTTGGCTGAACTGAGACCCGCATCCCAGACCTGGGGCTTTCTTCTTCCCAAATCCAAGGGGACACGCCGGTGACCCACAAAAGCTTAGAAAATCCAACACGCGGCAAATGAAACGGGGGAAAGGGGCACCGGCCCCGACTCTGGCCTCTTAAGACACACGATCCGAAACCTTCATCAAACCTGTTGTGCAAGTCAGAGGGGACCACGCTGGGGTAAAAGTCAAACCAGTCCATCCTCGCTCCTCTGCGGACAGAGACCGGGGCCCCCGGGCCGGGGCCGGGCGCTGCGGGCGGGAGGGTGCGGATGGAGGCAGGTGGGGGCCCGACCCCCGCCCCTGCCGGCTCCCGAACCCGATAGGAGCGACGGGGAGGTGGGACCAGCCGCCGACCTCGCCCGCTTTGGCTTCCCGGAGGAAATTCCTCCCCTGCGGGGCCCAGGTGGCGCCGCCGCTCCCCCCGCACGACCCCCGGTCCGCGCCCGTTTACCTGCTCGGCGGCCCTGGCGCGGGCTCTGCGCGGGGCGGCGCCCTCCGCTCCGGCGGGGCAGGCGGGTCGGGCTCGGGCGCCGCCGGCTGTCGCGCTCTCCTCGGCTGCGGGTGAAGACCGCGGCTCCCACCTGCCGCGCCTTTTAACCGCGCCCCACCCCGCCTCTGCCCTGACGCGGCTCGGGCGGGCTACGGGAGGCGAGCGCTGTCACTCCGCGAGCCCCGCGCCCCACCTGCCCTGGGCGCCCTAGGCGCTGGGCGCGGACCGTCCCCCGCGGGAGCAAGGGGTGCAGGGCAGGGGCTGTACCCCGGGGCCGGGTGCGCAGAGCGGGGACCCTTTTCCCGTGGCGGGGGGCGCAGGATGGGGGACCCCTAAGAGGTGCGCAGGGGCCCTCTTTCCGGCCCTTGGAGGGGACGGGGTACCAGGGATGTAGGGGGCTCTCCCTCCGGGGCGCAGCCCCTCTGCGCGGGTGCAGGTGTGGGGCGCCTGCCCGGGCCCTCGAGGGAGCCCTTCCTCCCTAGCGCACCCGTGGCGAGCAGTGTGAGGGGCAGGCTGTGAATTAAAGATGCATGAAGGACACATCCTCGGTCTTTCTGGGCACTCCAGCCTTCTCCTAGCCCGCGGGGTGCACAGCCCTCTCCTATAGCAGCCTGGAGGTTCTTTATTAATTAATGACCACTTAGAGGGTTGTTTTTATTAATTACCTCCATCCTTTGAAGCCTCCTCCGGGGAAGCGGAGCGGGCCTTCCTCGGGACAGTGCACCAGGAGAGACCCCATTGCCTCCCCGCTTTTCAGTCAAGACTAGAAAGCCCAGGGCCAGTACAGGGAGTGGTGCAAGGGCCGGTGGGGTGGAAACGTGGGAAGCTATTTAGGGACCTGGCTTTACAGGTTCAAACCTGTCATGCATCGGACAAAAGATGTGTGCCTTGCTTATTCTACGAAATTGTTTGGTAATTAAATGTCCCCACCTAAACCATATGCCACTTGTTGTGTCATATTCTCCCATGAAACAAGATGTCTGTTAAAGGTCGTGGAAGTTGAGCCAAGACTTATAAAAGTCCACCTTCCAAAATATTTTATTTGAGGAGAACGAGGTTCTTAGAGAATTTGCCCGAGTCAAGTTTTAAAAACTCTGGGGAAGTCCTGGAAATGGCCTTGAACCTGGAGGGTGGAGAGACACAGAAATCTCTAGGCCTTTTTTTTTTTTTTTTTTTTTTTTTTTTTTTTTTGACGAAGTCTGGCTCTGTTGCCCAGGCTGGAGTGTGGTGGTGTGATCTCAGCTCATTGCAACCTCTGCCTCCCTGGTTCAAGTGATTCTCCCGCCTCAGCTTTCCCAGTAGCTGGGATGACAGGCACCCACCACCACGCCTGGCAAGGTTTTGTATTTTTGATACAGCTGGGTTTCTCCATGTTGGCCAGGCTGGTCTCGAACTCCTGACCTCAGGTGATCCACTTTCCTCAGCCTCCCAAAGTGCTGGGATTACAGGCCTGAGCCACCGCACTGAGCATCTCTAGGCTTTTTTTGTTAGACATCCATCCTCATACTGCCCAGATGTGCCCTGTGCAGTGCATCTTGGGTGTTCTCTCCTGCCCCACACAATTTAACCGCGGTGGACTTCCCAGTCTCCTCTCCATTCCTCTCCCAAACAGATGCTTCAGCCAGGATCAGCTGTTTGCACAGTAAAATAATTTTTCTAAGCAGATTGTAAACTTCTTTGGGGATTATAAACAGTTTAAGCTTTTTCTTCTTCTTCTTCTTCTTCTTCTTCTTTTGCATTTCTACAATACTAAGTACTTTGCTCATAGTATGTGCTGCTCCATGAGTATTTGAATATTGCTTGGCAAAGCTGAACTAGCATAGCAGATAGTCCTGGAAATAGCTTTTGTGTTTTCTAAAGCATGCCCTGTTCTCAATCCTGCACCTGGTTCCATGCAGTACTGTGTCTGAGCATTGACATTCTGGACCAGTGGAAATTGTTCTAGGACTGGTGCAGGATAGAAGTTTCAAACCAAAGTTGTTGCAGATAATGTGTTGCATTTGCTCAGGTGTCTAAAATAAACCATCTAATCACTGTGTAAAATATCTCTTTTTCTGTTCAGATTATCTATATTAGTCTGCATAGCCTTAACACTGAACACTGACCTTCAGTTTTTGCCACTCATCAGATAGTCTTGTTGCAGCAGAAATTAAATGTGGACTGTATAAAACTTAAGGACTTGATGGGATGCTCATTTGAAAACTGAAAATTAGTTGTCTTAGTCCATTTGTATTGCTATAACAGAATACCATAGACTGATAATTGATAAAGAAAAGAAATTTATTTTTCACAGTTCTAGAGGCTGGGAAGTCTGATATTGAGATGCTGGCATCCAGCTGGGGTTTTCTTGCTGTGTCTTCCCATGGCGGAGGTGGAAGGGCAAAAGAATGAGAGGGATAGGGAAAGAAAAGAGAGGTGGGAGTGGAGAGAGGGTAAGGGGGTCAAACTCATTGTTTTTTCAGCAACCCACTCCCAAGATAACTAACCCACTCTAGAGATCACAGCATTAATCCATTCATGAGGGCAAAGCCATCATACCTCATTACCTCTTAAAAGTCCCTCCCATCTTTCAACACTGTTGCACTGGGGATTAAGTTTCCAACACATTAACTTTAGGGGACACATTCAAGCCATAGCATTCTGTCCTAGCCCCCAAAATTCATGCCTTTCTCACATGTGAAATACATTCATTTCATCCCAATAGTCCCCAAAAGCTTAACTCTTCCAGTACCAACTGAAAAGTTCAAAATCCAGAGTGCCATCTAAATCAGATGAAGCTGAGACTCCAAGGCAGGCATGACTCGCCTGAGGCAGACTCACTTCCAGCTGTGCACCTGTGAAATCAAAACAGACTAACTACTCCCAAAAGACAACGGTGGGGCAGGCATAGGAGAGGCATTTTCATTCCAAAAGGGAGAGATAGGCAAGAAGAAAGGGACAACTGGTTCCAGCTACATCTAGAACCCAACATGCATGTGTTAGGCTGTTTTTGCATTGCCACAAAGAAATACCTGAGGCTGGGTAATTTATAAAGAAAAGACAGGCCAGTGTGGTGGCTCATGCCTATAATCCCGCACTTTGGGAGGCCGAGGCAGGAGGATTGCTTGAGTTCAGGAGTTCAAGACCAGCCTGGGCAACATAGTGAGACCTCATCTCTACTAAATATATATATATATGCTGGGTGTGGTTGTGTGTGCCTGTAGTCCCAGCTACTCAGGAGGCTGAAGCAGGAGGATTGCTCGAGTCTGTGAGCTACGATCTCGCCACTGTGCTCCAGCCTGAGCAACACGGTGAGACTGGTCTCAGAAAAAGAAAAGGAAATAAATTTAATTCAGTCATGGTTCTGCAGACAGATGCATGGTGCTAGCATCTACTTCTGGTGAAGGCCTCAGCAAGTTTCCAGTTATAGGGAAGGCCAAGGGAGATTGTCCCTTCCCCCAATTTATTCATGCGTACAATCATTCATTGATATCAGTATGAACTCATGGATATTTATTTTAGACTTTGGATTATTATTCTTTATTTTATTCTTTCATCTGGCTCCTGTTTCCCTTTTGATGCACACCCATCTTTTTGTGTGTGTGTGTGTGTGTAGCATTTTCTTTCTGGCACTCTAAGATGCTCTAGACCACTTGGTACACTGTGCTCCAGCCCTAGCATCAGCCATTTCTCCGAGGCATCGCGGTGCACTGTTTGTGATGTGCGCTGGCTCACTCACTGTCTGCCTTCCCACTCGACCGAGGACTCCTTGCAGCAGGAACCATGGCTGGCTGCGTGGTCCAGCGCTTTGTGCCCCTGTGCAAGCACTAGTGCCATGCTTGATGCATTCTGGGGCTCAGAAAGTGTTTGTTGAATGAATGAATACATTTGAGAAGTAACTGTTGAATGGACTAATTCCAACTATTCAGAGAAGGGTCTGGTAGGTGAAAATACAAAGAGTAGTTCCCAGAAAACTTATAATCAGTCAGATGCCTTGTACTTCAGAGAGGGAAGCTGTAGGGTAAGGATGGGACCTTGTGCTGACCCTCCAGACAGTTGGGCTCTAACTGAGAGGTATGACACCTGCTGTTAAAGGGACAGGGGCTGTTAAATATGAAGGTGTCCCCGATCCAGTCAGTGGTCACAGGCATTCTCAGTGAGGTACAGAGTGCAGAGGTACAGACCAGACGGTCCTTATGTCCACATCCCAGAAACGATATTGTGGTCATCAAAGCCACAACTGTCTGGATGCAAAGCCACAGTGCCAACGTGACGATTTTCTCTGGGAGACGCCTCTGGCCGGGGATGTGCTTGGTGGGAAGGCCCACTTGGGTGCCCAGTCTCCTCTCACATGGCTTCTGCCAAGCGTAGAATTAGATCAGAAAAAGTGGGTGCTTTACAGGGTTATTTCTCTGTCCAGTATCTGGTCTACCATCCAGAGCCAGGCTTACTGCCCAAAACAGCGCTAGACTTCTGGCCTTTGACTCACTGCTCTCTGACGGCACACAGAGCGCAGCCCTTGTTTGCCTTCACCTCCCACACCCGTGTCGGCGTACGCCTGCTTAGGGTGTGACTTTTTCCCATTGATACAAATATCCGGCCTGGTTTTCTTATTTTGCTTTGTTTTTGAATGAACTTTAGTATTTCCAGGGTTTCCTTAGTAACACGTCAGTAATTTCTGAGATGAAGATATTTCTGCAGCACTCATTTTTGGGGGGCATTTCCATGACCTTAAATCCACATCTTGGGGTGACTTGCTATAATCCTGTTAGTTCTGGGCACAGAAGCGTGTAGTATATAATAATGTCACACAGAAAATTGTTTCACAGTACGAGACACGTGAACGCCGAATGCTGTTCTGCAGGGAATCAGGAGAGAGCTCAGTGAGAGTGAAGATCTGGGAGAAGCTTCAGAGCCTGAGCAGAGAGGAGATGGTGGCTGGAGGTTCGGGGGGCCGGCATGTGGCCACTGGCAGGAGTGTGGTGAGGAGATGAGCGGGCCTGGCTGCATGGGAGGCTTGTACGGGGGAACAGGGGGACATGACAAGGCCAAAGTCGGGGGAGGGTTGTCACCCCCAGGACCATCTCCTCACACTCAAACCTGCCTGTGCTCCTGAGTTCCAGAGGAATCGAGTCAGTCCACAGTGGCTAGGAGGAAGGGTGAGTTGTCTAAGAAGGACCTGGGTGGGAGAGAAGGTAGAGCTCCAAAGCTGAGCCTTGCAGGAAGGCAGCTGGGGAGAGCCAGCCATGGTGGGAGGCAGGAGGAATTAAGGGGGAGGAGGCCAGGCCAGAGAGGGGCCAGCATGGCTGTGTGCTGACCGCTGACAGGTGGAGACGATTTCCAGAAGGATGGTGTGTTACTCGGGGCACTGCAGAGGAGAAGAACCCGAGGATGTGTGTGTGTGTGTGTGTGTGTGTGTGTGTATGTGAAAATACACACACACGCACACGCACACAGAGCTTGATTTTAAGGAACTGGCTCTCTCCACGTGGGGCTGGCGAGTCCGAAGTCTGCGGGGCTGGCTGGAGGCCCAGGTGAGAAGTGAGGGTTCCTCCTGGAGTCGGAAGGCAGTGTGGGGGGGACTTCTTCTTCCTCGGGGGTCCTCAGGCTTCTTGCTTCTGACTCCCCCCATCGGATGAGGCCCACCCCCAAGGCAGAGGGGCATCTGCTTTGCTCAAGTCTAGCAATTTATGTTAATCTCACCTAAAAGTACCTTCCCGGCCACATCTAGACTGTTGCTTGGCCAAATATCTGGGCTCCACAGACCAGCCCAGCTGTAACCACAGGTGGGTTCGTTCTTCCTCCCAGCAGAGGCTTCGGAGTCCTGCTACGCTGAAAGTTCTAGGGCCACCACGGCCCACAGGGCTCCTCCTTCCAGGGGCCGACGGTTGAGCGGGGCAGCCAGTAAGCCAGAAGGTGCAGGCCCATAGGGAGGGCTGCCGAGAGGGCGCCAGGGCAGCAGGTGCCAAGACAGGTCGAGAACAGGAGAGCAAAGGAAGCACACCTAATAAAAAGGCTTGTTCAGACCCTCTGTGTATGTGTGAGGCTGACGAAAAGGAACCACCACAGATGGTAACAGTTATGATACCTGCTATCGGTGATTTCACAAGTCATCTTAATTTGTTATGTTTTTCCCACAGGGACTGTGTAATACATTTATTGTAAGAAACAAGATTAAAAAATAAACTAGAAGAGACAAGGGATATTTAAGAGTATCATTTTCTTGTCCTTTGTTTAAAAATAATGAAGACTGTATTGTAAATGTAATGGGAATTGCTCTTTGAAAATGAAGTGATCACTTGCTGATAAGCATCCCATTCATGCACTACGAATGCAGCCTTTACAGCCGTAAGCTTCTGACATGGTTTTGTTGTTGTTGTTGTTTACTTTTGTTCCCGGACCAGTTTCCAAAATACAAGTCTTAAGGTACGGGAGTCTTAGCCCAGGCATATTACCAAAGACAGTTATCTGGCCAGGGCTTGAGCTGAACACAGCCATTGCGATTTTGTTGGGGGCCTGAGGTAAGAATTAAGGCATTCAGCGTAGAATATTGGGATGCACCATGAGTCCACTGGCATTACTTGCGTCAGTAAATGAAAAAGGTGGTTTAAGTCTATGCCTGACTTTCCCGTTAGTTTCCAGGTGACCTTTGGGGGAACCTTTTTTTTTTATTTTTTATTTTTTTGAGACGGAGTCTCGCTCTGTCGCCCAGGCTGGAGTACAGTGGTGCGATCTCAGCTCACTGCAAGCTCCGCCTCCTGGGTTCTCGCCATTCTCCTGCCTCAGCCTCCCGAGTAGCTGGGACTACAGGCGCCGCCACCTCGCCCGGCTAGTTTTTTTTGTATTTTTTTTTTTAGTAGAGACGGGGTTTCACCGTGTTAGCCAGGATGGTCTCGATCTCCTGACCTTGTGATCTGCCCGTCTCGGCCTCCCGAAGTGCTGGGATTACAGGCTTGAGCCACCGCGCCCAGCCTGGGGGAACTTTTTTCCTACCCTCTCTTGACGATAATGAAGCATGTTCGGTTGTCCAGGTCCCAGTCCTTCCCAGCGAAAAGCGCTTTAGCACAGCCTTTCCACAGTCCACAGAAGCTCGGCTCCTTTGGGGGAAGCAGTCCTTGGCTTTGGGGTCCCTAACTCCACTTGCAGCAAGTCTGAAACCACACTTTCAGCTGATTCTGGGTGTTGTTCCCATGTGCTGGTGGGATTAAAGGAAATCTAAGGGGCTAGAAAGGAAGGCCCTGCCCTGGGGAGACAGCAGGGAGGAGCTAACGACTGCAGAGTCCCCCTCCCCACCTTAAATGCTACCTTAAAATCTCCCACAACAGAAATGCCTTCCCTCTCCGGGCTTCCTAGCAGAACTCAGCCATCCTCCAAGGATGGGATTATAATCGTGTTTACTGTTTATCAATAAATGGTATGGGTTAGGCATTAGCTCTACCTTCCAGCAGTCCTACAAGAGGGGTCATATTGTCCCTGTTTTACAAGGGGGCCATTGTGACTTCAAGAGGCCTCCCAGCTAGCAGGTGCCAGAGCCTGGTCAGGCCGTGTTTAGGGCAATTCCCAACTCTATGGCCTTTCTCTACCTGGCACCACCTTTGACTCCTGTCTCCTGGAACCCGATTCACTCAGCCTGCACACCTCTGCTCTCCTCCCATCTCGTGGGATATTTCAGTCAATGCTGCCTCAGCTCCTGCTCCTCAGTGCCTGGCTGTGGCACAGCTGTCATCTGCTTAGCCAAGATTCTGCGTGCTTTCTGGACGGTGCCAGGTTTGGAGGACTTACCTCCAGCCATGGCCCAGCTCTTGTTAATGACAGATCCCCAGACAAGTCAGCTTTGCTGCCTTAAATTCTCGCCAAGGAAAGTTCCCGGAAGCACCTGCAGCCCAGCAGATGCTCCCTGAAGCTCGCCTCTCGCTTTCCTTCCCTTTCTTCTTTGCTGTTCTGTCCTCTTATTCCTTTCTCCCCAGTGTTCTCCTTGGTCCAGTGGGGATGTTGAAGCACCTGGCAGAATTGTTGGAGTCTTATACCAGACCTTGTCTCTGAAAGACCGGCTGCAGTCTCTGGAATGCAGTAGTCTCCATCTTCACCCCTCTCTATTCCTATATGACATTTCCCACTCAATGAAAAGCCTTCAGCTGCTGACAGTCTCATTTGTGTCACGTTTCCTAGCCGTCGCCCTTCCTCTCTTGTCTTGCCAGGTTGTAATTTGATGGTGTCACTGCAGCGCGAGTTTGGGTCTAACCTCAGTGTGGATGGTGTCGTGCGGAGGCTGGGTGGCTCCTTTGTTCCTGGGATCCCCATTGCGTCACTCAGCGCCCGGGCTCCTTGGTGACATCTTGCTGGACGGCTTTAGCCTCCTGCACACGCCCAGGTGTGCCCAGGTTGTCTGTACTTGAAGACATCCCAGGGAGATGTCACAATGTCCCCAGCTGAACCTTCGGCTGAACCTAACATTGTAGAGGGTTCAGCCAAGGAGAACAGTCCAGGCCTTGGGGCCCAAAGCTGCCCCCTGGGTCTCTTTTGCCTTCACCTATTGAAACATGTGTTCAGAACAGCTCTTTACTCCTGTGGGTTCTTTAGAGTTGGCTGACTTTAAACAGCATATCTATCAGTCTGAAGATTTAGGTTTTGGGAGCAAAGGCGACTCACTGGAGACGGGAGAGTCTTTTCAATAAATGGTGCTGGAACGACTGAATATCCAAATACACACATACACAAAAGAATCTAGACACAGAATTTACACCTTTAACAAAAATTAACTTGAAATGGATCACAGACCTAAATGTAAAATGCAAAACTTCAAACCTTCTAGAAGATAACAGATGAGATAATCTAGGTGACATTGGATTTGGGGATGACTTTTTAGATACAACACTGAAAGCACGATCCATGAAAGAAGAAATCAGTAAGTTGGACTTCATTCACTTCATTCACAGTAAAACCTGCTGCTCCGTGAAAGTCACAGAGCACTAAGGAAATCAGAAGACAAGTCACGGGCTGGGAGAAAATAGCTGTAAAGCATGTATTTGATAAACGACTGGTATTCAAACTACACAAAGGACTCTTAAAGCTCAACAATAAGAAAACCAACAACCCAATTAAAAAACAGGCCAGGCCGGGTGCGGTGGCTCAAGCCTGTAATCCCAGCACTTTGGGAGGCCGAGACGGGCGGATCACTAGGTCAGGAGATCGAGACCATCCTGGCTAACACGGTGAAACCCCGTCTCTACTAAAAAATACAAAAAACTAGCCGGGCGAGGTGGCGGGCGCCTGTAGTCCCAGCTACTCAGGAGGCTGAGACAGGAGAATGGCCTGAACCCGGGAGGCGGAGCTTGCAGTGAGCTAAGATCCGGCCACTGCACTCCAGCCTGGGCGACAGAGCGAGACTCCGTCTCAAAAAAAAAAAAAAAAAACAAAAAAACAAAACAGGCCCAAGCGTTAATAGACACCTCATCTGGAAGATAGACAGATGGTAAATAAACATGTGAAAACATGCTTCACATCATATGTCATCAGAGAAATGCACATTAAAACATACATGAGATACCACCTCTATTAGAATGGCCAAAACCCAAAACACTGAAAATATCAAATGGTAAGGATGTGGATCAATGGAAACTCTCATTCATTGCTGGTAGGAACGCAAAATTGTACAGCTACTGTAGAAGACCATTTAGCAGTTTCTTGCAAAGTTAAACATAGTTACCGTAAGATCCATCAATCAGATTTCTTGGTATTTACCCAAATGAGTTGAAAATGCTTTCACACAAAAACACAATGTTTATAGCAGCTTTATTCAAGTAAAACTTGGAAGCAAGCAACATGTCCTTCAGAAGGTGGCAGATAAACCAACTATGGTACATTCAGACAATGGAATATTACTCAGCAACAAAAAGAAGTTAACTCTCAAATCATAAGATATAGAGAAGCCTTAATGCACATTGACACATAAAAGAGACCAATCCTAAAAGGCTACAAACTGTGTGATTCCAACTAGAAGACACTCTGGAAAAGGCAAAACTGTGGTTGCAGTAAGATCATCAGTGGATTCTGGGGCTAGGGGAGGAGGGAGGGATGCACAGGTGGAGTGCAGAGGACGTTTAGGGCAGGAAAACTCTTCGGCATGATATTAAATTGTGCACACGTCTTTAGACATTTGTCCAGACTCAGAATGTACAGCATCACGAATGAATCTCAGTGTGGGCAGTGGGCTTTAGTGAATAATGATGCATCAATATTGGTTCATCAGTTTTGTCAAGGGCCCCACACTAATGCAAGATGTTAACAAGATGGGAAACTGTGTATAGGGGGAAGGTATATGGAAACCCTTTTCTGCTCAATTTTTCTGTAAACCTAAAACTGCTCTAAAAAATAAAGTCCATTAATTTTTAAAAAGCCCTTTGGTTCTTTAGCTTAATGTCTTGCTTTAATTCATATAAGAGTATTATATACCTAATAGCCTTTACATACAATAAAACATTACAAAACAATAAACGCTTAAACATTTTTTCTCTTAATAATTTCTCTATTATTTCCTGTATTACTTTTCTTTTTAATTCATTCAACAAATACTTGCACAATCACCATGATCCAGGCCTCACACAGTGCCTTGTACATACGAATGAATGAGTGAAAGAATGAATGAATGAATGAATGAATTGAATGAATGAACGGGTGGGTGAGTGAGTGAGTGAGGCTGGCCCTGCAGGGAAACATTAAACTATAGCCCATTTGCCTTTCAGCACACGATGATTTTACCTCCCTCTTTCTCCTCTGCTCTCCCTCCTCTCACCCCTATCTTTATGCCGAAGGCTGCTCCAGCCTCCACAGACAGGGTTACTTATTTACAGTTTCCACGCTGCAGCTTATTAAAAGGTTTAGGGGTTTCACATTTTAGTGAGTCAACCAAGAACAGGAAGCAAGCAGACCCTGAGGCGGCTCGTTTAGAAAGCTCCATCAGCTTTCGTGCCTCACATTTGCAGGATGGGTTTTTCAAAGCATTTATTTTTACGACAGCCAAGTAGAGTTGGACACAGTCATTCATCTACTCAACAGTTAGACCCTCATTCAAGAAAAGAGCTGACAGCCAAGCCAGGTTATCTGCAGAATCTGACCTAACTTCAGCCTCTAATGCAGTAGACTGGACCTGTCTGGGCCCAATTGTGAGACTCTGACCCAATGCCCAAGCCACATTTTATCTTCTGAGGCTCCTGTATCAGAGCTCTATAGCTAAAATAATCCAGGGAGACGGAGTCCACTGTCTTAACCGTGGAAACAAGATTGTGTCCCACTACTTCTCTTTAGAATCTTTACCTAGAGACTTGGTTCAGCTTTCCGTGATAATAACAGACTTACATAATATCTTATTGCAGAACCTGGAACGATCAACATCTGTCTTTAAGCTGATGACGTGCTGTCCTAGCTAGTGTCAGAAAAGCAGCTGAGCCTCCATCCTTCCATATTTAACCCCGTTGTATTTCAGTGGCACCAAACTGTGCTAGCCTTTCCAACAGGTCCTTGCTAACCCAGAAGCCATCGCTTGCCCACTTGAACAGGGCAAATAAAATTCCATGACAGATGAATAGTGAAGAATTTGATTTGGTTTGTCTCTTTTGTGCTAGTTTCCCACTAGAGCTAGGAAATAGAAAAGCAGAAACTTATTATTATTTATAATGCTCAATTTTGTTACACAGCGAGGGAAAGAGAGAGGGGAGAGGAAAAGTGTGGTGCTGAGTTCAGGTGTAAGAAGAGTTGTTGAGTGCTGTCTGCAGTGCTGGTTCCTTCTGAGTCCCCTGTTTCAGGTAAGGGCATAGACAGCCTCCCCGTCTCTGGCTGAACCTCATCATCCTCAGCAGTCCATCCTCCCCCATCCTCCATCAGCCAGCATGTCCATTCTTTCTTCTGGTTTCTCCTGTGTCTCTCTTCTTTACCTGTTCAGTGACTTAATTCAGGCCCTTGTCACCTTTTTTGTTCATTTAATTCACTCAACAGTCATTTGTTGAGTGTCTACAAGTGCATGAAGCCCTGGAGATCCGTGGGCCTGTCAGGCTTCACCCTGCTGGCAGGGCCGTGGGAGCCGGAGGAACGTTAAACCGGTGACCTCAAGTTGGAGGAGGATTTCAGAGGGAGGGTCAGGGTGCCCCGAATGTGGATGAAAGGCGAGTGCACCAGCCTGGGGGCACACAGAAAGCTTACCTGAGGCTGTGACATTTAAGTTGAAACCAAACAAAAGGGCCACGGTGGCAAAGGGGTCCTTAGTCAGAGGGATTTGCAGACCTGGCTCTGGCTCTTGTCTCTCTGCTCCCCCTCGCTGCTGAGCTGTGCTTCTGAAACAGCCGGGAGCACCTCTCCGCACTCCTCACTTTCCACAATGCTGGTTTGTTGTCCACAGAACAAGCCGTTTTCCTCTGAGCAGCTCCTCCCGTGGCAGCTCACCTCCTGCACTCCTTCACGGGAACCACCTGCACTGCTCCAGGAGCACCCCCTGCAGCTCAGTGTCCCGTGCCTCTGTGTCTTTCCCTGCATTTGGTTTTTGCTTTCTCCATCTTGAAAAGTCATTCTTGTTCTTCAGAGCTCGGTTTAGAGGTTGTTTTACTGGGTTCCCATTAATAATAGTAATTTTTCCCTTGGCTATTCTGAAGTTTGTCACACATATCAATCATTTAGTGTCCAGACCATTCCACCATACGTTATATTGGAGGTTTATTTGTATGTCTTTAGCGTAAATGACCCTTGAGGATGGAAACAACATCATTGCATCTTCCAGGATCAGCACTAACACCGACACTAGCATCAGGACCAGCAGCAGCACCAACACTAGCACCAGTACCAGCACCTAGCATCAGCATCAGCACTAGCACTTAACATCAGCACCCAAACTAGCATCAGCACTTAGCACTCAGTGCTAACACCAGCACCTAGCATCCAGCATCAGCACCATTACCCAGCACCCAGCATTAGCACCAGCACCCAGCATTCAGCACCCAGTATTGGCACCAGCACCTAGGGCCCAACATTAGTACTGCCACCCTGCGCTGGCACTGAACACTAGCACCAGCATCCAGCCTCCAGTAAAATATCTTGTATGATGCAGGGTTTCAGTGAATGTTTGTTAAATTGAATTAACACTCACTTTTGTAATTCAATTAATGACTCCGAAGCAGATTTTTCCCATACTAAGAAATCATCATTGCAAAGTTACAACTCTATGGGTATGAGATTGCTGTAAATGTTTTTGCATGTCATTAAAAAGTAATACCCTATAATTGCTAACACCTAAGTGTGTGTAATTTAATATGGTGTAAAGAGTGACAGTGAGATATTTCCTAAACTTGTGCTGAGTGAACGAGGTTAAGCCCTACAGAGCTACTGCAGATGGAATTAAGAAGATGGAGTTGAAAAGTGAACCCACAAAACTCCATTCAGTAAGCAAAAATAACACTAAGGCAAAGAATCATTTGTACTGAGCCCAGTTCTCCACTGCGGCTGTGATGGCCTGGCCCTCACCCAGCCCCACTGCAGGAGGATGTGGGTGGTTGGTCTCCAGGCCTAGTCTCAGGAGGTACATTTCCCATGTTACTCACTAATGAAAGGAGGAGGTGTTATTAATGTTGGCTTACTGTTAATTGCTCAGTGCCCTACAGTTTAGGAAGAGTTTTTACATGATTTCACTTGAAAACAATTCTCAGTAGATGAGGTAGGTATTGTTTTCATTTTACAGAACAAGAAGCAACGGGTTCAGGATGGTTCATTTATTTCTTCATTTAACAACTATTTATTGGCCGTGGCTGTTCCAGACGCACAAGGTGAGGAAGTCGCCCTGGTGGGCGAGCAGGCAGCGACAGGTGCCTAAGTCCCCATGTGACTGCGGCGGAGTGTGGTGGATGCTGAACGTGGGGGCTGGCAGGAGTGCCTGCCTCCTGCCTCGGAGCTGTTGGGGTGAGCGTCTGGGATGCATGTTACACCTTGCCTCTTCACTCAGATTGAAAGTTGGTCTTCAAATGAAGAGGCCAACTCTATGCCTCTTAAGATTCTTGGGAACTCATAGCACCCGTTGGATCTTCAGCACGATCCCATGGAGGTATTTGAGTTGAACTTTTCACTTTCTGCCCCTTGGGGCCCAGCTACCTGGTGAAACTACTTGAGATCTTTGTTACTTGTGTTTGATCTGTGTTTTCTGGACAATGACTTTTTAGTTTTTAAATGGGTGGACTACTTAGAAACCGCCAAGAGCTGTTGTTACTTGTGAGTTCCTTCAAATATAAGCTGGATAATTAAACGCTGTGATATAAGACTTTTTCCCCTACAGTACTCACCAGTGTGTCCTCAGAGCCAAATCAGCCCTCAGGTTCCCACTGGCAGTCTCGGCCTCGCAGCAGAGTGCAGGGCAGCAGCCAGGCCAGCACCATGCCTTTCTCCTGGGGTGTCTGCAGGTCTGCCAGCCCCATCAGGGGCTGGACTCCACATGAGGTGAGTGGCTCAGGTACAAAGAGATGACATCATTGGCAGGTGTGGGGGCTACCCAGAAGCCCTGCTCCCCACAAGAGTCATTGATGCAGCTTCCAGCATCCCCACGTGGGGCGTGCCTGGCGTGCCCATGGAAATGGCTTCCCAGTGGTGTTCAGTCCAGGGGCAGGTTATCATTCAGGCTGTTTCTACCATTGGGATGTTGCTTGGTGACATAATTACACATTCCATCTTTGTCTGTTTCCAGGAGAACAGAGTCCAGAAGTTAACTGCAAGGCAAATTATGAAGCAGAAGGGGAAAGATTTTGTTCGTACTTTGCCCATATCCCCATCAAGACCTGGATAATAACATCAACCTTTTCTTCACGGGGGCATACAAAGGTCATTGAAATGTTTGACAGGAAAATCATTTCCTTTAGGATAATGTTCTGATTTTACCACCTAGCATTGGCTTAAGTTAGAGTGAGGAGGTGTCGTCCACATCCCCGGCCTTGCGAGTTGGCCCTGTTTTCTTCAGGATGATGTGGGCCTGGTGACACAGAGATGATGTGTCATGATGCAGAGTGATATGCTGTGATTTCACCCAGAGAGCTGTCAGTCATTCCCGAGCAACCTGCCAGTCCTGCAAGCCTGTGTGGCAAGAGCGCACAGGGAGCTCTGCAGAGTCAGCAGGGAATACATATTGGCTGACCAGTGCAGGATGGCATGGCTGGGTCAGATGGGCACACCCAGCATATGGCCCCTGGTTCTGAGCTGCCTGGCAAAGGGTGCCACTTGCCTGTTTCCACTCAAGATGAACACCAGGCAGGGGCCGCAAATCCTGGTCAGGTCCACCCTAGCAACATCTGAATATAACCCAAGTCTCTGTAAGGAGCAGTGGGATGGAAACCTGTGGCTTCTTAGGCAGTTCCCTGTAGCATCATGCATACTGACAATCACAAATCACGCATGGCAGTTCTAGTGCGTTCTTTCCAGTAGGACTGAGATGGAGTCCTCAGGCGGAAGTGGTCGATAGACTGGATCAGTGGATCTGGCCATGATGTCAGGCACCTAAGGTCCTGCCTGAGGCCCCATGGAGCTGCCTTCTCCACTTCTGCATCCCTTGCAAGTCTGCGTTCACCCGTTTGCTTCTTGGGAGGATGCGTTGTCCATCTCCTGACTGTGGCTCCTTGTGTCCCACGACCAACCATCACCTTCACTTCAGGTAAGTGAGAGAGAAGTGACAGAGAAGAGGAGGCCTTGACTGTGGGGCAGTCCGGGGACTGTGGAGCCAGAATCAGCAACAGCCGTTAGTTCTGTAGGGCAGCCTTTTCTGGGACTTCCAGGAGCGCAGAGCTTGGTTTCCGGTTACCACATTCTTCCTAAGCAGAGTCCAGAAATAGTTGCACCATCCCCCAGGAGGTGTCTCATCAGAGGGGAGAATCAAGGGAGAGGCAGCGACACCCGGGCACCCTAGCTTTGTGCAGGAGACAACAGCCATGCTGCGTTTTCATTGCAGTCCCCCCTTCAGTCGCCTTCCACGGGTTCTGTGCAGTGGGGACACCACAGCACTGCGCTTGTCTTTCTGGCAACATTCTGACATCCTCCCTGTTAACCACTGTATTCTGGTCCTCAGGAACAGACACTTTTTTAGATTTATCATTTCACGTTAGTTAGTAGTAGTGTTAGAATCAAGGTCATTCCTAATATTTTTGTTTACTAATTGTGTTGAGTTTACTTCCAAGGCTTTTGTCTCTACTCAGAACTTTTTTTTTTTTTTTTTTTTTTTTTTAAAGACAGGGTCTTGCTCTATCATCCAGGCTGGAGTGCGGTGGTGTGATCTCGGCTCCCTGCAGCCTCGACCTCCGGGCTCAGGTGATCCTCCCACCTCAGCCTCCTGAGTAGCTGGAACTGCAGGCATGTACCACCACGCCTGGCTAATTTTTAATTTTTTTTCATAGAGGCCAGGTCTTGCTATGTTGCCCAGCCTAGTCTCAAACTCCTGGCCTCCGGTGATCCTCCTTCCTTGGCCTCCCACAGTGCTGGGATTCCAGGCGTGGGCCACCCCTCCCGGCCTCCGTCCTTCACATCCATCCTTCTGCCTTTGTGGCTTTGTTCTCTTCAGGGACTCTTAACCTGCGCTCCATTATGACCGGATTCTCACTCAGGCTGCGACCCACCCGTCTAAGAAGCGATGACAGAAAAGCTCAAGGTGCTGCTCCTTTGAGCTGTTTTAAGTTGATTGTCTCATAACATTTTCAGGTGTTCTGAAAGCTGCTGAAGGAGCTCTCTTGAAGCAGAGAACTCTGTTGCGTATTTCCAGTTCCTAAGACTGATCCAGGCAGCCGCAGTGGTGTGGGCGCGTGCGTGGAGGGGCTGTGGTGTGTCATTTTTCTTTTTTTTCTTTTTCTTTTCTTTTCTTTTTTTTTTTTTGAGGCGGAGTCTCGCTCTGTGGCCCAGGCTGGAGTGAGCGGCGCCATCTTGGCTCCCTGCAAGCTCCGCCCCCGGGTTCCCGCCATTCTCCTGCCGCAGCCTCCCGAGTAGCTGGGACCACAGGCGCCGCCACCACTTCCGGCTAATTATTTGTATTTTTAGTAGAGACGGTTTCACCGTGTTCGCCAGGATGGTCTCGATCTCCTGACCTCGTGATCCGCCCGCCTCGGCCTCCCAAAGTGCTGGGATTATAGGCGTGAGCCACCGTGTCCGCCCGTGTGTCATTTTTCAAGCATCTTCCTTTCTTGTGTGCACACTTACAACTATACATTTTGAACTCTAAGTATTGTTGTAGTTGCATCCCAACAACTTTGCTCTTGTATTATTGCTATTATTAGGTTAAAAATACTAAAAATATTTAAATTAAAAATATTAATGTTAACTAAAAATATTTAATGTTTTAAATTTTAAAAAGTTAAAAATTGATTAAATCGTTTGCTTATCTGGCAATGTGTTCTTTGACTCGTGATTTGAGTGTTTACTTAATTTACATATATTTAGGGTTTTTTGACAAATCTTACTGATTTTTAACTTATTGATTTAATCCCATTTTGGTCAGAGAAGATACTCTGTAAGACTTTACTCTTTCAAAATGTATTGAGGTGTGTTTTAAGGCCCAACATACAGTCGACCTTGGTGAACAGTTCAGGAGCTCTCGAAAATAATGTGTATTTCACAGTTGTTGGATGGATGTTGTGTTCTGTGAATGTCAACTAGGTCCAGTTGGTGAATGGCGCCATTCAGATTTTCTACTTCCTCATTGATTTTTTTTTTCTAGTTGCTCTGTCAGTTAATCAGAGGGGGTCTGCCTATAACTTACTAGACATGGCTACGTCTATTTTTCTCTTTAGTTCTTGTTTTTTTTTTTTTTTGGACGGAGTTTCACTCTGTTGCCCAGGCTGGAGTGCAGTGGCTCGATCTCAGCTCATTGCAACCTCCACCTCCCAGATTCAAGAGATTCTTGTGCCTCAGCCTCCTGAGTAACTAGGATTACAGGTGTGCACTACCATGCCCAGCAATTTATTTTTTAAAAAATTTTTGATAGAAACAGGATTTCATCATGTTGGCCAGATTGGTTGATCCACCTGCCTCAGCCTCCCAAAGTGTTGGGATTACAGGCATAAAGCACCGCACCTCACCTGTTTTTCTCTTTAGTTCTGTTAGTTTTTGCTTCATGCATTTTCAAGCTTTATTATTAGGTACACACACATATAATTGCTATGTATTTGTGATGCATTGGCCTTTTGATCATTATAAAATATATTTCTTTATCTCTGATAGACTTCTTATCTTGATGTCTATTTGATCTTAGAGTAAGATAGTCACTCCAGCTTTTATATAATTAGTATTTGCATGAAATATCTTTCTCCATCCTTTTACTTTCAATCTGTTTACATCTCTTTTCTTAAACTAAATCTTTTGTAAATAGAATATACTTTGGTCTGGCTTCTTTTTTCCCCCCAGTCTCTCTAATTTTTGCCTTTAGTTAAAGCTTTTAGTCCGCTTGCATTTAGTGAAATTATTGATATGATTGGATTTAATTTTGCCATTTTGCGATTTGCTTTCTATTTCTTTTCCCTCTCTCTTTTTTCCCTCTCTGTTCCTCCTTTCTTTATTTCTTTGGAGTCCATTGACTATTTTTTACTATTCCAATGTAACTATTCATTCTGTTGGCTTTTTTGTTATATATTTTTCCATCATATTTTAACAGCTTGCTCTGGGGAAGTGGCTCTCACGCTTTATGTGCATCAGAATCATCTGGAGAGCCTATTAAAACACAGACTGTCGGGCCCTACCCCCAGAGCTTCTGATTCAGGATGTCTGAGGTGGGGCCCTTAAATGTGCATTTCCAACAAGTTCTCGATGCTGCTGCTGCTGGCGGTCAGGGAAACACCCTTCGAGAACCACTACTCAGGAACCAAATCTGCATCTTTACCTTTTGTTTTTCTTTTTTTTTTTGAGATGGAGTCTTGTACTGTCTCGCAGACTGGAGTGCATGGTGCAATCTCAGCTTACTGCAACCTCCACCTCCTGGGTTCAAGCAATTCTCCTGCCTCAGCTTCCCAAGTAGTTGGAATTATGGGCGCCTGTCACCACATCCAGCTAATTTTTTATATTTTTAGTAGACATGGGGTTTCACCATGTTGGCCAGGCTGGTCTCCAACTCCTGGCCTCAGGTGATCCGCCTGACTCAACCTTCCAAAGTGCTGGGATTACAGGCGTGAGCCACCACGCCCGGCCTGCATCTTTGACTTCTTACAGTTAATTTGTCCTACCTTATATGAAATACAACAACAGTTTCATTTACTTCTCACCTGATCATTGGTGCTGTTGCTGTCATATATATTACATCTGTATATTTTAGAAACCCACAACATATTGTTTGACTTTTTGTACTAAATTGTCATATGCCTTTTAGTGAAATTAAGAGAAAAAAGAAAAAATATAGTTTTTTTTTTAACTTAACCACACTTTCCCATGTCCTGTGATGTTCATTCTCTCTGGAGATTGACTCTGTATCTGGTGGTGTTTCCCTTTAGCCTGAAGAAGTCCCCTTAGCCTTTCTATTTTTTTTTTTTTTTTGACATATGCATTTATTTATTTAATATCTATTTTTTGAGACTGAGTCTTGCTCTATGGCCCAGGCTGGAGTGCAATGGCCTGATCTTGGCTCATTGCAACCTCTGCCTCCCGGGTTCCAGCGATTCTCCTGCTTCAGCCTCCCAAGTAGCTGGGATTACAGGCACCTGCCACCACGCCCAGCTAATTTTTGTATTTTTAGTAGAGATGGGGTTTCACCATGTTGGCCAGGCTGGTCTCAAACCCCTGACCCCAAGTGATTCACCTGCCTTGGCCTCCAAAAGTGCTGGGGTTATAGGGGTGAGCCACTGCACCCAGCCTCCCCTTAGCATTTCTTGAGGAGATTGATTGCCTGTTCACAATAAGTTCTTTCAGTTTTTGTTTGGCTTAAAATGCTTTTACTCTGCCTTCAGTTTTAAAGGATATTTTTCTAGATGTGGTATCCTGGATTGGTGGAGTTTTTCATTTTTCTGGTATTAAGACTCAGAAGTCTTCATTTTTATTAAGCATGCCTGGTCATTCTCATGCCAAGTGGCTGTGGAAAGCTGCGGGAAGCACGCTGTTCATATTCTCAATGTAATGAGGAGAACACCGAAGGCCTTGAGGATGGTAGTTTCAGTATGAAGTGGGGGCGAAGGGGTGTGAAGAGCAGGTGAGGTGATAGAGATAGAGGCAGAGAGTGTAGACAGTGCTCCATCACTATCAAGCTACTTATTTCTGATTGACTTTCTTTCCTCCTAAAACACATTAGATTACATTGGCGTTACAGTCTATTGACCTACCTTCTTCACATAAATGTGCTGGAGGCTCGATTAGACCCAAACTCTACATTTCTTCTCTCTGCACTTCACCTAATCTATGAGACCCTCCCATCACATTAGGCTGTTCTTGTGTTTCTATAAAGAAATACTTGAGACTGGGTAACTTATAAAGTAAAGAGGTTTAATTGGCTCATGGTTCTGCAAGCTATACAGGGAGCCTGGTGCCAGCATCTGCTCGGCTTCTGGGGAGACCTCAGGAAGCTTACAATCGTGGTGGAAGGTAAAGGGGGAGCAGGCATCTCACATGGTGAGAGCAGGAGCAAGAGCGAGAGGAAGCGGGAAGATGCCACACACTTTTAAACAGCCAGATCTCGAGAGAACTCACTCACTAGTATAAGAACAGCACCAAGCCATGAGGGATTTGCCCTCATGACCCAAACACCTCCCACCAGGCCCCACCTCCATCATTGGGGATTACTATTCAACATGCGATTTAGAAAGGACAACATCCAAATGATATGGCCCATCCTTCTGTTCTCCACAAGCTGGCTTGAAATGGGCCTGCAAGTCTGGACATCATGGTCTCATTGCTGGTGCCAGTGAGAGTCAGTAAGAGTCAGCACTGGCCTGATGGACATGTGCAGGGGACAGATGTGACAGCCGCAATTTGCACGGTTGACACTTAGATGGAGAAGCAGTGAGCCCCCAGGACTCAGACCTTTAAGCAGGGGGAGGTGTCTGTGGATGATCTTTCTCTGTGTTTTCAGACCTCTGGGGAAACACGCTGTGCATTGGCCTCTGGAGGGAAGAATCCTGTTGGGGAGGAAGGGGCGGGACAGAAGAGGAGGGTGACAGACCCATGATGATAATACATCACAGAGAATGAAAAATGTCAACAGGGAGATGTAAAAAAAAAAATACTGCAGGGCTTCAAGAGAAGAGTATCTGATGAACACACTATGACAAGCAGGCTTAGCGGCAGAGTAGAATAGGCAGAAGCGAGAAGTGAAGACTGCTTTGAAACTAACCAATTATTGGGCTATTTTGTGGACACAGAGGATAGTCTGATGGGCCCCCCAAAGTTAAGAGGTTGACCAGGTTCTTTCTTCATGCCATCTTGGTTTTATCAATTTAGTTTCTTCTTCAGTCTTTAGTGATGTAAACATACAAATTGCTGTGTTGTGGTTTGGAGCTCTTTATGGCCAGTTGAGCTTGTTTATTCTGGGGCTGGTCTCTTATGACTTCAGGGTGATTCAGATCTTCAAGCTTTTTGAGGTGGGAGCAGCTAGTTGCACTGGAGTAGCTTCTTATATAACTATAAATTATAACCATTGGAGATAAGATCCCATGGGCCCCAGTCGGTATGGAGATGGTCAGTCCCTGCCACTGGACACAATGCTTGGGGGTATGTGTTAAAGCTTAAACATAGGTTCCACCTTCAAGAACACTACATTTTAATTTGGGACACCAGGAATATCAAAATATTCAATGCACACGTCAGCAAAAGTCATTAGATGGAATGCAATGGCATGATGCTATCTGAGGATATGGGGTAAACAGTAGTTATGGCTTCCTGAAGGAGAAGAAATGTAAAATAAAGCAACAATGTGATGCAACAAATTGAAGGTGAGAGAGGGTTTTTACGTGGGATGAAGGGAAGGACACAGTGATTGGCCACAAGTCTGGCTGCCATTGTGCAAAAGCCCCTGTGAGATATCCTAACCCTATGAGCTTAGCCCCTTTTCTCCCGTTTTTCACAAAGTCAGGTTATCTTTCTTGTTGGTCAAGCTCTTAACAATGATATTGTTTCATTTCACCATCACAGCCAAGAATCCCCCAAAGCGGGTAAGGGCCACCTACTCACTTTCTATTTCTGCTCTTTGAAATCATCCCAGCAGAACTGAAGTGAGCTGCTGAGGTGGTCCCCTAGACCCAGTTCTTCCAGGTGTGATGTTAGTCACCATTTGATTGATCTATAGATGTTATGTCCTGTGGTTAACAGTGACTGTTAGAAATACGGTCTGGACTCCATTAGCGAAGTGAATGCCTACTTACAACTCATAGACACATTTCAGCTGTATATTCAGCCATGACTTTTACGTTCATTTCTGTGCAGATAATGTTCTGTCAGATGTATCTTCTCCATTTAATTTTCAGCTTCACAACAATCCGTGAGGTGACCAAAATACACTTGTTAGGTGAGGTGTCCAAGATGCAAAACTAATGTATGCAGAACTGGGTAAGACTGGAGCCCCATTTTCCCCTTACCTGAGTTATCATGCGAGAAATTCTTGATCTGGAATCCATGGTCTGGCAGTGAAGGCTCAAGAATGGATTTCTTGCTCATGAGTTCCATGAAATTGTTTACAAAAGTCTATGTCAGGCCGGGCATGGTGGCTCACGACTGTAATCCCAGCACTTTGGGAGGCCGAGGTGGGTAGATCACCTGAGGTCAGGAGTTTGAGACCAGCCTGGTCAACATGGTGAAATCCCCATCTCTACTAAAAATACAAAAATTAGCCAGGTATGACGGCGCATGCCTGTAATCCCAGCTATATGTGAGGCTGAGGCAAGAGAATTGCCTGAGCCCAGGAGCCGGAGGTTGCAGTGAGCCAAGATCGCGCCACCGCACTCCAGCCTGGGTCACAGAGCAAGATTCCACCTCAAGAAAAAAAAAAAAAAGTCTGTGTCTCTATGCTCATACGCACTTTTCTTCTTTATTTTTTTTCTCAAGACAGAGTCTCACTCTGTTGCCCAGGTTGGAGTGCAGTGGCACAGTCTCGGCTCACTGATACCGCCATCTCCTGGGTTCAAGTGATTCTCCTGCCTCAGCCTCCTGAGTAGCTGGGATTACAGGTGCCTGTCACCACGCCTGGCTAATTTTGTATTTTTTTTTTTTTTTTTTTGAGACGGAGTCTCGCTCTGTCGCCCAGGCTGGAGTGCACTGGCCGGATCTCAGCTCACTGCAAGCTCCGCCTCCCGGGTTTACGCCATTCTCCTGCCTCAGCCTCCCGAGTAGCTGGGACTACAGGCGCCCGCCACCTCGCCCGGCTAAGTTTTTGTATTTTTTTTAGTAGAGACGGGGTTTCACCGTGTCAGCCAGGATGGTCTCGATCTCCTGACCTCGTGATCCGCCCGTCTCGGCCTCCCAAAGTGCTGGGTTTACAGGCTTGAGCCACCGCGCCCGGCCTAATTTTGTATTTTTAAAAATTATTATTATTTTCAAGATGGGATCTCACTCTGTCACCCAGGCTGGAGTGCAGTGGCCCGATCTCAGCTCACTGCAACCTCTACCTCTTGGGTTCAAGCGATTCTCCTGCCTCAGCCTCTGGAGTAGCTGGGACTACAGGGGCCCACCACGATGCCCAGCTAATTTTTGTATTTTTGGTAGAGATGGGGTTTCACCATGTTGGCCAGGCTGGTCTCAAACTCCTGACCTCAGGTGATCCGCCTGTCTAGGCCTCTCAAAGTGCTGGGATTACAGGCGTGAGCCACTGCGCCCAGACCTCATATGCATTTTTTAAGTGATCATGTCTGCAGCATTAATTAGGTTCACCAAGAGATCCACAGCTCTGCAGAGATGAAGCAGTGTATGGTGACACTCACCAAATCTCACTTCTACTTGAGGCTACCCAGTTGTTCTTAATGAACTCTCTAGAGAAGATCAACTCTTTCTGATATAAATTTCTGGCCTTTTTATCACCTCTGAAATGCAGTGTCAGGTTCCACTTATCATGTGTGACTAATTCTGTCCCCAAAATTCACATCTATGATGCTGATTACAAAGCGTTTCTAATCATGGATCTGTTTGGTCTGTTATTTGTGATGTAGTGTGGACCCAGGTGTAGATGGGAGGGAGCAAAACGTTTAAGAATAAGGATCGTCATCATAAAAGACTATCTCCTGGGGAATTTCTACACCTGGAAATAGTAGCTCCTCTATTTAGACAGCTGACACTTTTTTACACATCCTAAAACGTACAAAGCACAGCGAGAGGGCAGCCTGCCTCCAACCTAGGTCTCCTTAAGGCGTTTCTGATTAGCAGCCGTCCTTCCCTCTTGTTACTTACCTTGTTCTGCTCCCTGTGGACCAGCTCCATCTTGCTCCTGTCTGGAAAACTAGAGCTTGACCAACATCCTGACATTCCATCACACACGTATAATTTCCTTAGCATCTCATCAGCAGGACTGCGCGTGGCAGATGGCGTCAGGAGCTGACCGCTCGAGATGGGTGGAGAACACAAGGTGGGTTCAAGCGCAGAGGAGCAGCGGGTACTTGGAAAGTCTGAGGATGGCAGAACCAAGCAGCAGACCCTTTCTAAGCCAGGTTGTAATACAGGCAGGGTGTGATGGCAGCTCCGGGGAAAGCAAGGAGAAGTGGCGTCTGGCACAAGAAGCCTCTAGCTTCTTTGGAGTTAACAGGTTTAGTTCAAGTCTCCAGGACTGTTCTCCATCCTCTTCTATAGTAAGCTGAGTAACTATTTCAGTGAATGCCCATATGAGCAAGGGATAATATGAATAAAAAATAGGAGATACTAAAAATCTTAGTTTGCATTTAAAAGAAGTCAAATGTTTGTGGAGCTTGGGATGAGGACTGGGAAAAGTGACTTCAGCTGGTAGATCTGAGCAATCCCAGGACCCAGTGCGTACTTCCCTTCCTTCTTTTCTTTCCTTCCTTCTTCCCACCAGTAAAACAACAAGACTGATTGGTTCATCCACATACACCAAAGGAGTCATTATACGATAGAATGATGACCGTCCTGTTCAGAGCCTCCCATGAAAAAGGTGCAGAGTTTTGTCTGCAATGGAAGCTGTTTTAGAACTTTTCTTTTAGAGTTGTTGTTTAAGGTATCTGCTGCTGTCTAACAAGTGTTTCAAAACTTATTGGTTTAAAAAGCCGTAATTTATTATTTCTCGTGACTCTGGGTTTGTGGGGCTCAGCGGGGTGGTTTCTGCTGTTCTTACATGAGGTGTCTTGGTGTCTTGTGCGACTCAGCTGGAAGCTGGGCTGGGCTGGACTTCAGGATGCCTTCTCTTCTTTTTGGGTCAACTATTCATGGCCCCCCAGCACTTGGTGGTTTACGCTGAGTTTCTTACATGGCAGCCCGATCCCAAGGCAGAGGTTGGGAGCTGCCTCTGTGGTGGTTTTGCTGCAGTCCATTGACACAAGCGAGTTATGAGAACAGCAGGTGTTCAAGCAGCGGGGCCTTGCCTCTCTTGTTAGTTGCCCTCTTTAGGCACACATAACGTCACAGTTATCCATTTTCAGAACACATGCTAATGCGTGTTTAGAGTGTTTAGAGCATGTTCACACAGTTCTTTAATGTGATCTGCAGAGCACTTACAACCTTTACACCTAAGAAAGCCACATCTCAGAGCAGGCCAGTGATTCACCCTAGGTCCTATCCACAGTAAGAAACGGAGCCAGAACCTCTAGGGTCTCCTGACTCCTGGCTCCACGTGCTACAGAAGTTGCCCTTGAAGGAAGCTTCTCCCAGTGGGAGTGGATTCGATCCTTGGAAACACCTGAACGCCGTTCTGCATTAGGTTTGGTTAAAAAAATAAAGTGATCGGCTGAGCTGGGTAAACACTGGTTTTGGGCAAATATGGAATGAGACGGTGCCACGTATTTCCAATGGGGCTGCTCAGTGACTCGTGAGCGTGTGTGGAATATGAGTCTGGTCTCCCAGGATACTTCAAAGGTGTACAGGTCCCTTTGTCGGTGCCACACGTCCCCGCTCATGGGTAAAACATGCCTGGAGATTTGCACAGGCAGTTTTCAGGGCTGTCAAGGAGCCAGGTGACCCAGAACGGGAGGCGGGGCTGGAGGATCTCTGGACGTCGTTCCTAGCTCTGCGTCAGTGAACTCGTGCCGCTGTATTGGTTTGCAGTTATTTTGCTTTCTTTTCAAACTCTACTTCAGAAAAATGCTGGGAAAGGGAAGCTTTGAAATGAACACCTTTTATCTGTTTTCATTTTTCTTCCTGAACAAATCCCTTCGGTTTTCGTTTCATTTCCCTCTTGCCCCCAGCGCCTGGCTCTCCTAAATTGCTCTCTGTAATCTCTACAATAGAACCACAGCATTCCCTTACATGTGGTCCATTTTTAAATAATTTCCATTTCTCTTGCTTCCATGGGGTTGCAATGTTATTTTAAGCTTATGTTGCTCATTATTTTCCTTTTTTTTATTTCATGCAAATAATTTTGCAGTTTTTCTTATAGTAACTTTTTTTTTTTTTTTTTGAGAGAGAGAGAGAGAGAGTCTCACTCTGTTGCCTAGGCTGGAGTGCAGTGGTGTGAGTGATCATGGTTCACTGCAGCCTTGACCTCCTGGACTCAAGCCATCCTCCCACCTCAGCATCCCGAGTAGCTGGGAGTACAGGCATACACCACCATGCCTGGCTATTTTAACATTTTTTGTAGAGGTGGGGGTCTCACTACATTACCCAGGCTGCTCTCAAATTCCTGGGCTCAAGCGATTCTCCTATCTTGGCATCCCAGAGTGCTGAGATTACAGGTGTGAGCCACCATGCCTGTCCTATAATGATTCTTTCACGTGGCTGATTTCAGCCTCTCACTTTCATAAGATCAATTATTATTATTATTTATTTTATTTTATTTTTGATTCTTCAACTCCACTTCCAGGGTTAGCACCACTCCACAGTTTATAATCTGTCTTTATTGTCTCATCCAAGGTCCCTTAGATTTTATTTATTTATGAATTATATTCTTCCTTGAATTCCCATATTAGTTCCACTGTTCAATGTCTGACAGCATTGCTGATTCCAGAAGTGGTTGATATTAAATTGTCACGGATTGTGTGCAGGTATGTATATTTATGCAAATGATTTAAAAAAATTGATATATAATAGATGTAAATATTTTGGGGGTACATGTTAGTACACTCATTTAATTTGTAAAGATCAAATTGGGGTAATTAGAATATCCATCACCTTAAATATTCATCTTCTCTTTATGCTAGAAACATTTGAATTATTCTCTTCTATTTTTGAAATATACAATAAATGATTGTAAACTATAGTCACCCTACTGATTTATCAGATACTAGGTCTTACTTCTTCTAGCAAACTGTATATTTGTACTCATTAATCGACCTGACTTCATGCTCCCTACTCCTGCTCTTCCTCGCCTCTGGTAATCACCAGTTTACTCTCTGTTTTCATGGGATCCCACGTCTGGGTAAGAACATACGATATTTGTCTTCCTGTGCCTGGATTATTTCATTTAACACGATGACTTCCACTTCCATCTATGTTGCTACAAATGACAGGACTTTCTTCTTTTTTATGGCTGGCTAATATGCCATTATGTATACACCACGTTTTCCTTAACCGTTTATTGATGGGCACTTAAGTTCCTTCCATATTTTGGCTGTTGTGCATAGTGCTGCAATAAACATGAAAATGGAGACATCTCTTCAATATATTGATTTCCTTTCTTTTGGATAAATGTCCAGTAGTGGGATTTCTGGATCGTAGTGCAGTTCTATTTTCAGTTTTTTTAGGAACCACCGTACTGTTTACCATAGTGGTTGTACTAATTTACATTCCCACCGACACTATATGAGGGCTCTGCTTTCTCCAAATACTTGCCAACCTTCATTATTCCCTGTTTTTTGTTTTGTTTTGTTTTGTTTTGTTTTTTGAGACGAAGTCTCACTCTGTCACCCAGGCTGGAGTGCAGTGGCGAGATCTCAGCTCACTGCAAGCTCCGCCTCCCGGGTTCACGCCATTCTCCTGCCTCAGCCTCCCGAGTAGCTGGGACTATAGGCGCTTACCACCACGCCTGGCTAATTTTCTGTATTTTTAGTAGAGACAGGGTTTCACCGTGTTAGCCAGGATGGTCTTGATCTCCTGACCTCGTGATCCGCCCACCTCGGTCTCCCAAAGTGCTTGGATTACAGGCATGAGCCACCGTGCCTGGCATATTTCTTGTCTTTTTTATAAAAGCCATTATAACCTGGGTGAGATGAAATCTCATTGCAGTTTTGATTTGCATTTCTCTGATGATTAGTGACACTGAGCACTTTTTCATATACCTGTAGGCCATTTGTATGTCTTCTTTTGAAAAATGTCTATTCAGATCTTTTGCTCATTTTTTAATCTGATTAAGATCAGCTTTTCGAAAACATTTTCTTGAAGCCCCAAATTGTTCTATGCATTTTTCAAGGCATAGAATTTATTATATGATTAGACAGTTTGTTGTTTGTTACTTCTTGTGGAAAAATTTTTAATAAGTGTGCTGACAACCATTCGTTTACCCACTCAACAGAGGTTTGTCAGGTTTCTACTGTGTCCGGTGACCGTCCTAAGCACGGAGGTTATGGTGGACGATAAGGCAGATGTGGCCACATGGAATTTGGTATTTTGTGTTATGAAATGGCAAACAGCCATAGCCTGAAGTCTCACGGTTTCTCAGAGTTTCATGACATTAGCGAAGGCATGGGCAGGCAGCAGCTGCTGTTCATGTTGCATTAAGCTGGTGTTAGGAACCACCACCAGAAGCAAAACAATTATAGGCAACTAAATGCAGTGATGTGCAGTGTACGGGAAGGCCAGGGCGGGGTTGTTGAAGGACCAGCAGGGTTGAGACTCAACCGTGCAATTAAGTGACACAGTTTTAAGTGAACACGAAATACACACTTTATTATGACCCCTACTTAAATCCGGATGTTCTCTTTTGTAGTTGTACAACAGATTGATGACATGGTGATGTCAGGCCGGGAAACAGGTAGGGGACAATCGATCCCAATAAGGGCACTGGAGACCTAGCTCTGTCTTGGAACCAGCACCCAGTGGGAGCTGATGGCCGGTCTACTCACTCCAGCAGACCATCTTCTTCCCCTCCAGCTCCTACAGTGCTTTATGTTATTCATAAGGCACTGGTCTCAAACTGCCCGCTCTGTAGTGAGTTTGACACTTTTATGTATCCTTAATTTGATGCCAAGTTCCTTAGGGACAAGAATGTTTCCTTCTACATCTCTTTCCTCTCAGTGCCTATAACCACGTCCAACTGGGTTTCATTTAATCCAGCACTTTATCAGACTGTGGGAAATGTACTATTGAAGTTTCTTTTCTTTTTTTTCTTTTTCTTTTCTTTCTTTTTTTTTTTTTTTTTTTTTTTTTGAGATGGAGTTCACTCTTGTTGCCGAGGCTGGAGTGCAGTGGTGCGATCTTGGCTCGCTGCAACCTCTGCCTCCTGGGTTCAAGTAATTCTCCTGCCTCAGCCTCCCGAGCAGCTGGGACAACAGGCGTACGCCGCCACACCCGGCTAATTTTTGTATTTTTAGTAGAGATGGGGTTTCACCATGTTGGCCAGGCTGGTGTCGAACTCCTGACCTCAGATGATCTGCCCGTCTCAACCTCCCAAAGTGCTGGGATTATAGGCGTGAGCCACCAGGCCCAGCCCACTATAGAATTTTCTTTCACAATCAAAGGTGCTCATAAATGCGGTCCTTTTGGGTCCTTCTTTATAACCATATGCTCTTTCTTGGGTGGGATCAGAGTCTTAAACCTCATTCAATTCTAGTTGACTGTGGAACTCCATATGTTAAAAATAAAGAAGATGAATATTGTTACAGTCTTGGTAGCAATCCTGGGATACTTGATTATCCTAATTTTATAAATGAAGAAAACTTAGTATAGAAACTGTAGTAACTTTCCCAAAGCCACATGCTTTATTTTATTTTAAATTTTTAAAAAATTTTTATTTGTTGTAGAGATGGGGTCTCACTATGTTTCCCAGGCTGGTTTCAAACTCCTAGGCTCAAGTGATCCTCCCACCTCAGCATCCCAAAGTGCTGAGATTACAGGCATGAACCACTGTGCCCAGCCACCACATGCTTTAAAAGTGAGCAAACAGCTTGAACCAATCTAAACAGCTTATTTATTTGAGGTAATGGACTTTCCCTTCTTCTTGAGTTTTCCTAAATTCTTCTCTATCATGAAAATAATATTAATAGCTAAAATTTTAAGTGTTTAGAGGTTTTGCCTTCTAAATCCATTAAGTCTCCAGGGTCAACAGATGCTACAAGATGCTACTGGCAGTAACAATACTTCTCTAGGATTGTGGTAGGTGGTGTCTAAGGATCTTTTCAGCTTGAAGGTTCTATTTCCCAGTTCTGTCTCGCTTAAGATCAAATCTTGGTGAGTATTTTGGCAAACCACTTCATTATTTAAATTTGTAAAACACAGGCTTTAGGCCAGGCGCGACAGCTCACTCGTGTAATCCCAGCACTTTCGGAGGCACAGGCAGGCAGATCACCTGAGGTCGGGAGTTCGAGACCAGCCTGACCAACATGGTGAAACCTCGTCTCTACTGAAAATACAAAATTAGCCGGGCTTAGTGGCACATGCTTGTAATCCCAGCTACTTGGGAGGCTGAGGCAGGAGAATCGCTCAAACCCGAGAGGCTGAGGCAGGAGAATCACTCAAAGCTGAGAGGCGGAGGTTGTGATGAGCTGAGATTGCACCATTGCACTCCAGCTTGGGCAACAAGAATGAAACTCTGTCTCAAACAAAACAAAACAAAACAAAACAAAAACAGGCTTGAATTGTATTTCATACTCTTTAACTAACTAGATATTAACTAGTTAAAATATTAACAGTTTCAAATTTTTGTTTAAAGGAATAAATTTACACAGCTTAAAAATTCAAGTGGAACTAAAAGGTTTGCAAGGCAATATCTCAGTCGTCTGCCCAATTCTCTGCTCCTCCCACCCAGTATGCTGTCCCAGAGGCAATCAACGCCTTTCATTTTTTAGAGCTCTTCTGATGTTTACTTTTATGTTTCCAAATAATGTGCTTATTATGCCATTTACTGATTGCCAGACTTTAGACCTGTTGACTTTTTCTGCTATGGTGGTGGAAGGTTTAGCTCTGACCTGAGCCCCACTGTTCCTGCGCCACCACACCTCTTCCCGCACCCTTGTGACATGATTGTGGCTCATACTCTGGTCAAACACATATTGTTGTTATATTATTTTGACTGTGAGCATAATGACATCTGGACCAACTTGTATTCTACGTTACATTTTCTTTCGGTTGCAATTGCCTCCCTCCCCTGAGAGTGAACCATGACTAGGGTTTTCATTTGCTTGGTTTTCTATGTGTCTATTGTTCAGCTTTTCCTGCTCTTCCAACAAATCTGTCATATGCCCGGAAACAATTATTTCAAGTTCCCAGACATGGTTCCTCACAGTCCATCGGTTCCATCTGTTTCTTTCCCTTTCCCTGGGGCTGTGAGCTGGGTGGGGTGCTCCGACCCTCTGTCCAGTGGTCCCCTGGGCTCCCCTTGCCTCTCCCCTGGGCTAGAGCTTGTGCTTTCTGGAGTCCATGTCTTCCTTTCTTGGTCTCTACCTTCATTTTGCTGAAGCACACACCTTCCAGAAGCTTCTTCAGGAGGGGAATGTGGAAGTAAACTTTGTCCTTCTATGCACAGAAAGTCTTCATATCACCCTCAAACCTGATCTGTCTCCCCGCCTCCACTGTCCTTTCCTTTCCTCTCTCATGTTCTCTGTTTTTATGAACTTACACCTTTTTTCTTCACCATTGTGTAATTGGCGTTTAAGATGGGAGTAGAGATAAATACACCTGTGTAGGCTCATACTAACCACACGCCTCAGTGCGTGGGTGTTTATCAGACTTCTTTCAATGGAGAGCTGTGCTGAGTACTTGTCAAGGCCCTGCAGGGCTGGTGCTGAGTAAGCTCAGGATTGGGCACCTCCGAGGGGTGAGGAAATGGAGACTCAGATACGAGAAGAAACTTCCCCAAGGCCATATGGTTAATGATTGGAAGATCTGAGATTCTAAACCAAATCTGAGTCGATCACTTCCCTTTCTGTCCACTGCACTGATAACTGAAGCCCAAGAGCCAAGGGCCACACCTCAGCATGTGGGGATCAGCAGAGGAGACCCTGCTGGCTGCGGGGATGTGGATAGGCTTTGAGGAAGAGGCAAAGCACAGGCAAGATGTCAAAGATAAGTGGGAATGAGGTTCCCTGGATCATGAGTCACAGGCACACAGGAAGGCACTGGCAGCTCTAGAGAAGGCCAGAGAGAAGCACCCAGTGGTGGGAGCCACAGTCCCAAGATAGGCTACAACCCCAGCCCAGGTGGGTGAGCTCTGCCCTGTCACCTATGGGGTTGCAAACGGTTCCTCTAAGCACTGGCTTCATCTGGATCTGAGAGGCGGGGTGACATCGCTTCCTTGAGGCTTATTTGGAGCACTAAACAACATATGCAAAAGTACATTTTGTTATTAGGTTGGTGCAAAAGTAATTGTGTTTTTTTTTCTATTACTTTTAATCATAAAAACTGCAATTAGTTTTGCAGCAACATACTAACTTTAAAGCTCTTAATACATATAAGATATTATTTCTATCAGCTTAGAAGGATCCATTATGATTGTAGAAGACCTGGGATGCCAATCTGAGGAATCCTTCCTTTCCTAAGCAAAGGAGAAACAAAATAATTCTGATGGGGGAGTGACTGACCCCAGTCTGGCTTACCGGCTGCTGTGAAGTCCTGAGTGTCCTCTGGCAGCCACCTTTGAAAGCGCAGTGGTGTCCGGCACTCGCCACTGAATAGCGTTTGTTCTCAGAAGGGAGCCCAGTGGAAAATTTTAAGCTGCAGTTAGGAGCCGTGTGTATGGCCTTGGAAACTGAAGATGTTCCTTTAAAAGAAAAATCACAGTGTTTTTAAAACTCAGATGACAGCTTTGACCATTATCTGCTTTCCTCTCTTGCCAGCTCTAGAGTTTTCTTGGGATGTTATCAAGGATGATATCACAACAATGCCCGCTTGTTTTGTTTTTAACCTGAACGACAAATTACCAATCAGCAGATGTAGGCCATGCAGGAAGTTTCTTTTAAATGCTGGACTTTTGCGAAAACATAGAGCCTTGGTGGCAATTGTGATTCTTTTTTTTTCTTTTCTTTTCCCCAATGAAGGTACTTTTTTTTTAATGTCCAGTTTTGGAAGGCTCCCGAAGATTGTTTGAGAACTTGACTGCTGTGTCAGGGCAGTGCTGACACTCTCCGTTGCCAACTGTTATTCATTATTCTAAAAAATTAAACAAGCCAAAACGACCCCTCCAAACAACTCCAAGACAAACTCCAAGCAAAACAACACACACACAAACCCACAATTTTCCTTTGGTTGCTTCTGAGAAGGAGTTTTAATGGCATAGTAAATCCAGCATTTATTGGATGATTTTTGCTGTCATTGATATGTTTCTCTTCTTAAAAGAGGAATTCAAATGACAATGAACATTTTTGGGTCCTCTTTTATGGAGTTTGATTTTCAGGGGATTGTCAGGCACGCAGTCTCTGGGTTCCCGGGCTGTGGGGTCCCAGCACTCTCTGTGGCTCAGCACCCCTATCTCTTGCTCTCTGAATACCTTGTGCTTGACTGGAAGGTCATCCTCAGCACAGGTCATCATAGCACATGACGGGAGGGACACAGGTACGGAGGCTGTGCCGTGCATTTAAAACCCAGTTAGCATCCCAGTGGATCTTCCAAGGTGAAAGATGGCAAAACATTTTCATTTTACTTTGTTGAAATCGTCTGTTTCCCACCAAATGGTGGGCTGTTTGCGGACAAGGTCATGTTGTCTTCAATTTCATAGCCCCAGTACCCAGCAAGGATGGCTGCCCGTAGGCTCTATTAAAATGTGGAGTGCATCAGCGGCACAGCCAGGAGGAATGTGCTGTGGTCAGCCTTCCAGAAGGAATCAGCCTCCTGGGAGAAGTTAAGAAGATGGCCCGCAGCAGGGACCTCGAGGATGGCGGGTCTCATCCACCACCAGCAGGCTCCTCTGTTGCCCAGCAGTGTGATCCTAGCTGACGTTCATTCTCTTCCCGCATTAGACTGCAGTCTCCTGAAAGGAGGGGTGCGCACCTGACTTGTCTTTTTGTCCCTGCATCCTGCGCCCTGCATGGTGTGATCAGTAAATGGTGGCTGAGTGACAAGCGAGTGGGAAGGAAGGAGGTCAGGAGGGGAGAGAGGTCTGAGCGCTTGAGAGGGTCCCTCCTCTGTGTCAGGGGCTTGTTCTGGGTTTTCTGGATCTTCAGTACTTGGGGGTAGGATCCGAGCTCTCCCGGCCCCTGGTGGTTGTTGCCCAGGCCTGGCCAGCTTCCAGCAGCACAGGTCATCGTAATACATATTCCTGGACGGGAGGGACACAGGAACGGAGGTTGTGCCGTGCATTTAAAACCCAGTTAGCATCCCTGTGGGTCTTCCAAGGTGGAAGATGGCAAAACGTTTTTATTTTACTTTGCTGAAATGCAGGTTGTTCCTTTTTACCAACTTTTATGTTCTAAGGCTAAAACACAGCATAAAACAACTTGAAAAAGTCGGTTTCAATGTTTCCCATTGTTCAGTGAGAGAGGGTCACACAGAGTGCAAGGCAGCAGGGGACACCATTGCTTATGTGGTACCTCGTGAGCTGCGCTGTGAGAACCCTTTCAGAGGAAGGTTTTATTTAGGAAGCAAGGAATGATTAAAAACTGATGGCTGTAATTAAATTGAGATTTAAAATTTTCCATTAAACCTTTATTAAACCTTTCCAGTTGGGCTGCATGCAGTGGCTCATGCTTGTAACCCCAGCACTTTGGGAGGCTGAGATGGGAGGATCACGTGAGGCCAGGAGGCTGAGTCTGCAGTGAGCTGTGACTGGGAGGTGTTGACAGTGGAGGTGTTGATGGTGGAGGTGTTAACGGTGGAGGTGTTGACAGTGGAGGTGTTTGTGGTGGAGGTGTGTACGGTGGAGGTGTTTGTTTATGGTGGCGGTGTTTGTTTATGGTGGAGGTGTTGACGGTGGAGGTGTTGACGGTGGAGGTGTTGACGGTGGAGGTGTTGACGGTGGAGGTGTTGATGGTGGAGGTGTTGATGGTGGAGGTGTTTATGGTGGAGGTGTAGACGGTGGAGGTGTTGACGGTGGAGGTGTTGATGGTGGAGGTGTTTATGGTGGAGGTGTTGATGGTGGAGGTGTTGACGGTGGAGGTGTTGATGGTGGAGGTGTTGTTTATGGTGAAGGTGTTTGTTGACAGTGGAGGTGTTGACGGTGGAGGTGTTGACGGTGGAGGTGTTGACGGTGGAGGTGTTGACGGTGGAGGTGTTGACGGTGGAGGTGTTGACGGTGGAGGTGTTGACAGTGGAGGTGTTGTTTATGGTGAAGGTGTTTGTTGACAGTGGAGGTGTTGACGGTGGAGGTGTTGATGGTGGAGGTGTTGACGGTGGAGGTGTTGACGGTGGAGGTGTTGACGGTGGAGGTGTTGACGGTGGAGGTGTTGATGGTGGAGGTGTTGACGGTGGAGGTGTTTACCACCACGCCCCATGCCTGGGTCCTGCCCTCTGGAGCCGCAGCGGGCACGCTCCCGGACAATCCGCCTGAATCGCTGTGAATGCGGTGGGGTGCACGGCAGGGGCTGCATTTCTCAGCTGATCTTGGCTTTTCTCTTTCTCTCCTGCTCCACCGGCAGCCCCTCCGCGGTCCCGTGGGCTCTGCGCTCAGAACCCGGCGCCGCTCGTTGGGGGCCACTCGCTCTCCCGGAACAGCCGCCCGCCGGTCTCTTGGCCTCTCACTGGCAGCCTCACCCGCAAATCGTCCCTTTATCTGCTCAGATTCTGCAAAGGGCCGTCTGTCTCCGCGGTAGGACCGCAGACCCTCCGGTGGCCGGCCCGTCGCTGACCCGGCCTCACTCCCGGCCTCCGCCTGCCCCTCTCCTGGGCCTCCGCGCTTCCCCGCTGCCCCCGAGACCGTTCCCAGCCGTTCCTCGCTCATCCCTTCACCTCCGTCGCGCCCCAGGATCTCGGGGCCTTACCTGACCCCCACCCCTCCCCTGGGCCCTCGGGCACCTCCATCCTGCCTCCTGCTTCCTGCTTCTGCACAGCACTTAGCACAGTGGGGGTACCGTGGATTTCACCCGCTTGCTTTTCCTCTGACCTCTCCCACCAGGATGTGCATTCCACAAGGGCAGGGCTTTGTCTTTCCTGTTTGTTCAGACATCTCTAGAACAGTGAATGGTGCATTGGGAGAGCAGAGGAAAGCGTGGAGACCTAGAGGTGACCCCAGCTCCTAGGATAGGCAGTACCCGAGGAGGGCTCCTCCTGGGCCTGGGTCACGTGCACTCACCCCAGGGAGGCATCCACTAACAGGCTCAGGATTGCTTAATACTTCGCTGGGGACGGCTGGCCACAGGCTGACGGCACAGTTGCCAGGAGGGAAGGCAGGAGAGACGTACAGATGGATACTGACTGTCCTTCGTGTGCCACCCTGGAGGGTGCAGAGCGTGATGTCCACGTCAACTCCACTGTGCCTTTAACACCACTGTGGCACGGGGGTGTAGATAGTATTATACCCACTTACAGGTGGAGAAATGAGGCTTGAGAGGGGCTAAATGATGCTTCCGAAGTCATGGAACCAGTGGGAACAGAAACCCAGACCCCATAGTCCTTTCTGGCACCCCATTCTGCCAAAGGGAGAACCGTGCCATTGAAAACGGTCTCGTGCGTTGCCTTTAGGGTGTATGATACAGGCTGCCTGCTCCTCATTAGAGAGAAGGTATTGGAGAGTAGTCACCCCTCTTTTGATTGACCCCCCTAATCTAACCCAGTATTAAAATAGGCTAAAAAGGTAATGATCTGAGAGATAGCATGAAATCCCAGGGGTGTTATTTGTTGAGTGTCAAGTATGTGCCAGGCATAGTTCCAGGCACTTTACACTCCAAGCCTCAAAATAACCATGCAGAGTAGGTGGTGTCACCCCCATTTTATAGACGAGGAGACTGAGGCTCAGAGGGGTTGGATTCACTGTTTAAGTCCCCACTGCCAGGTAGAGCCAGGTGAACTCAGATGTACCTGACTCCCAAGCCCATGTTCTTTCTGCTGCACCAAGCTGTCCCCTTAAAACAACAGCAGGATTTCCAAATCAGGGTATTGTGCCTTTAGCACCCGTCACCTCTTGCTGGCTGTATTAATGTTCAAGAAACACAAGAGAAGGGTGTTTCCAGTGTGGTTAAGAAACAGACTCTCCTCAAGACTTCAGCCAGGCTATAATTATTCTCAAGCACAAAATGTGGGGCTCTCCTGCTTGTCAAGTTTGGTTGCTTTTTGTCTTCTCACCCCACATTTGCTTTTGGATTCTGTTTATATTTGATGTGTCAAACGGAAATGTCCCTTTTAAAGAAGAATCCTATCATTGTCAGGGGACTGGATGCTCCTGAGAAGAAAATTAAAAGTCATCCTTTAAGATGCGTAGTGATAGTAGAGAATATTGATCCTCCAGGCTTTTCAGAGGACACACTGCAAGTGGGTGGTTTGTTCTCAGGGCTGCTGTAGTCTGGGTGATCTTGCTGGGATCTACCCAACAATGTGATTTCTAACATTAGGTTGCTTTTTCTAGCACTTCTGCTGAGCTGTGTGACAGAGAATGTCCTTGTATACATTTTGGAATGAGCAGTTCACTATCTTCAGGCTTCAGCACGTATTGTTAAGTAATCCTCGGAAGCAATTTGGCCCATAGTAGTCCTTTGCCCGCAGCGTTTTCGCTGGCCCCGGGCAGTCTGTCCTGCCTTAGTTATGGGGGAGAGCACACACAGCGGGTGGCAGCCAACACAGTTTAGTGTCACCACAGGAATGCAGATGTCTAGCAAGAAATATAAATTGGAATGTGCGTGGGTAAGTGTCCTGCAGGCATAGGCATGTTACCTCGTTAAAAAAATTTTCTTAACTGATAAGTTTACTAATAGCTACATAGACAACTACATATTTTAAATCCCTCTCATCCAAAATTTTAGAACCATGTCTGTTCATTCATTTACTCAACAACCATTTTTAATCCACACAAGCCAGGTACTATGCTAGGCACTGTATATACAGCGCAGAATATGGTAGATGTGTCCTCACTTCCTAATGCTCACCATCTAGCAGGTAAGACAGATTTCATGAAAGAAGTCATTTAGGCCGGACGTGGTGGCTCACGTTTGTAATCCCACTACTCTAGGAGGCCAAGGCAGGAGGATCACCCGTAGTCAGGAGTTCAAGACCAGCCTGGCCAACATGACGAAACCCTGTCTCTACTAAAAATACAAAAATTAGCCAGGTGAGGTGGTGGGCATCTGTAATCCCAGCTACTCAGGAGGCTGAGGCAGGAGAATCACTTGAGCCTGGGAGGTGGAGGTTGCAGTGAGCCCAGATCGTGCCACCGTACTCCAGCCTGGGTGACAGAGCAAGACTCCATCTAAAAAAAAAAAGAAAAGAAAAGAAAAGAAAAGAAAAAAGAAAGTAGTCATTTAGTTACAGTTATGAAAGATGAGCTAAAAGACAAGGACAGGGTCCCATGAGAATGTGTGACATGGAAGAATCTTAGCTTCCTGCCTTTACAGATTGGGAAATGGAGGGATACAAAGGTCTGTCTATTCTCATTCCATCTCAATCTCTCTATTATGCAATGACATATTATTTTGACTAAATTACACAATTTTTAATTGCACAGAATCTAAGAAATGTATTCATTTCTTCAAATGGTAAATAATAGAACTTGAATACGATGCACAGGAAGCAATTCACACCAAGATTCAGATGTTCTGCTCATATTCTTTAGGAGAGCTATGAACTTAAATGTATACAAACACACCCATTCACACAAACATATGCACACGTTCATGTATATTACAGATTGTCATAGAGCGATCGCTAAGATACTACGAAGTGGAGAGGACCAGACAGAAGCTGTATGTCTTTGAATGTGCCTCCTTTTGTAGACTGGACTGTGGAACCATATAAATATTTTACTTAACTATAAAACAAATTTTAAACATTAAAATCAATCCCTAAATATGGAAAAGAAAAAGAAACAAATGCACCTGAGAATTCAGATGGTGACAGAGCCCCACATCAGAGCCATCTAAAGCAACATTAAACCACAGTAATTTGACTATGGGATTTACACCAAGGGTAACATGAACTTCAGAAAACAGCTGAGAAAACTTGTGTTTTCAGTAATTATATTGTTTATGCTAATGTTGGTACTGTCATTATGAGATTGTTGTGTGATGTGAGACAAAGCAAAGAAGTAACCGGGATTTTTGTATGGAGAGAGGTAAGATCAATGAGGTTCATTGAAAAAAAGCCACCATCCTGAATGAAAACAGAAAGCACCAGGATGAACTCATGATTCATTTTATCCTAAAAAAAAAAAAAAATTCTAGATCTGCCCTAAAAATGATGGTCGATCCAGTAGAAACAAGGTATCTTGGTGCTTGGAGAGTGGCCTCTAAATAGCATTTCCCAACAAAATGAAACAGGGCTTCCCAGAGAAATGGCTGACTCCTGGCCTGGGGCAGGACATGTGCAAGAAGGACCCTTGACATCTTGTCACACCAGAAAGCAAGGAAGTCATTAGAGACAGCAAGGGCCGTGTTAGGACTCAGGAGTCAACTTTTGAGACCCCCACTGGTCAAGGATGGCACAGCGTGAGTATCAAAAAGGTGCTGACTGCCACAGATAGAAACGTACCAAATGGGTTTGATCCATGAGTTCCTAGTGATACTAGAAGATCATTGATTACCTTTGGGAGGCACTAGGGAGCCAATTCATTATTTTGAAAACTCATAAATAAAGGGGAAGAGTCAAGCGCCTATCCTGCCTCTCGTACATAAAGAGAAAGACCAGACACGTGTGCCCAACTGGTTCATCCTGCCAAACCTGTGGCTGGGGTGGCAGGGGGGTTCCTACGAGGGAAAGCCCCCAAACCATCCTAAGGTGGAACTGGTTGGGATTCCAGAGAAAAAAGCACTAGACGCCAGGGTGATGAGTCCACAGCCTTTATTAGGGGAACTCACAGAGTAGGCTACCATGTATCCCTGTGAAGGACAGCGAGAGGAAAGAAGCATTCTACCTAGGGAAGGCCAGGGCGTGGAGTTTATGTGAGGGTTTAGGGAGTTGGGCTCAGGGCCAAGGCCAGTTCCTCTCAGTATTTTGGACAACAACCCACATACCTTATTTGGTGCCTGCAAATGTTCAAGGCCCCAGTTTGGGTTCAAGCCTGCAGGGGAAACCCTGCAGCTAAGAGGGTCATAGAGCTGTCAAGGCGTTCTGCGATTTTTGGTCAGGACGTGGAAAGAAAGTTGCGGGGGGTGGGGGGTAGGAACTGGGGAACTACGCCAACAAAAGAACCAACACCCTATGAAATAACCCTGCCAAATATGTGAGCCTGATTCCAATTAGGCATCTGGGTCTATCCTGGTTTATAGGAAATACAGACAACAGAGGAACACGTTAAGTGACACCACAGGTCTACAATTGGGGCAGTGATCAGCAAAGCACAGACTATGGGAAGCTCTGAGAGTTAGAAGGAAAACCAAAGAAACACAGTGGCAGGAAACTATAGATTCAAAGAGCCATGAGAGGCATATTAGCAAATCACAGGACAGAGGCCTTGTATGATCCTCATTCAAATAAATAAAGAGTTAAAAATTATAGCACAATTAGGGAAATGTGAACACTCACTGGATATTTAGTGTTGCTGAGGAAATATTAAGACAAGATTACATTGTGTTTTTATTTAAAAGAGGGAGGCTGTGTCTTTAGAAATAGGTATGGATAAAATAATCTGTTGTTTGGGACTTGCCTCAGAGCCATCTAGGGAGAGGCACTGCGGGCACCGAGCGTATGAGATTGTTCATAAGTTGACAGTTGTTAAAGCAAGTTGGTGGAAACATTATTCTCCACTTCTGTATATATGTATTTGGATTTTTCCACAATGAAAAGTTCGTTTGTGCAATTTCAAGAATGTACTACAAAGAATATAATGTCGCAATACAAATTATGTTTGTGACAACCATCATGATCAATAGAGGTAAGAAACCAGAGACATTTGAGGTTTCCATTTCCAAACAGCTACCTACCTCTTACACTACAAAGCTTTGCATTGGTTGGTAAAAGATTTTCCCAGCTCCCAGAAACATTCTCTTCCAAGTAAAACATTTTAAAGATGGGAAATTGTGCTTTCATTTCTAGCCATGGTGGAATCACTGGTGGAGGACAAGCCGTCCTGCCAAAGGCAATTATAAAACAGGAGAAACCGCAGGACTGTGACCTTGAGAAACAGGGACACGCAAGGCGGCCCTCAGGGCCTTGGTTTTCTCTGTGGAGGGACTTTTCTGCTACAGCATCAGAGAGTGGAATCCAAGTGAATGGTGGTCTCACTGAGCTGAACAGGCAGAAATTGGAGCTTGGGGTGGGTGAGGCAGCTGGGATGTGTGGGCAGGTGCTAAAGAACAGAGAGCTAAAATAATGGGGAGTGGCTGCCCAGGAGTCTATGTGGAGATTCACCATTTCCTGGCTGATGGCTAGTCTGTGCAGGTCGAGATTCCACAGGCCTAGCAAAGATGGCTTGCTATGGACATGAGCCATAAGCGATGACACGAGAGGCTGTGCAGTGTTGGCAGATGTTTGCAGATCTGCCCCAGCCTGCGTGGAGACACCTTGTTGACCTGTGTATTCAGTTGAGACCCCAGAAAGGTCATTCCTTAGGAGAAAGACGGTATCCCAGAGCGATGGAAACACCCTGTGATTAAGTTCAGAACCAAAATAGACCCAACCTGACAAAGAATAAAATCACACCTGGCAGAACCAAAAAGATACGCTGCCGGAAAAATCCTCACTATCCATTAATAAAAGATGGCATAATACATGTTCCCTACAAAAAACTATCCACAACACTTAACATATGATACAAAATGACTAGACTTGTGATACAGTAGGAAACTGTGACCAATAATCAAGAAAAATAGCAGTCAACAGAAACAGACCTCAAGATGATTCGATGTTGGAATAAGCAAACAAAACCTTTAAAAAAATACAGAAAAGTTTAAGGAAAGATAGAACTGGAAAAATCAACATCTAAAATAAAAACATTCTCTGGAGGGGTGGGGCACCCAAGATTGCACCTTGCATGCCTCCTTCCCCAGGTGATATGATTGAGTGTTGGCCCCAGCTGCTGCACTTTGATGCCCACCCCTGAATCTGCACAGAAGCTGTGCCTCTCACTGGATGCTCCCCGTCCACGGAATCACAATTTTTAAATGCTGAAGGGGACAAATCCTACCAATCTGGAATTCCATATTCAGTGAAAAATCATTCAAAACTGAGAATAAAATAAAGATTGTTTAAAAAAGGTTGATAGTATTAATCACAAGAAGACCTAGCCTACAACAAATGGTAAAGAAAACTGTTAAAGAGAAATCACAACAGCTAGAAACTTGAATTCTCAAAAAGGAATAAGAAAACACCAGAAAGAATAAATATGTGTGCAAAAATAAAAGAATCTCTTTTTTCTCCTAATTTTGTTTTGAAAAAAACTGCTGATAGCAAAATAATAACTTTATTTTCCAGGATTTTCTTTTACATAGACGTAAAATATGTGATAAGAAGAGCACAAACGATGGAGGTTAATGCAATTTTACTGTTGCAAGATTCTTATGTTTTATGTAAAATTGTACACTATTAATTCTAAATAGATTATCTAGAGTAAACACTGAAACAATACAATTGAAGAATTAAAATAGAATATTAGGAAGCGTTTGATTAGCCCTAAAGAAGGCAAGGAAGGAAGAACCAAGGCTCAAAACCAGATGGGAAAACAAGAAAACACATAACAAAATGGCCAACTTAAACCCAACGATGTGAAAATTACATTAATGTAAATGAACTAAACACCCTCATTAAAAAAGGCAGAGATTGTTAAACTATTTAAAAGGAATACTCAAATATATATTGTCTAGAAAATATGTACTTTAAGTACAAAGACAGAGCCAGGTGGACGGAAAAGGGAAAGGAAAATATATACAACAAAAACTGATTACACAGCATCTGATGTGTCCATTCTAATGTAAGAAAAAGTAGCCTTCAAGAAAGGAGTATTAACAAAGACAGTGACATTTCATTAGGAAGATATAATAATCCCAACTGTGTATATGCTTCAAAACAGAGCTTCAAAAAACACGAAACAAAACCTGGCAGAATTAAAGGAGGGGCATAGGTAAATCCACAATCACAGCTGGAGATTTTAAATATTACCATCCTAACACAAACTCTTTAAGAAAATAAAAGCAGGCTGGGCGCGGTGGCTCACACCTGTAATCCCAGCACTTTGGGAAGCTGAGGCAGGCGTATAACGTAAGGTCAGGAGTTCGAGGCCAACATGGGAAACCCCTTCTCTACTAAAAATACAAAAAATTAGCCAGGCGTGGTGGCGTGTGCCTGTGGTCCCAGCTGCTTGGGAGGGCGAGGCATGAGAGTTGCTTGAACCTGGGAGGTGGAGCTTGCAGTGAGCCAAGATAGCACCACTGCACTCCAGCCTGGGTGACAGGGTGAGACTCCATCTCAAAAAAAAAAAAAAGGGAACAATTACCAAATTGTTCTTTCATCTTTGATGTCAGCATTATCTTGATACTGAAGCCAGATAAACACATTACAGGAAAAGAAAATTATAGGCCACCATGTTCCTCATGAACATAGTGGCAAAAATCCTTACTAAATATTGGCAAATTGAACCCAATAATATACAAAATGAGTAAATCTTGATGCTAATATTTTTAATAAAGTAAGTCTCAGGAATTGTTGGATCAATAGAAATATTATTTTAATATATTAAAATATATTAAATATATTAATATATCAAAATATATATTAATATATTACATTCTGTGTATTTTAATACATTAAAATCATCTATATTTTAAAATAGAATTGACAAATGACTACTGTCTGTAAGCAGGAAAAATTGGGAAGTTTTACCTAAATCATCTCAGTGAAGTGAAGCTCAAGTCTGAAATGCAAGGCTTTTCAAATCCTACTCTTGCATCTTCAGGAAGACTCTGCGAGCCTGTGTCCTGGCCCTAATATCTTGGAATTGAGAGACGGGAAGCAGCTTCATAGACAATATACAGAATGTGCTTGGTCCTTGTTGGAAACAAAGACGGGTGATGGCCATTGATGGGCCTGGGTGAAAATAGGAGGTACTCTTCATATTCCTCCCAGAGCTCCTCAACATTTTTCATACTAGTTCACGCAAAACAAGACTTTAAAAATATGGCGAGTCTTGTTTAAATTAAAAAAAAAAATTTAGAATTGAGATTCTTTGGGAAGCTGTTTTCCCACTATCTGGCCAGCCTGCCACTTCGTATAGTTGCCACAGGACTGTTTTTGTGGATCCCTGTACACAACAAAACACAGCTGGTGATTGCAACACCTCCACCTCCTCCCTTAGAAATGGAAGCATGACTGGCTTAGTCTTTATATTTGTATTCATAATAACGGAACAGAGAAACGTTCTTTCATTGGGTTTCTTCTTTCTCTTCCTTCTTCTCCTTCTCCTTTTCTTTCCAATTTATCCATAATTTGCATTGCTAAATTTCTGAGTCCCTCTTGTTACTCAAAGGGCTATTTTTAATGGTATTCCTCCCCTGGCTGCTATTAATCTGCAAGCAAATCTATCAGAAATAAGGTAGGAGTGGTTTTACCATTCTCCCGATGAATTAGTGCCCAGTGCCTTTCTGTAATGAACCAAGGATGCGTGACTCAGAGTCTGACAGCATTTACTGAGCGCCTGTCTCTGCAGCAATGTCTTTGGTATTCCCAGATGGTGGGGCCGACCGAAGAAGCATCAGACGTGGTTCCTGATTCAAGGAGTTTGGGGAGATAAAACACAATTGAGGTAAAAGTAATGAAGTTCCGGATGAGGCAGGCATTGATTCTCGGTGCAGTATGAATTCACAGAATGAAGAGACGCACGTGGGCCCATGGCATTAAACCAGGTGTGGGTACCATGGTAATGCCCTTTGCAGATCTCCAACTGCACGCACGTTCTTGATGGACAGCCCAAGCAGCTGGGCTCTGAAATCCAGAGCAGTGTTTGCTCCAAGGCCAAAGCTGCCCTCCGGCTGCTCTGAGCCAGTGACTGAGTGAACGCTGTCTAGGACATTTCCACTCGAACTCCCTTCCCTGTCTCCTTCACTCAGGGTCAGACTTGCCTTCTCTGGCTCCATCCTCATCTGCTGTCAAAGATACTTTCCCTAGTAAAATCCTGGCCTGTGTAATCCCATCTTGGTGTCAGCTTCTTAGAAGACCCAGATGAACAAACAAAGCCTTAGGTAATGAGCCAGACTTAGACCTCACCTGGACAGATGGGCAGGGAGGGGTTCCAGGGCAGGACATGTGGGAGAATTGAACCGAATCACAGAGGTGGGCTATGGCCATGTGTCTATGACGGACAGAGAGGAGCCATGTTGGAGGCTCAGAGGGTACCCATTGGGAGCTTTGAGAAATGAGCTCGTGGCCCAGACCATGGGGTAGGGGGTTCACGGTCTGGTGTCGAGATTGGGCTGTATGACACTTGGGGTTCTTGGAGAAGAAAATCACTGTGCTAAAGCAGCACTTTTGGAAGGACAGCTGGAAAGCAGTAGACAGTACAGATTATAGAGTGCCATGGGGATCAGAGTCATCAGCCAGAAGGCTGATTTCATGATCTGTGCCTGAAGGCACAAAAGGCTTAGGCAAGGGTGGTGCAGTGAAGAGAAAGGAGAGAGATTTGAGAGGTGGAACCAACAGGACTTGGGGCCTGAGTGGGATGAGGGATGAAGGATCCCAGGTTTAAGGTGAAGAGGAGACATGAATTCAAAATTGGTTCCAAGGGTTCTAGCCTGAAGGAATGGAGGAATAATAGCTCTGTTGACCAGGATGAGAAAATGGGCACGGAAGAGGGAACTGCTTCTGTGGGGGAAAGAGAACGAAGAGTTTTGTTATGCATATGTGGTGCTTGATGTAACAGCAATACCTATAAGCAGGAATGTCTGGTAGATGTTGGGAAATTCAGAGTGATTGATAGACTGGAAATATACTTTTGGGAATCAACAGACTTAAGATGGAACTGTAAGGATGGCATAGATGGAAAAGGGTAGCGGTTCCAGAAACACAATAGAAAGATTTGGGGAAAAAGATGAAATCACCTCCCTTTTGGTAACAGCCGCCTGGAAGGCTTCCCTGCCCCTGTCTCCGCACGCTTGCCTGCTGTCAGGCTGCAGAAGGCAGGTGATCTGGGCAGAGGACGAAACTTCCCTCAGATCCACGACCACAGTCACATTTGCCACTTATGTGGCCAAGTCACAGGGAGGGACGCTGACCTCCCTGTTCTTCATGTTCCTCTGCCTCAGGTTGAGCCATCACTCACTGAGCCTCTTTGCATACGTGAAATTCTCTTCCTGTCTGGTCTGTTGGACAGTCATGGAACCCTCAGAGTCTGCACTGTTCCTTTCTAGAAAACTAACCCTCACCATCTGCTCCTACACCAACCTCTATCCCTTCTCTCACTGTCAAGTCCTAGCTTCGCCTGTGTCCTTGTCTTCTGCCAGTCACAGCCAGGTGTTTACACTCTGTTCACCTCTGATGTCCCATGAAATATTTATTACCAGCTGTTAATACTCAAAGAAGGATCTGGTTTGGCGAAGACCATGATGCAGGTATTGCAAGAGGCGTTTGCGTGACTCAGTAAGTGGGATGATGCCTTCTGAGTCAATCTTCAACCCAGAGTTCATGTGGCATGCAAAGCTACGTGGCTCCTAAAGGACCTCATCCTTTCTCCAGCAACCCTGATATATACTATATCTCCCAGGCAAATACCATGCACTTCTGCTCACCACACACAACACCGTCAAGACGACGGTTCACATGAAATGGGTCATTCTACCAGATAAAACTTAAATCACTTGAACATTTTGGGAAATCATTAAGAAATGTATTTCACATGTTTTCATTCAGAGCACAATGCTAGGAGCTATGGGATGATACAAACCTTCGCAGGGTTTAGTTTAGGACGTGCAGGATACAGACATACATATACACACTCAGACTATGTGACAATATGTTTTCAATCAGAGCGGTTCTTTCTTCTCCCTATAATCACAACACTGTCAAAAAGATTCTCCCTTGTATTCATTTTCCTGGGGAGAAAAACAAATCAATGTCCATAGTGACAAATCTAGCAAACTAACGTTGAGTGTATACTCACAGGAGCTGGTTTTCTCCATACTTACTTAGTATGGGAGGTATTTTGATTTCTTTATACAACCCCCAACGTCTGACCCTTTCAGTATTCCTTGGGATCAGGGACAAGCCTATGGCATTTGGATCAGTGCAATCTGTCTGCATGGCTGCTGGCAGTCAGGTCATGCATCAGCTGTGGCAACCACTGAGGGGCCAGGCTGGGACCTCCTAGGGTCACTGGAGGAGCAGCCTCCACCTTTGTTTGAGGAGAACTTCAGAGAGACACATGGGTTAAGAGGGAAACAAGGACATGGGTTGGAGTTTCTGGAGTCCTTTTCCTTGCTCTTTTACAAACACATAGATAAACTCCTAAGTCAGCTCAGTAAATCTTGAGGTACAGTCAATCCCACCATTCAAGCTAGTGAATTGATTGCCTCAACCCCCAAGAACACAGTCATCTACAGGAAGAGGAAGCAGGGAGAGAAGCCGAGCTGCTAGGAGCCCATGCACTCCAATCCAGAGGAAAGGGCTGACCCAGCTCCAAGCCCTCAGCCGAGAGCCTACTGATTGAGAGTGATATGTAACAGTAAGATGGTAAATTTAACGTGAGCTATTGTATCTATAGAGTCCAATGGAGAGACTATCAGAAGCTGAGGGGGTGTTGGTAGAATTTGACAGGCAAACTGAAAAGAAGTGGCAAAATCAGCAGACGGACCGCCTCTAATTCTGGGGTGTGAGTGAAGAGGTGGATGGCCTACCTGCCGGGGAGACCCCCGAGGGCCTCATGCCTGCAGTGCAGCCCAGGAATTGGGATCCATAATGGTGGCCCTGTGCCATCGGAGGTGGGGTTATGTCTGGAGTTGTCTGTTTGAAAGACACAATTCATATATGTTGGAAATATTTTTAACAACATGAACCCAATTATTTTCATTATACTTAGAGATAAACAAGAATTCTTTTGCAAATGTGCTCAGGTAAAACAGCTCATTCTTTAGTGAGGCCAGCTGTATAGACAGAGCCCGGTCATACAGGCCATCGTACACCGTGGTAAGGAGGTTATGTTATCTTGTTAGCCAGGGGGAGTTGCTGGAGAATTTTGAGCTTAGGAAATGAGGTGACCAGGTCTGTTTTTTGGGGGCGGTGAGTGCGGAGATGGTGTGGGGGATAACCCTGTGGAGTTTTGCAGAGAAGGTAGAGAAGAAGATAGTGAGGTCTAGAGCTCTGGAGGCCAACGAGGAGGTTTTGTAATATTCCAGGAGAGAGGGTCAGCTCTTGAGCTAAGGTAGTGGAGCGGGAACGTGGAGGAGGATGTAGATTTATTTGGGTGTTGTTGGAACAGAACCTGATGACCAATTAGATGTGAGATAATAGAAGTATGATTCAGGCTGTCTTGGGCAACTGAGGAAACAGTAGTGAGATCTAAGATAGAGAAGAAGATGGAAAGGTTGGGCCGCAGTGGCTCACGCCTGTAATTCCAGCACTTGGGAAGGTGAGGCAGGTGGATCACTTGAGGTCAGGAGTTTGAGACCAGCCTGGCCAACATGATGAGACCCCATCTCTACTAAAAAGAAGGAAAAAAAAAAAAGACAGGACACTGGGGAGAGGAAGATGATGAATTTGGTCCTGGAGTATTCAGTCGGGCGACCCTGTGAAACATCTGCTTGGGATATAAGTGTAGGCTGGATACAGAACACTGAATTCCTCCCCAGAAGAAATCATATTACTGTTACATATAATGTAATGGTATTCATATACATAAAATGTAATACGTTTGGAAGGTAGCAGTTTATGGCTGGTTGATAATTTCATGCACATGGACAAGAAGTTCCAGGAGAGCTAATACCGAACTGAAAAAGGAGGATGAACAAATTTGTCAGAGGCCTGGGAAAATATATAATAACTCAGGTCCTTGGATTAGAAATGTAAGTAAAATTCCCTGTAGATCCAAGGTCCCTGGAACAAATGAATTATCTCCCCCTCACCCTTGCAAATGTTTGTCTCAATTTTAATGGTTAACTGTCTTTCCCTATGCCTTTTAATATTTTAAGTTATACCAAATGCTTTTTGTAAGCAAGTGAGGTATAAATTATGAATTATAAGTAAAAATGTCAATTTCTTGACTGATGATTCTTAGGCCTTTGTTTCTAAATTTTATGATTAGAAGTGGCTTTGCTGATTTCCTGTTATAATGATTTTTTATTTGTAAAAGTTTTAAAACCCTTCATTTAGCTTATGCCTTAAAAGGTTATCAAACAAACATGATTTTTCTAAGAAGCGGATGTAAGCAACACTATGTAATAAATATCTTAGTTTTCCAGTTCCTTTCATATTTCCATTCTGGGGTTTTCAAAACTAACAAAATTCAGCAAAACTTCTTCTTTACATGCATTTTTAATCATAGTTGATTACCACATTCATGATGTCTGTTGACCAACAAAAATACTTTCCTCGGGAGGCGGAGCTTGCAGTGAGCTGAGATCGCGCCACTCACTCCAGCCTGGGCGGCAGAACCAGACTCCGTCTCAAAAAACAAAACAAAACAAAACAAAACAAAACAAAAACTTTCCCACTGTAGTTGCATTACTTTAGGGTGCCTCCCCTCCCCTCCCCTCCTCCCTTACCCTCCCCTGCCCCCTCTCCTCCCCTCCCCTCCCCTCCCCTCCTCCCTTCCCCTCCCCTGCCCCCTCCCCTCCCCTCCCCTCCCCTCCCCTGCCTCCTCTCCTCCCCTCCCCTCCCCTCCCCTCCCCTCCCCCTCCCCTCCCCTTCCCTCCCCTCCCCTCCCGTCCCCCCTCCCCTCCCGTCCCCCCTCCCCTCCCAATGGATGGTCAAGGACTTGGAGGAACATGATTGGAAAATTGGTGACAAGAAAGTCCAGGGAAGAGGTACATGGATAGACTTATCTGGGCAAAAATTTGAAGATATATGTGTCCCCTGTGAATGTTCACCAAATGGTGACCTCAGTAGAGGAGGATTTTAACAACCAGTTGGGCAGAACGACCCATTCTGTGGATACCAGTCAGCCTCTCCCCAGCTACTTCTGTTATCACCCAAAGGGCTCATAAACAAAGTGGCCCTGTTGGTAGGGATGAACTTAGGCATGGGCTCAGAAACATGGATTTCCACTCACCAAGACTGGCCTGGCTACAGCCACCACTGAGTGCCCCACCTGCCCCACCTGCCAGCAGCAGAGACTAATATTGAGTTGCATTCCCTGGGGTGATCAGCCAGCTACCTGGGGGCAGGTTGATCATATTGGACCCCTTCCGTCATGGAAGGGGCACTCTTTTGTTCTTACTGGAATAAACCCTTATTCTGGGTATGGATTTGTCTTCTCTGCATGCAGTGCTGCTACCAGAACTACCATCCATGGACTCACGGAATGAATGCCTTACCCACCCACCGTCACACTATTCCACACGGCATTCTGACCAAGGAACTCACTTCACAGCAAATGAAGTACAGCAATGGGCCCCTGCTCATGGAATTCACTGGTCTTACCGTGTTCCCCACCATCCTAAAGCAATTGGCCTGAGACAGCAGTGGGATGACCTTTGGAAGACTTGGTTACAGCGCCAGCTAGGCAATACCTCGCATGGCTAGGGCAAGGTTCCCCAGAGGGCTGCATGTGCGTCGAGTCAGTGTCCTGTATGTGGTGCGGTGTCTCCCAGCGTTGACAGGTCCAGGAATCGAGGGGCGGAAATGGGAAGTGGACCAATCACTATTACCCTTGGAAGCCTATGAGCAAAAAATGTGCCCTCTGTTTCCACCACCTTTTGGTCTGAATGACTCAAACCTTTCAGGAATGACAATTTAGGTCACCCTTCCAGGTCAAAAACTACACCCAGCTGAGGCGCTTGCTGAGGGAAATGGGAATAGAGAACGGGCAGTGGAAGAAAGTAGCTATAAATACCAGGGACCTCGTGGGACCGGTACAGAAACAAGGACTGTCACTGTCATGAGCGTTTCCTCCCTATTTTGTTATAAATATGCCTGTGTATATATATTAAGCAAATTATTGGTTTTTGTCCTTCTCTTATCACCTTAACATGTAACATAATATTGTTAATAGTGTTGATTTTATACTGTAGCACTGAAGTATTAACTTTTCACCAGAGTGTTTAAGTTACGGGCTACCAAGGAGAAGAGCCTCTCACAGGCCTCTCCCAGCAAACAAGACCACCACATTCTGCAGCTGTATTAACTGTGGACGCCATTTGCGTACATGCTTCCTCCGACCCCAAATAGCAGGTGCCAACCTGTTTTCTTGGGTTGGAAATGTTAGCCCCTGAAGCTGGGTGTGTGTGGTCACGGTTATGAGCGTAATTTCTGCAATTGGATGCACCACGTCCATGTTCAGGGCTGCAGGGATCACAATCTATGCATGGAAGAGACTGGGTACCTTGTGGTGCTTGGATAATAAGCACACATTTTATAGAGACAGCAGCAAGTGCATTTCAAAGCACTTCTATATCTATTATTTGAAAAGTGGTGGACTTGTTGCATATACGCTGAGGAATGTTTACATGTACATTTCGGACCCAGTTTTCTAACTTTGCAGTCTTAATTTCCTGCTTAATGTCACTTTACAGATAAGGAGCTCTGGAGACGTGGCCTTTCCGGCTAAGGAGGGGGAGCCCAGGCACTGCCCACGGCTTCCTCCACACTCATTCTGCTTTCCCTTGGGTAAGACAAACCTCACCAAAGCTGAGACTGGCTCAAGAAATGGGAAGCCCAATGCTTGTAAACATTCTCTTAATTGGAAGCATTAGGCACCAAAATTCTTCCTAAAAAATACGTAAGCCCCAAGAAGGAAAGGGCCACGGTTAGCACAAACCACACCTCCCGAGCCCAGCAAAACCCCAACAGGCACAGCACAGTCCAGCCTGGGCGGTCTCTCAGGTGAGTATCTGCCTCACTCTAGCCCTGTCTGCTACCTCATCTCTGCCAAGTCTTAAAATCCTGAGCTCCAGGGACTGTGGGAACTTCACTAGACATGTGTGAACAACTCTACATTCTGATCCGTATGCGTCTCCCTAATGATGCACATCAAGGAAGGAGAGGGAGGGAGAGGGAGTGTGCGCATTCCTTGGTGCGATGAGGGCGGCCTAGTTATTTGCAAACTCTTTGCGGCCTTCTAGTGGGCTTCAAAATCAATTTTGTGAGTCCCAACCAGAATTTTCTACATAATTAGAATAAAACAGAGTGAAAATATGAGTAAATGGTATGTTGCAGGATACTGTTTTGTAAACGTTGTTTCAGGTGTTTGTGAGTGTACGTGTGTGTGCAGTAATGGGTCACAAAAAATATTTACTCTGGGTCGTGTTGCAAGAGAGCTAGAAGGCAACACTAATGCAGGATGGTTGGAAGATGGTCAGGCTCAGAATATCAGATTTTGCCTCCTTCCAGGATACCACTTTTATTAAGTCACAATTCCTTCCCGCTCTGCTTTTGTGTTTCTCAATCGCCGTCCAAATTTGCCGCAGAAGTCACTTGGGTAACGATTTAAGCTGTATCACGTGGGTAAAGATTTAAGCTGTATCACGTGGGTAACGATTTAAGCTGTATCACGTGGGTAAAGATTTAAGCTGTATCACGTGGGTAACGATTTAAGCTGTATCACGTGGGTAAAGATTTAAGCTGTATCACGTGGGTAACGATTTAAGCTGTATCACGTGGGTAAAGATTTAAGCTGTATCACGTGGGTAACGATTTAAGCTGTATCACGTGGGTAACGATTTAAGCTGTATCACGTGGGTAACGATTTAAGCTGTACTTCTGGGTTAATTAAGCACGTTGAAGAAGAGGTGTTCTGGGGGAACGTGGAGAAGGTGGGTAGCGAGGGCTCCAGGGGTTCAGAAGGTGGCCTCGAGGGGTTCTCATCTGCCATCCTTGTGAGGGAGAAAGTCCTAAACCAGTTGCAACGTTGCAGAACAAGGGGTCCCAATCCAGACCTCCAAAAAGGGGGCTTGGATCGCTCATGGGAAGGAATTCGAGGTGAGTCGCAAAGTGCCGTAAGAAGAGAGAGGTTTTTGGAGGTTGCGCAGATAGAGTAGGGCGTCCTCAGAAAGCAGGAGGACGGACCGCCTCGTCTTTATGTTTTTTCTTACATAGAAGTCTTGTCTACGTAAAGACAGAGCTAAGCTGTGTCTCTGTGTGGGCGGACTGACAGCATGACAGAATTTACTATTCGGTTGATTTAAAGAAAACTATACTCAATATTTTAATGTGTAAGTATATCAAGTCATAATTATAATTGTCTTGAAAGCATATATTGTTACGGGTATTGGGACCTCTGGACTTTTCGTTGTCATGAGATTGTATCCTTGCAGGTATCTTTAGGCTGTTTCCTCAACTGTAAAACTCCTATGACTGTGGATTGTGACTGGCAAGGAATGGAGCTGATTTTTATAACGGTGTCACCGCGGCTCTTCTATGCTCCTGTTTCCCTAACAGTGATAGCCCAGCCATTCTCTCCCATGTTCTCCTCTGCCCCCAACTTCAGAATGAAGTCAATTTTTATTTCAGCCAAAATAGGAGGATTCTATTCTGTCTGTTGAGGTCTGCTGTGGTCTAATGATTTTAATAACCAGTGGCTGGGCATGATTACACGACGAGAATTCCAAATCCTGCTTCATGTTTCCCTCTGGGCCCACTGGCTATATGACCCCTTAAATGTTTACCATGATTGCAGGAAGCCCCGGCTAACATGGGGTTGTTAGTGTCAGAACTGAATTAAATTGTAGGACATGCAGGTGGTGACTGCAGAGAATTGGAGCATTGCTTGGAGTGAAAACCAAGCCCACATATTTGGTGTCAAAAGGGTTATACGAGTAGAAAAACAGGTTCTCTTTAATGGAATATTACTCAGCCGTAATAAGGAATGAGGTTCAGACCCACACTACAACTCAAAGGAATCTCCAAAATATTGTGCTTAGTGAAATAATATAGACACAAAGGACAAATGCTGTATAACTGCACTTATGTGAGGTGCCTAGAACAGGCAAATCCGTAGAGACAGGCAGTAGAATCATGGTTGCCAGGGGCTGGGGGGAGGGAGAATGGAGAGCGAGTGCTTAATGGGTACAGAGTTTCTGTTTGGGGGTGATGAAAACAGTTTGGAAATAGTGGTGATGATTGTACGATATTGTGAATGTATGTAATGCCACTCGCTGAACACTCTGAAGTGTTTGAGATAGCAAATTTCTATTGTATCTATTTTACCATAGTTTTTAAGTTAGTACCATGGTTTTTAAGTTAATTACCATAGTTTTTAAAAGTTAATAAGGTAACATTCCCCGAACCACTATACACTTTAGATTGGTACATTGTGTGGCATGTGCGTTATATCTCAATGAAGTTGTTAAAAACAAGATTTAAAAGCCGAGATTGGGTAAAGGTTTGCTCCGCGCCGAGCTGTACGGCGTGTGGACCTGTTTCCCCAGGAGGCAGCACTCCTGGGGTTTTGGCCACAGCTGCACATCAGCTCCCTGCGCAGAGAAGGCATGGTGTGTGATCTGGAGATTAGCTGTTTCTAGCGCAGTAGTTACATTTAAAGACATTGCTGAGTTAGGCAGAATTTTCTATATCCATTTTTATTTTGCTTGGCATTCACTTTCTTACAAAAATGAACAAAAGGTCCAATTACGACTCTTCATTTCACCCCAAAGCAAAACAAGATTAGTTTTCATTTTTTCCCCATGGAAAGCAACAGCAGCCCCATACTACCTCCTCTCCATGAAGGCAGTGCTTGAGCTGCCCCGAGGAAAAGCCGTTCTTCCCAAAGATGAGAGACTTTGTGCCTGTCAGGTGAAGAGATGGAATAAATGCCACTCCCAGTGGGTGCGGGACTTGTGCAGCCCCTGGTCCTCAGTTATCTGCTTACCAGAATGTGGTTTGCATACCACCTGCAGCGGAATTCCTCGGGGTGCTTGTAACTCTGGGGGAGATGTCTGGAGTCTGCATTTTTGGCCAGTACTACGATGACTTAGGCACAGTAGGGAACCACTGGTGCAAATCCATCCTTCCTCCCTCCCTCCTTCCTTCCCTCCCTCCTTCTTTCTCTCTTTCTTTCTTTCTTCACAGTCTCACTCTGTCACCCAGGCTGCAGTGCAATGGTGTGATCTCAGCTCACTGCCACCTCTGTCTTCCGGGTTCAAGCGATTGTCCTGCCTCAGCCTGCTTAGTGGCTGGTATTACAGGTGTGCACCACCACTCCCAGCTAATTTTTTTTTTTTTTTTTTTTTTGTATTTTAGTAGAGGGGTTTCACCATGTTGAGCAGGCTGATCTTGAACTCCTGGCCTCAAATGATCCACCCTCCTCAGCCTCCCAGAGTACTGGGATTACAGGCGTGAGCCACTGCGCCCTGCTGCAATGCTTTTGCTTTCCATACACATGGAGGGGTTGCCGGTTTGAGTCTAAAATGATTGACTTTATGGAGGACCGTCTTGAGTCTGGACCATAAGTGACGGGTGGGGGGCAACCCTACATGGGATCCCAATGACGAGATGAAAGACTGGAAGATGAGACACTTTCAGGTGAGCATAATGGAAGGTTTATGCTGGACTAGGACCAAGCCTCTCAGTTATACTCAGTTGTCCATGACTGACCAGGGATTTGATGAAAATCCCACTGCCTTCCTGGGAAGGTTAAGAGAGGCCTTGGTAAAGCACAGCTCTCTATCTCCTGATTCAGTCAGGGGACAGCTAATCCTAAAGGATGAATTTGACCGGGCGCAGTGGCTCCAGTCAAAACACCAGACCAGGGCTGGACACAGCACAGCCTGGCTGAGCGCTGCCCTGTGGACCAAGGCCTGCTCTGACACTTTCTCGCTGCTGGTGGCTGCATTTCGTTCCTCCCACCCCTGGACCTGAGCTGTCTATTTAGAAAGGAATGTGTCCTTGTGCACATCGTCCCTTTCCCAGGCCCTGTTGTACGACCTTCCTGAAATGGTACTTAATCATTTTTTACAAGGAGGGTATATTCCTAATGTGTGCTGAGAGAACCACTTTGCTAGAAATCAGAAATCAGAGCTGCCAGAAGTTGTTCGGTGTGGCTACTCTTTGGTATGACGCCCCCGCTCCCTGCTTAACTATAATTCCACTTTAACAGAAATGCCTGATTTAAAGAACGGGAGTGTCAGAAACAGAAACTTGAAGTGGGCGTGAATTCCGGCCCTTGCAACTTTCCATAAACCTCTTTAGATCTTCTCTGGGTGCTCCGTCCCCCAACAGAAGTTACTCTGCAATGTTAATTTATAGATCATCTAGCGGCCTCCTGACTCTCGGCAATTTCATTTTGATAAATGTCATTTAAAAACTCATTTATTCGACAAACGTGTGATGCTCTCCTGTACCAGGTACCTAGCTATGTACTCAGTATTCCATGGCCAACAATACACACCTGCACCCTGCCCTTGAGAAATCATATCATCCACGTGCAGTAGGTCCAAAGGCGCATGGCAGGTACTAACAGAGTCCTCGGGTGGGGGGGAGCACGCAAAATGCCTTGAAAGAACTGCTGGAGAGAGTGACATCTAGGTTGTCATCTTAAGGTTGGGTCAGATTTTAATCACAAAATGACCTTCAACCTGACCCATTCCCCCAAACAGGCATTTACTGAGCTCAACGTTCTTCATCTATCTGCGTTTCCCTCTGAGACATGAGGCTTTTCTAAATAGTTCACTAAATGAGGAAGCCAATAGAAGGGACTCAAATTGGCTTACTCAGATTGGTTAATGAAAAGTATTTGATTGTCCATCAACAGAATATACATTCTTCTCAGCACTGCATAGCATTTATTCTAAAACTGACCAAATAATTGGAAGTAAAACACTCCTCAGCAAATGCAAAAACAAAAACAAAACAACAAAACAAAACAAAAAAACCTGAAATCATAACAAACAGTCTCTCAGACCACAGTGCAATCATATTAGAACTGAGGATTAAGAAACTCACTCACAACCACAAAACTACATGGAAACTGAACAACCTGGTCCTGAATGACTACTGGGTAAATAATGAAATTAAGGCAGAAATAAATAAGTTATTTGAAACCAATGAGAGCAAAGACACAGTGTACCAGAATCTCTGGGACACAGCTAAAGCAGTGTTTAGAGGGAAATTTATAACACTAAATGCCCACATCAGAAAGCAAGAAAGATCTAAAATTGACACCCTAACATCACAATTAAAAGAACTAGAGAAACAAGAGCAAACAAATTCAAAAGCTAGCAGAAGACAAGAAATAACTAAGTTCAGAGCAGAACTGAAGGAGATAGAGACATGAAAAACCCTTCAAAAAAATCAGTGACTTCAGGGGCTGGTTTTTTGAAAAGACTAACAAACTAGATAGATCACTAGTCAGACTAATAAAGAAGAAAATAGAGAAGAATTAAATAGACACAATAAAAAACGATAAAGGGGAAGTCACTACTGATCCCACAGAAATACAAACTTCCATCAGAGACTACTATAAACACCTCTATGCAAATAAACCAGAAAATCTAGACGAAATGGATAAATTCCTGGATACGTACACCCTCCCAAGACTAAACTAGGAAGAAGTCAAATCCCTGAATAGACCAATAACAAGTTCTGAAATTGAGGCAGTAATTAATAGCCTACCAACCAAAAAAAGCCCAGGACCAGATGGATTCACAGCTGAATTCTACCAGAGGTACAAAGAGGAGCTGGTACAATTCCTTGGGAAACTATTCCAAAGAATACAAAAAGAGGGACTCCTCCCTAACTCATTTTATGAGGACAGCATCATTCTAATACCAAAACCTGGCAGAGATACAACAAAAAAAGAAAATTTCAGGCCACTATCCCTGATGAACATCTATGTGAAAATTCTCAATAAAATACTGGCAAACCGAATCCAGCAGCACACCAAAAAGCTTATCCAGCATGATCAAGTCAGCTTCATCCCTGGGATGCAAGGCTAGTTCAACATATGCAAATCAATAAACGTAATCCATCACATAAACAGAGCCAATGACAAAAACCACATAATTATCTCAATAGATGCAGAAAAGGCCTTCAATAAAATTCAGCACCCTTCATGCTTAAAACACTCAATAAACTAGAGCTATTTATGACAAACCTATAGCCAATATTATACTGAATGGGCAAAAGCTGGAAGCATTCCCTTTGAAAACCAGCACAGAACAAGTATGCCCTCTCTCAGCACTACTATGCGACATAGTATTAGAAGTTCTGACCAGGGCAATCAGGCAAGAGAAAGAAATAAAGGGTATTCAAATAGGAAAAGAGGAAGTCAAATTGTCTCTGTTTGCAGATGACATGATTGTATATTTAGAAAACCCCATCATCTCAGCCAAAAAACTCCTTAAACTGATAAGCAACTTCAGCAAATTCTCAGGATACAAAATCAATGTGAAAAACCACAAGCATTTCTATACACCAATAATAGACAGACAGCCAAATCATGAGTGAACTCCAATTCAAAATTGCTACAAAGAGAGTAAAATCCCTAGGAATCCAACTTACAAGGGATGTGAAGGACCTCTTCAAGGAGAACTACAAATCACTACTCAAGGAAATAAGGGAGGACACACACAAATGGAAAAACATTCCATGCTCATGGATAGGAAGAATCAATATTGTGAAAATAGCCATACTGCCCAAAGTAATTTATAGATTCACTGCTATTCCCATCAAGCTACCATTGACTTTCTTCACAGAATTAGAAAAAAACTACTTTAAATTTCATATGGAACCAAAAACAAGCCCATATAGCCAAGACAATCCTAAGCAAAAAGAACAAAGATCATGCTACCAGACTTCAAACTATACTACAAGGCTATGGTAACCAAAACAACATGGTACTGGCACCAAAACAGATATATAGACCAATGGAACAGAACAGAGGCCTTAGAAATAACACCACACATCTACAACCACCTGATCTTTGACAAACTTGACAAAAACAAGGAATGGGAAAGGATTCCCTATTTAATAAACGATGTTGGGAAAACTGACTAGCCATATGCAGAAAACTGAAACTGGACCCCTTCCTTACACCTTACACAGAAATTAACTCAAGATAGATTAAAGACTTAAACTTAAGACCTAAAACCATAAAAGCCCTAGAAGAAAACCTAGGCAATACCATTCAGGACATAGGCATGGGCAAAGACTTCACGACTAAAACACCAAAAGCAATTGCAACAAAAGCCAAAATTGACAAGTGGGATCTAATTAAAGAGCTTCTGCACAGCAAAAGAAACTATCATCAGAGTGAACAGGCAACTTAGAGAATGGGAGAAAATTTTTGTAATCTATCCATCTGACAGAGGTCTAATATCCAGAATCTACAAGGAACTTAAATTTACAAGAAGAAAACAAACAACCCCATCTGAAAGTGGGCAAAGGATATGAACAGACACTTCTCAAAAGAAGACATTTATGCGGCCAACAAACATAAGAAGCTCATCATCACTGGTCATTAGAGAAATACAAATCAAAATCACAATGAGATATCATCTCACACCAGTTAGAATGGCGATCATTAAAATGTCAGGAAACAACAGATGCTGGAGAGGATGTGGAGAAATAAGAACGCTTTTACGCTGTTGGTGGGAGTGTAAATTAGTTCAGCCATTGTGGAAACAGTATGGCAATTCCTCAAGGATCTAGAACCAGAAATTCCATTTGACCCAGCAATCCCATTACTGGGTATACACCCAAACTATTATAAATCATTCTACTACAAAGACACATGCACACGCTTATTTATTGCAGCACTATTTACAATAGCAAAGACTTGGAACCAACCCAAATGCCCATCAATGATAGGCTGGATAAAGAAAATGTGGCACAGATACACCAAGGAATACTATGCAGCCATTAAAAAAAATGAGTTCATGTCCTTTACAAGGAGGGGAACATCACACACTGAGGCCTGTCAGCGGGTGGGGGGCAAGGGGAGGGATAGCGTTAGAAGAAATACCTAATGCATTCAGGGCTTAAAACCTAGATGATGGGCTGATGGGTGTAGCAAACCATCATGGCACACGTTATACCTATGTAACAAACCTGCACGTTCTGCACATGTATCCCAGAACTGAAAGTGTAGTAAAAAAAAAAGTTTTAAAAAATATTTGATTGTCAAAGGATTCTAACTCTGAATGTCATTTATTACCCCAGAGAGTAGGACAAATTACCTTCTCGGTGCTGTCATTTTCTTCATTTTTTAAAGAGTTCATGGGGTTGTCCTTACAGTAATGAGTTTGTTGTAATGTTTTAGGGGAAATAATTAGCCCTTTTAGGACATTAGACACCCTAATGGTGACATTCCATCTCTGGGGAACATTCTATATGCTCCAGAAAAGGGATCTTATTAAGTCAAGTGTGTTAAAGACACATTCAAAGTCACTGTCACGGGAGCTCATTATTTCTGAAGGAAATATGTAAGCAGCAATTTCAGAGTTGAGTCTGCAATTCTTAAAAAAAAAAAAAGCCCAAAGACCCTCAGTTCCTCTGACATAGCCACTCTATAATTCATTTTTGAATTCAAAATATGCATTATAAAGTACTAAACCCAAAAATGTTAAAAACAAACAAAGAAACACCACCACCACCACATTGGAGAGTAAGCCAACAGCCCCTGCGGAACAGCGAGTCACTGTTTCTCCCGCCCTCCATACTTCAGAATGCACATGGGCTAAGTTCATGCCCATTCATTAATATCCTTGACTGTGGTCACAGTTTTTTTCTTTCTCAGTATCATTCTTTGAAGCATAAATGACTTAGTTACCACAAACCAATGATGAGTTTTTCAAGTGGAAAAGACAAACACTTGGGCCCCATTTTACACAAATGACCATAAAAACGGAAAACCATGAAAATGTTGAATTAACATCCCCAGTAACAGCCGGGGAGCTCGGTAGAACGATTCAGTGACGTAGATTTGGCCACACCCTGGATCAAATCATGCCCCCAGAAGAAATACAGAAAAAATGTAGATGGTTGTCTTCTGACTGAACCCCAAGATTTCAGTAATAATCCATTCAAAAATATTTATGAGGCAAAAATCCATCTGGCAGTCAACAACTGAAGTCAACATGTTCTTATTAATAACGCAAATAGCTACATGTGGTGTTTTCACTTGTGCAGTCTTCCTAAATTAACTTAACTGGAAATGGAGAGCCTCAACTTTGGAAGGCTCTTCTGGAACAGGTACGGCTTCCTGGGCAGCTCTGCTGAAGGGAGATCATAAGCTCACAGCAGCTGACAGTCTGGCACCGACTTCGTCTGGCATTTGCTGAGCCCCCGTAGTGCACCTCTCATCAAAGGCTTTGGGAACTCTGAGGGAGCTGCTGCATCTTCATCTTTCACACGCGGGGGGGACTCATGTTCAGAGGTTAGAAGGTGGAGGGGGCATGTAAGCCCAGGTTTGTCTCACTTTGAAGCCTGCGCTCCTGACCACCTGTGTAGCTGTTTCTCCAGGAGGTTGTTTGTTAGACTGGGTGGAAGTGGGTCTCTTCCTCTGCTGGTCCTGATACCAATCCCTCCTCTTGCTGACCGCTCTTCAGACTTGTGACAGCAGCCACCATTCTGTGAATTCTCCTCTTCTCCAGGCTAAATGTTCCCAGGCCTTCCAAGATTCCTCAGACACCAGAAAGAGCCAGTCCCTCCATCATCCTGGTTGCCTGAACACACAGTGGTCAAGAGGAGACAGTGTGGGGCACGGTCATTGTCTTGATTCAAATGGAGTTTACCGAAAACAAATAAAAAGTTTTCCTTTGACGTGCTGTGCTCCATACTTGCACTGCTTGTTTTGTGAACTTAAACCAAGAACTTACATTTTGTCTTTAATAAATTGAATGCTGACAGACTGAGCACAATGTTCTAATTTATCTCAGTATTTTCTAAAATTCAATTTTGTTACTCAGTATATCTTCCGCACTTTTGGTTCTGTTGTCTATGCAGCATTGCCTAGAAGAAAGAGCATAGTTTTAAGGTCATATTAACTTGGATTTAAATTTTGGATGTGACATTTACAAGCTGTGCAACCTTGGGCAACCGTGGTAGGGAACCCTGTGACCTTCTTGTAATACATGGAGTGTTGTTTAGATGTAAGCTGTTCTCGAATGAGAGGGAACCCACACCCCCTGGGGTTGGCCCTAGGAGTCTGAAGGAGGAGCTACAGTGGGATTATAATTTAGGAAGCAAAACCTAAGCAACTTGAGAGTCACCTGTGCAGAGAGTGAATGCATGCCTGGAACAGACGGTTCAGTACAGACCACAGAAAAAGGAAGCCAGAAGCTATCTATTTCAGGGAGAGAAACACTGTATCCTAGACAACAGAACCTTCTGGAACAGGCCTCACTGTGGCCTGAATCAAATAGCCCTCACCCCAATAGAGCTGTCATCCTCGGCTCCTACTGACTTCAGCAGGGATAGCACCACGTTCAAGAGGCCCAAGAAGAGACCCAGAGCCAGCAAATGAGGCACAGGGTTTGTTGGGGGAATTTATATTCAGGCACAGTCCAGTGGCAGCAGGCGGGACAGGGGAACCATTACCTCTCATAAAAGGCATGCAGTTTATGTAGCATTTTCACTTAGCACCCGGCCCCAGCAACCTGCCACAGGATGGGCCAGGGGCTCGGATGTTCCTCATGGATAAGAAATGAACCTCCTGGTTGGCCACTCCTGGGCTGCTTAGCTCAGAACTCTGAACAGACATTCTTCTTAGACCATGGAGTCATTCTCAGGGCGTGCTTGAGTTATCGTTGTCAGGTGCATCTGCCATACACGGGCCACCAATCAGGCAGGCGTCAGAGCGGAGCAGCACACTGGCCTCTCAGGAGTGCTGAAGGGGGTCGTGAGCATCTGATCACTGGAAACAAACGTTCCCAGTGGACACAATAACTGGCGCCTGGTGCACACACTGCATCTTGTATGTTTAACTGCACACATACCCCTGACTCACACCACTCTGGAACAGGGATGGGGTCTCCACACTCACCCCTGTGGGGTCTGCTGAGGGCACATTCTTCCTTCCTGTGTTGACATCCTGATCTCACCTTCATCTCCTTTTTGACCTGCAACTCACTGCCATTTTCTAATCTGTAACAAAGGAGCACAACAACCTCTGTGTAGCTTCATCACAATGAGCGAGTCAACAACGCGCCTACAGCAACTATCCTGGTGCCTGCAACATCCCAGGCTCTCATCCCCACTGCCCCGCACACCCACCTCCCACTGCCACAAAACTCTTGCCCAAACTGAAAAGGAACGAGCTGAGGGTCTCAGAGGGCACCATTCCAGTCCCCTTCCCGATGACAACAGCCCTCTACCATGGTCCTGTGAACAGTCTTTTCAGGCAGTCATTAACCCCCCGTCTGCATTATTCCCTGGCCTGCATGGTTCTCAAGGGCACCAGGCTGAAGTCCCGATGAAGAGCATCTACACATTTCTCTGATTTTTCTAGCAAGCCTACCAAAAGTAAAAACTGGTTTAGATCGGCATGACTGTTTTTCAATTTAAAGTGTATTTGCAAAACATCTCATTAAAAATCCGTTATAGAATCTTTCCAGGATGAATGTCAACTCATAGTGTATGTAGAATATGGCTGAAAAAATCCTTTTTCTCCCTCTTTGAAAATTAGATCCATGTTTTTCAAAATCTGGCCTTTTCAGCCCTTTCTCATTTTCTGTGACCTTTCTCCAAAAATTTGTATCAGTTCAGTTATCTCAACTAGATATTCCAGCCTCTGACTCCTCAGGCTGAAATCTGAGGAGATTTTAACTGTTTTAGAGCAGCTACGAACTCTACTAGAATCTCCTTAAAACTCCTTTTTTAATGATAAAGGAAAAAAGATAAAGCCCCTAATATTCCATATTCCCACCAGATTTAACCACTGTTAATTGTAATTAACAGTGAGGTTTTGGTCCTGGCAGCCTTTAATTGTAGTGCCTGTCCCCTGACGTGTCTGCAGATGGCTGCCTTGGTGCCTTTCTTCCCACCCGCATGACTGCTGTGGTACCCCAGGCTGAGCTTCCTTAGAACTCCCCCAGCACTGCTCCACTGCCTTCCAGCACTGAGTGCTGCTGTAGGGACACTGGAGATCAGATTTATTGATTGACTGATTGCCCTTGTAGATGTTTTGGTTTTTCTGCCTGGTGTCTTGAGAATTTGAGAATTTGTTCTTTTGTTCTTTATTATTTTATTTATTTATTTATTTAGAGAGGGAGTCTCACTCTGTTGCCCAGGCTGGAGTACAATGGTATGATCTTGGCACACTGCAACCCCCGCCCTCCAGGTTCAAGTGATTCTCCTGCCTCAGCCTCCCGAGTAGCTGAGATTACAGGCATGAGCCACCATGACCAGCTACTTTTTGTATTTTTGGTAGAGACAGGGTTTCACCATGTTGGCCAGGCTGGTCTTGAACTTCCGGCCTCAAGAGATCCACCTGCCTCAGCCTCCCAAAGTGCTGGGATTACAGGCATGAGCCACCGCGCCCGGCTGAGAATTTGTTCTTTATCCTTGAAATTCAATAGCTTAACTCTTGCTTGAGCCTTCTGATTCAAAATTTCCTGAAATATGGCATGTTCTTTTGATACAAAGATGCTGTTCTTCTTCCTTTTCAGGAAAATTCTCTTGTGCTGTATCTCTGAATGGCTCCTCGGTTCCATCTGTGAGTTCTCTGTCTCTACCCCATGTGGATTGTCTTTGTCACCAGTCTCGGTTATGTCGTCATTCTAGTTTAATTTTCTTGTCTTTTTCACTGGCTTTCTCTAGGATCACGCCTGACCTCTCCACGTTGCGGCCAGTTCAGTTTCCATCAGTGTCTAGTTCTGTCCCTTGCTTTTCTGTTCGTTAATTAACAGTGAGGGTTGGATCCCCAGTTTGTTGCCTACGTCTGCAGTCTCTCTTTTTCTTACTGTGTATATTGTTTTCACTTTTGACTATTTTGTTGACTTCCTATTCTTATTAAATGATTTTTTTCGGAGTGAAGCAATGGTGAGGAATTTACTTCTGCTTCTCCAGTTATGTTTTCTCTCGAGTTAATTTTTGGTCTCTTCCTTCACTCCACTCCCCTTCTTTTTTCTTGTTTGCCGAAATGAGTTTGCAGGGCTGATCTGCCAGTCCTTCCTGTCTAATTCACATCTGCAACCTGACACAGTGTGAGTGGCTTCCTAACTCTCCTCCAAGTGCCTGTTCCTTCTGAACTAGATGGCCAGGCTTTTAGGTATTTTGTGTTCTTTCCAGTTGAGGGAATGGGAAGGTAGGAAGCGCTCAGCGGATACGGTGCCTAGTTTTGAGGGAATGGGAAGGTAGGAAGCGCTCAGCGGATACGGTGCATAGTTTTCTAAGAATCCCCGAGCTCTCCTTCCTCTTCTGAGATTCTGTGAAATCTCTACTAATCACTTTACTGACATAAAATTTCATTTTTTCTTATTTATGTTTTTTCTATACTTTTTAGTCTAAAAATGTTTCTGCTTAACATAAATGACAGATTCAAGTAGAAGATAACCAGTACGACTTCATATTTGTTTTCTATTGGTAGACTTCTCTCTTTATTGTCCTTTGTATGGCACGATCACTTGTGTTTATAGCCATAGTTTTAGATTTTGCCATTTGATCCATTCTTACAACTTCACATCACTTTCACGTACGCACAACCCTTTAAAATCTCACTTCACCCGAGAGCGTCTTGCGTAGTTCTGTTTAGTTCTTCAGATGCCCTCTCCCGTTTATCCTCAATGATAGAAATTGCAATTGCAGCAGGAACCATGTGTCTTGATATTTTTATACCACTTTGTAATATCTCATCTTTTAGTGTCTCAGGTAATGAATGCTGCCTTTCTAACATCTAGGGCAGAAGTGAAAGCAGGAACTTAAACAGATACTTGTAAACCCATGTTCATAGATAGCAGCACTATTCACAACAGCCAAGAAGTGGAAGTAACTCAACTGTCCAACCGATGACTAGATGAACAAAATGTGGTATATACCTACAGTGGAGTCGTGCTCAGCTTTAAAAAGGAAAGAAATCATGACATAGGCAACAACACTGCTGCACCTTGAAGACATTATACGAAATAATGTCATTATACTAAATAAGCGAGTCACAAAAGAACAAACATTGTATGATTCCTCTGATAGGAGGCTCCTGGAGTAGTCAAAAGAGAAAGGAAGTAGAATGCAGTCATAGATACATATGTATGTGTATTAAATGCAGTGGGTGCATGGAATGTAGTAGAAAGTGGTCATCGAGAAAGGAGAACAGCGGTTTCCAGAGGCTTGGAGGTGGGGGAATGGAGAGTTATTGTTTAATGAGTGGAGCGTCAGTTTTGTAAGATGAAAAGAGTTCTGGAGATGGATGGTGACGATGGCTGCACAACAATGTAAATGTACTTAACGCCAGTGAACTGTACACTTAAAAAACGATTAAAGTGGGCCTGGCGCAATGGCTCACACCTGTAATCCCAGCACTTTGGGAAGCCGAGGTGGGTGGATCACCTGAGGTCAGGAGTTCAAGACTAGCCTGGCCAACATTGTGAAACCCTGTCTCTACTAAAAGAAATACAAAACCTAGCCAGGCATGGTGGAGCACGCCTGTAACCCCACCTACCAGGGAGGCTGAGGCAGGAGAATCGCTGGAACCCAGGAGGCAGAGGCTGCAGTGAGCCGAGATTGCGCCACTGCACTCCAGCCTGGGTGACAGAGCAAGACTCTGTCTCAAAAAAAAAAAAAAAAAAAGGAAAGAAGAAAACTTCAGCGCAGCCCAGTGAGTGCTCGGGGTGGACGCTGCCTGTGGGCAACTGGGGGCAGCTGCTCTCTTCGGCTCGGGAACTTCCCAGGCCCAGTGCTTCTCTGATCTGGGCTGGGGCATCTGCAAGGAGCTCTGGCTGGTTCTGTTCGGTGGACCACACTTTGAGTATCCGGAGTCTAGGCTCTGCGTTCAGCTTCTTTGTTCCCTGGACTTCCCTGGGGCCCGTAGCTTGCCCTGTTCCTGGACTCTCCCTCCTAGCCAGCCCTGCTCTGTGGATGACTCAGTTGGACAGACTTTCCGGCTGTGGTTTTATTTTCTCCCCGAAGATGCTATCTGTTAATCACTTCCCTGAGCAACATGTTGTAGCCATGAGCAAGCAGTGGCCACCTCTGTCCTGCCCAGGGTCCCGCCCCTCCTCCCACCTCCACACTTGTCTGGGAGGGGCAGTGCCAGGGCAGGTGTTCACACAGGTACCATGGGATCACGCACGACAGGGGCCTGGCCAGCCCGAAGCGCCTATGTCTGCTTCCTGGAGGAGGTGCTCTCCTGCCTAAGTGCCGCGCTGGGTCAGTGCCAGCCTGGAGAAGAACAGAGACAGCCCCAGGAACGGAGGGACAGGAGGTGGCACGCACTGTGGAGTGCCTGTTGCACTGTGTGCAGGCAGGATGCAAAGGGGACAGCGTGGGTGGGGACAGTGTTGGTGTAGAAATGGCGAGGAGGTCAGACTGTAGGCACAGAGGGCCTCGGCCGTCTCGAGAGCCCAGACTTCCTCCCTGAGGTGATGGCACTTGGGGAAGTGGGTCATGGAAGGATTTTAAGAACGATGTGAAAGGGACAGGTTTCTATTTTCAGAAAACCATTCTGGGCCAGTGGAAGATGGGGTACACAGGACCACACTCGGGGGAGGGAGATTGTAGGAGTCTGGGCTTGGTGGCAGGGAGACGTGGAGAGAACGGCCTGGGATGTATGAACACGGTAAGTCTCCCTTCCTGGACAGTGGGGATTTGCCTATGGTGGGCAGAAGGTGAGATCATCCTTTGAAAAATGCCACTTCATAGCGTTTCCCAAGCTGTGGGCCTTCACTCATCGGAGGGTCAAATAATCAAAGTATTAGGTTGCAACCAGCATTTCATTTACGTGAAATAGAATCAGCCAGGAAATCTCAAAGTACACCACAAGCAATAAGGGTGAGTACTGCTTTTTGTTTTACGTTCACATAAACATATGTTGAGAAGTCTGCAAGCCTCTGCATTCAGGGTCGTGCTGCCGCTGATGGAGCCGAGCACGGAGAAGACGCCCTGTGGGCGGCTGTGGCAACCACCTGCCCTCCAGCCCCTGCGAGGTGATGTGTGCACCGGGACTTCTGTACACACAGGAGAGGAGCGTCCAGGCAAGCATGGAGTCACTGCTCGGGATGCAGACACCCAGAGGGTCCGGGAGATGGTAACAATTGTGTGTGTGTATGTATGTGTGTGTCAGGGCTGTGCTTTTTAGAGGAAAACAATGAAGGACACACACAGGAGACAGTGACCAACACAGTAGAGAAGTAAGGCGGTCAGAGCAGAGGCCAACGCCCTGACAGCAGCAGAGACCTCTCACTGAAAACATCCTGTCCTAATTTCTGCACCCAGAAAACCTGCCAAAGCCACTCAGATATTTCCAAGCTCCCGGGAGTTGCCTAGAGAGCGAGAGCAGCCCTGTGTGCCCGTGATCCCTACCCGGGCGTCTGCGGAAGGCACAGGAGCCACCCACAACCCGCCTCGGCAGTGCAGCCCCAGGAACCGGAGGGAACGCCCCGTGCAGGGGGAGGCTCTGCCCCATGCCGGCACTCTCTGGCTGGACACCTCCAGCAGGTTGCGTCACTCCTCTGAGCCATGGGTTCTCATCTCTAATTGGGGTAATTATAAACGGGTTGTTGTGAAAGAGTGTTGCAAACACTGCAAAGCACAATAGCCTTGGAGTTATTATTATTATTAATCCTAATAACAGCCTTGCCAGGCAGGCAGGGCCCACAGTCATTCGCATTTTAAAACAAGGAGAGAGACTCAGCGATATTGGAGTGATTCATCTGGTGTCACAAGCTGCCTGGGGAGTAGCAAACCCGACGCCCCGTCTTCCCAGCCGCAGCCTGGTGCTGTTATCCCCGTAACACAACCAGGGGAAGAGAATGTAGAGACCTTCAGTGGGTTATTTCTGGTTGCTAATTTAAATGCAACCAAAAGCTATGATGATTAGATCTTTTCTTCTATCCAAAACCTCGATAAGATTTGGAGCAATGTGCTCAGCTTCCTTCCGTGATGGTTTTCCCATTGAAATTAGATAGCCACGTTCTACTATAGGTTCCTACAGCACAATGCCCAGGGAAGAGCAAAGAGAAAACTGAAGATAATACACAGACGAGTCTGCTCCTGGTGGATAGCGTCACTCGCTGTTATTATTAACTTTGTCAACTTCTTTTTCGGAGATATTTCTAAGTCCTTGGACCAAGTGATACCATAATTTTATATATATACATATTTTTATAATAATATAATATGTATACAAATTATATTTATGTTATATATTTTTAAAATTCTTATTTTTATATATTATATTTATATATATTTACTTGAATTTTGCTCCAGCTCCTGCAGAGTGAAAAAGGCCTATGTTTTATGAAATCCCTTTCTAGCTGGGTGCAGTAGGGGCAGTCATTTATCTGGGCATAATGTCAGGTACACAGTAGGTACTCAATAATATTTATTGACTAAATAAATAAAATGAGTAACTTAGTACAGCTGGGTCTCGTTAGCTTTATATTTATTTGTTTATGAGACGGGGACTTGCTTTGTCACGCAGGCTGGAGGGCAGTGCCATGATCAGAGCTCACTGTAGCCTTGACCTCCTGGGCTCAAGCGATCCTCCCGCCTCAGCTTCCCAAGTCACTAGGACTACAGGTGCACGCTGCCACGCCTGGCTGATTCTTTTAAAATTCCTTTTGTGGAGATGGAATCTTACTATGTTGGGATATGGATATGAAGCTGGAAGTCATAAGGTCTAGATTCTATCAGTGGCCTCCTACTAGCTGTACAATCCCCGTTTCCTCATTGAAACTCTGTGGGCTTCTGGTTGTTTGTCTATAAATGAAAGGATTGGACCGGGTCAGGGACAGCCAGTAGGGTTCCACTCAAATGCCAGCTGCAGTCAGTTGGCACGGCTGGTGGAGGAGGACTCTGGGCTGTGGCCAGCCTCCACGGACGAGACCCCGAGGGAATAATGCTGTCCACCTGAGCACTGGCCCCGGGGGTGGAGGTTACTCCCGAGGGAATAATACTGTCCACCTGAGCACTGGCCCCGCGGGTGGAGGTTACACTCTAGACACCTGACTGATGGACTGAGTCATCTCTAAGTCCTTTCGTTTTTTGAACCTACAACCAAGAAGGGTTCCTGGATCAGGCGAAACTTAATTTTAGAATGAACTTGGGTAGCTCTGTGCAATTTCTGTGTTTTATGTCAGAAGGCTTTTTTCCTATAATCCTGAGACACAAGAAATGAGGAATTAAAGAACTGTATGTTGGGTGTAACCAACATTAGTTTATGGGTTGAGAAATAAATCTCTCTGGAAGTTCTCCTAGCATCTCTACGAAGTTACTCAGTGCAATATTATTTCTCCCATTTTGTAGAGAGAGGATCTGAGTCGTAACAGGTAGAATTGTCTGCCTTAGGTCATTTGTAGGGCTAGACATATAATTTAGGTTACTTACCTCGCTTGTGTTTTCTTTCCCAGCAAAAGGAGCCACAGCTCATCCAGTGAGTTTCTGAGGTCAGCCTTCACGCCTCGCCACGTCCGTTCTCCCCACTCTCCCTGTGGGCCTCCATCCTGGCCGTGGTCATAGATGTGCTGTCACTGACAAACATTCCCAGTTATCCTGGCCCCCAGGAGGGGCTTAGTTTGCCCCCAGGAGGGGCTTAGTTTAGTCCATGTCACCACCCCATGACTCTCACCCCATTGAAACTTCTTTCCATTTAGAAGCATTAGCTGATCGAACCCAGCAACCTCCTAACTCCATGTTCCTTCATGCAGTCATCCTGGTGAAACAGGCAACTTGTGAGCAAATGTCGATTAAACGGGCTAAGTTCCATTTCCCCATTTTACATGTCAAACTGATGTTGTGGTCCCTGGGGAGGGATTTGTCACCCAGAACAGTCACCTCTAAAATGTGCAAATGCTGGTCAGGTACAGTGGCTCACGCCTGTAATCCCAGCATTCTGAGAGGCCAAGGTGGGTGGATTGCATGAGGCCAGGAGTTTGAGACCAGTCAGGACAACATGGTGAAACCCCATCTCTACTAAAAATACAAAAATCAGCTGGGCATGATGGCGCACACCTGTAACCCCAGCCACTGTGAGAAAGGAAGCCAGCTGGACTTCCTGGGTCAAGTGGGGACTTGGAGAACTTTCCTCTTAGAAGAGAATTGTAAAATGCACCAGTCAGCACTCTATAGCTAGAAAGAAGTTTGTAAAATGCACCAATAAGCACTCTGCAAAAACGCACCAATCAGTGCTCTGTAGCTAGCAAGAGGTTTGTAAAATGCACCAATCAGTAGTCTTTAAAATGGACCAATCAGCAAGCTGTAAAATGGACCTGTCAGCACTCTGTAAAATGGGCCAATCAGTGGGATTCTAAAAGTAGCCAATCACAGGAGAAGATTGGGAAATGGGCATTCTGATAGGACAGAAACAGGACATGGGTGGGGACAAATAAGGGAATAAAAGCTGGCTACCCCCACCCCCCCCCCCCGCCCCCGCCTACCAGCGGCTGCAAGCTGCCAAGGTCACCTTTCGCAGTGTGGGAGGTTTGTTGTTTTGCTCTTCACAATAACTGTTGCTCCAGGTGGCTGTTTGCTTCCGTGCCATCTTTAAGAGCTATGACACTCACCGTGAAGGTGCATGGCTCCATTCTTGAAGTCAGTGAGACCAGCAACCCCCACAAACCCACCGGAAGGAACCAACTCTGGACCCAACTGGAGAGGCTGAGGCACGAGAATCACGTGAACCCAGGAGGCAGAGGTTGCGGTGAGCTGAGACTGTGCCCCTGTACTCCAGCGTGGGTGACACAGCAATACACTGTCTCCAAAAAAAAAAAAAAAAAAAAAAAAGCGGGGGGCAAAGGCCCGCAGCTAACATCCCTAGAAGCTGCAATGCCACACAAAGGAAAGAATGCAGGCCCGGAGTTGGAGCTGGACTTCAGTCGTGTTTTTGCTGTTTATTGGCTGTATGACTTGATTTCCGTATGAGTAAAATGGGTACAATAAGGATGGATGGAAAAATGACAGAATGTTCAGAAAGTGGCTGTTATAATGCGTGTGCTGTTACAGGGAGCCAGAAACTATTTGTTTTCTCCTCTATTAAAAAATCGTGCCACAAAACATAAACATCACAATGTCATACACCAAAACTTCCCAAGGTTGAAAATACTGAAGCACTCATGATTTGTGCATGTGTGTGTGTAAGTTGCTTAGGCCTCCAGAGTCCTTCAGAGCTGGTCAAGAAACTGGGTGACATGGTCCAGAGGGAACTGTCACTGAGAACAAGCCTTCTTAAAAAACCACCCTAAATCCAAATCAGTATGTTAAACAAGAGGTAAGCCGGGTTAAGCCAGGAGTGGTGCTGGAAATTCTTTTAATTCGTTAAATGCTCCACTTAGATGCAACTAATGGAAAGCAGGAAATGTTGCAACATGAACACGAAGACAGAGACGGTCCTGCTCTTGCCCGGTGCGGCCACTTGAGCCCAGTGCAGAGAGAAGTTCTGAAGAGCCTGGCGGCCTTTCTGCTGAGCTCCTGTCTGTCCTGGGGCAGGGATGAGGGCCAGTTGTCCTAGGAGCAGGTCTAGGTGGCCTGAGCAGTGTGACCCCTGGGATGAGGGGGTAAATATGGCAACCCAGGGCCCGTGTCTGAGGACAGGCAATAGGAGCACAGCGCTCCTGGAGGCTGAGGTCAAGCCGCTGTGAGGGTGGATGGAAAGAATCCAGGCCTCGATGAGGAGAGTGGTCCAGGCCAGGCTGCACCCCGACTCATGGTCACCTTGCCGCTCTGCTGTTTCTTCCTCTGTAACAGGAAGGCTCGGATTAGGTGGACTTCAAGAGTGCTCTGCACAAAGATTCTGTGGGTTTCCATAGCCCCCACCTTTCCCAGTGACCAAGTTTTGTAGAGAGAATCAGCGGTTGTCTGTGTCCCTGCCAGCGGCCTCTGCCCTCTTTTTTGCAGGGGAGTCCGGATCTGTTTTACTTTAGCCCTCATCCGACAGGGCAACAGCAGGTTCATCTCATCAGTTAGAACATGCCGCGTCCTGAACTCCCCTGTGAGCGTGATGTGGGCAGGCCGGGCGGTCACAAAAGTAATTTTGGTGCAAAAGTAATTGCAGTTTTTGCCATCCGAAGTAATGGCAAAAGTCTGAATTAGGTAAGTGCATCAACCTAATACCTCTTTTGAAGATGAAAAACTGAGGCTTGGAGTTTTTCCAATGATACATGCTTTGCATTTAATGAGTTGTCAATAACAGTTGACCTTCTAACTGAAAGAAATGGAACTCTGTAGGTGAACAGACAAAAATCACGTCTTGGTGGAATGTATTGGAGGAGTTGAAGAAAGGCCACCATGAATGATCATGCCTGCTAGGCTGCTGTAGGCAGCTGCAGTCACAGCTTTAGTTGGCGTTCTCCGGAGAGCAACTTCATATGTGTATCAAGAGCCTTAACCCTTTGACTTGGTAATTCCACTTTCTGAATCTACCATAGCAAATAATGGAACTTCTGACAGATTTCACGGAAAGCTCACTGCGGTAGCATTGTTTTCTAGGGTACATCAGCGGGTCCCGTCAGCAGGACCCTCTGCCCTGAATCCTGAGAAGTCTGAAAGGACCAAGCTTCCCAGTGCCCTGGTCTTTGCCTGCAACCCCAGGGAGAAGGGGACTCACAGTGACACCAGACAGACCCTGGACCCCGGGGGAGGGAGCTCTAGGGCCTCAGTGGCCTTGCTGCCTCGACTACCCTCAGCAATAGACAAATTTCAGGAAGAGAATGTTTTCACTCAGATGAATCTGCTGCTGCCCTGTCAGATGAGGGCTAAAATAGAAATAAGTGTGATAAGAAAAGGAAAGTTATATTTCTCACTTTCCTAAGCTGTAGGCTGCAATTCACATTGCTACACTTGAGAGATGTTACACCGAAAAAGAAAAGCCTGAGAACTTAACGTGATATGAGTTCAATGTGTAAACAACATACACATACACACTTAGAACAAAGACTGGAAGAAAACTCATTTTTTCATTCAACATATGTTCGTTCCACATGTACCAGAATGTTGCCTGCAATTATCACTGGTGGCAGGATTATGTGAGACTTATTGTTATCTTTTCTTATCTTTATCTTTTTAATATTTTCTAAACTGAAGATATATTACTTATGTAATTACAAAAAACAAATCATTTAAACATTTTGGTAATGTTAGTCTTTTCTCAGCTATGTGTGGTTGATTTCTTAAACTCATATAAAATGTGTTTTATGTGAGACAGAAGGTATCTTATTTTTCTCAAATATTGTCAAGTAGAAAACTTACATAGGCCGGGCGCGGTGGCTCAAGCCTGTAATCCCAGCACTTTGGGAGGCCGAGACGGGCGGATCACGAGGTCAGGAGTTCGAGACCATCCTGGCTAACACGGTGAAACCCCGTCTCTACTAAAAAATACAAAAAACTAGCCGGGCGAGGTGGCGGGCGCCTGTAGTCCCGGCTACTCGGGAGGCTGAGGCAGGAGAATGGCGTAAAAACCCGGGAGGCAGAGCTTGCAGTGAGCTGAGATCCGGCCACTGCACTCCAGCCTGGGCGACACAGCGAGACTCCGTCTCAAAAAAAAAAAAAAAAAAAAAAGAAAACTTACATAAAGCAAGGCCAAATGCCAGAGGTTTCAAACTTCTAATCGCATTTGTAGTAAGTATTGGGGCTAATGGCTGCTGAAAGTGATAATTACATTATTTCAAATACGCTGTTATTCCTTTGTTAACATAGTTCATTACAGCCTGAAAGTTGGTATCCCTCCAAAATTCGTATTTCAAATTCAAATTTCGTAAACCCGAAAGTTATGGTATGAAGAGGTGAAGCTTCTGGAAGATAATTAGGTCATAGGGCTCTGCCCCGCAGATGAGTTTAACTCCCTTTAAAAAGGGCTTGAGGAAGTGAGTTTACTCTTCCATTTCTTCTGCCATGCGAGGACACAGTGAGAAGGTAGGTGCTGTATTGGAAGGAGAGAGCAGCCCTCACTAAACACCAACCTGCGAGCACCTTGATGTTAGACTTCCCAGCCTCCAGAACTGTGGGAAGTAAATTTCTCTTCCTTATAAATTACCCAGTCTAAGGCATTCTCGTTATAGCAGCCCAAACAGACTAAGACATGGATCAGTAATGGCTGATTTTTTCTAGCAGCAGTGCTTCAGCTGAAAAAGAAACTTACTTCAGTCACTTGAGTTTGAATCACAGTGTTTTCATTTACAACCATGAGATCTGTCACCTCATCTCGTTTTTATCAATCAGGCTTAGTTTGCTCACTGGTCACATAAGAAAAAAATAACAATGTAAATTACTAGGCAAATTCTTGTTCTCTCTACCTCTTCTATTCAAAATCTCCACTAAGATTATATTATACATATGCTTCTATAATATATCCATAAGGTCCAGGAAAATGTGGACACTTTATAGGTTGTAAATATTTACATTATTATTATTTGTGCTTATTGAGTGAGCAAAAGCAAAAGTTTCATTAGGATTCTAACATAGACCTAGCAGGGCTTCAGGGATGGCCAAGAAAACGAAGGAGAAGTGGGACGTCGACTTCTCAGCTCAGACATGCATCACTTGTGACCTGCCATAAAGGGCAGCTATCTAAGAGATGTGTGCCTCCCAGGCCCAAACGATGCCATGAAGAGGTTAAAATGTCATTTATTCCTTCGGCGAGAATTTAGTGCATCCTCTGTGGAAGGCATATGGAACGATGGGGACAGGGAGTTGAACTCTAGCTGGTCTCTGCTCTCAGCCAGCTTCAGGATCAGTGGGAAAACTAGTGGGGCAACCCGGGTGACTCCCTGCGTGTTCTGTCGCCTGACGGTGGGAACACAGCAGAGGCGTCCGCCCGGGCTGTGCTCCAAATGATTAGTGAACTATTTTGCCACCATGTATTTGGTGTTTAAATGCCGTTATAGTAACTAAATTATGATACGTACCTAAATTTGTTTCTGAATTTCATATTGTGATCTGACGTGCGTCATCTGTTTCATTACGGCAGCTGTACGTCATAAAATAGTATTCTTCATTAAAATATCGGCTTGAATATTCTCATATTTACTAGTGCAGTTACAATTTAAATCTAGGATCACATTACAAAATCATTCATCCCATTGGACTTTTTATTGGAACCACATTAAAAATGTATAGGTTAACTGGGAAGGTTTCTCTTTGCAAAATCAAACTTTTTCACCTAGGAAGGCGGAATATGTCCACCGTTCAAGTCTTCTTAAGGTTGACCAAGGTAGACATGACTTTTTATAATCTAGTGGGAAGACTGACAGTACAAACTAATTTTAATAAAGTGCAATGTGCTGATAGGGGAAGTGTTAAACTGTCTATTGGACTTCAAAGATCACCAAATCACTTGTATAATCACAAACATATCACTAAACACACGCATGCTCATACACACAATGATAACATACTCAGCTCACACATGCACACACATTCACATGCTCACACTCATGCTCACACGTGCAGACACACACTCATGTTCACACACTCACGCTCACACATGCACACATTCTCACACACTCAAGCTCACACACATATATACACACATGCTCATTCATGCACACACGAGGTCACTCGTGCTCACACACATGCTCACACATTGATGTTCACATATGCACATACACATGCTCGCACATGCACACACATTCTCACGCACTCAAGCTCACACACACACTTATATACACACACTCATGCTCATTCATGCACACACATGGTCACTCATGCTCACACACGTGCTCACACACTGATGTTCACACATGCACATATGCATGCTCGCACATGCACACACATTCTCACGCACTCAAGCTCACACACACATATACACACACTCATGCTCATTCACGCACACACATGGTCACTCATGCTCACACACATGCTCAAACACTGATGTTCACACATGCACACACACTCGTGCTTACACACATGCTCACTAATGTGCACACATGTGCTCACACACATGCTCACATACTCAGTGCTCACATGCACACACTCTCATGCTCACACACATTTGCACACACAGTCATGCTCACACATGGTCACACACTCATGCTCACACATGCTCACCTACTCATACTCATGCTCAGGCACAATTTCTCATACTCATGCATCCATGCTCACACACTCACATGTTCATGTTCACACACATGCACACACATTCATGCTCATACACATGCACATACACTCATGGTCATACGTGTGCACACTCATGCTCACACACTCATGTCACACATTTACACACACATGTTCACATTCGTACAGGCTCTCATGCACACTCATGGTCACACATGCTCACACATTCATGTGTTCACACACATGCTCTCACACACACGTTCACACCCATGCTATCAAACACAAATGCTCATACACATGTTCACACACTTGCTCACACACATTCATGCTTACACACACACCACACCATTGCATGCTTCAGCCGTTGCCCGTGCTATTTCCTCTCTTGGAGAGCCCTCTACCGTGAGCCCCTCACCTCCCAACCCTCTCCCTGGCCACCATGTGGTCTATGTGATTTCTTGCCACTTAAAAATCTACCCAGGTGTCAGCGCTTGGGCAGTTCCCTCACACCTCTCACCCTGTTCATCCTCCCTTGCTGGGTGCTATTTCTGTCCTTGTCCATCTCCCTACCACAGCATGCACTTTGGATTCCAAGCATGCTCCTTGAGTGTGACCCCGAGGCCCTCTGTGGGCTCTTGGAGCAGGGCAGAGTTGGGTGTGCCAGGGCGCGACACGGGCCGGATGCCCTGAGGTTGTTTGTTGTGCTGGGCTGGAGGCGTTGGAAGAAATGTCCAAGGAGGCTGCTAGACTCAGTTCTTTCTTTCTGTTTCCCCTCCAGCTCCTCTGCTGGTAGAAGCTTCATGTCTCCCCGTCTCGTGAGCTGGCAAACACCCCGCTTCCGTGGTTCAGTGTTGTCCTTGGCGGCGGGCGTGTGTGAAGGCCAGTTACAGAGGGTCTCCAGGGCTTATGCATTTCACAACACGCCGGCCTCTGACACTCCACGCTCTGCTTTTCTTCCAGAGCCACTCCCTTTGCAAAACTCTGCTTCAAACAAAAAGAGCACAAAGAGGCTGACCCTGCCTTCCCCGGCCAAGCTCCCCTCTCCACAGGTGCACAGCAAGGGCCCTTTGTCTGTGATGGGACAGGCCTGGGCTCCGGCGAGCAAGACAGGCACTGTGGGCCCATCCAAATATTAACTGTGGACACTTTCCGACTTTGAAAACATGAGACTCAGTACTCAGAGCCCTGCCCTCCAGAGAACACAATTCCTTCTGTTTTTCTTTTCCTAACGGAAGGAGGCTTGACCCTGGTGGTGGCCTTACCTTTACAACGCTGAGGGTTTGGGTCAGGGCCTAGGGCTGCTGATCTCCAGGCCCTGTCTGCTTTCCATCTGTCGTCTCTGCCTGGTCCCCGAATAGCAGGAGGGAGTCAGGAGAAATGGGAGCATGAATGCCCTCAGGGTCCACGGGGGATCCCAGAAGGCCTAGAACACCAGGGGTCTGGGCTCCACCCGTGATGCATCGTGCCTCTGGCAGAAGATTGGCCTACATGCGTGTCACATAATAAGTTTTGCTTCCTGCACCTGGTGTTAGGATGGTTCTAAGATGCAGCTGTAACCTGTGACTAAGATCAATGTTTTTCATGTCACTATCTGATCATACAATGAAGGTCAATTTAGCGATTTAGAAAATTGTTGCGCAATGAGGCAACACCGAGTCATTACTTTAAAAAAAAAAAAAAAAGCGGATCTAACCGAAGCTAGACTGTGGCTTATCACCTTTGATTGTCAGTTTCTTGGGCCAAATTTTAACGTCAAATTGATCACCGTGTCAAGAGAGGCCAGGTTCCAACTCAGGTCCGCGTGTAGCGTTCATGGAATCTCGTTGCTCAGCAGGTGTTGCTGCTGGGCCTCGGGGAGGAGCAGGCTCCTGTCAGCACAAGTCAACGGCACAGGTTTTAACCAGCCAGTCTGGGCTGCTTTTACCGCTGGAGCAGTGGGGCGAGAAACTCTATTTTACAGTATTTCTACAACCTCTGTTAGCTAAAAGTAGAAGCAACACAAATGCCCCTCACCTGATGAATAAACACACACAGCATGGCATCCTTGTACAATGGAGTATTATTTAGCCATAGAAAGGGATGAAATAGTCATGCTCGATACGGTATGGGTGAGGCTTGGAAACATGACAGTAAGTGAAAAGAAGCCAGTCACAGGAGGACAAATAATGTGTGATTCCATTTCTATGAAATGTGCAGAATAGGCACAGCCATTGAGACAGAAAGTAGGTCGGTGGGGGATGCGGGGAGAATGGGAAGTGGCTGCTCAGTTAGGAACTTTCTTTGTGAAGTGAGAAAAATGCTTTAAAATCGGTTGTGGTTGTGGTTGCACAATTCTGCAAATATCCTAAGAACCACTACGTTGCAGACTTTGAGAAGGTGAATTGTATGGTACGTGAATCATATCTCAGTGAAGCATTTCTTTAAAAAAACCCACATAGGTTTTACTGTATATACAGACCCATTTAAAACAATTAATGTAATCCCATTTAATGTAATCAAGGGATGCCTTTTTTAATGAATGCTTTTATGTTTAGTTTGTGGGAAAGTAAATTTCTTCCCATTACATCTTAGATTCACCTACTTGGTCAGAAGTGGGTGGTAGACATGGTTAAGGGTGTGAGATCCCAGGACTTGAAACCACAGTAACTGTTTCCTCAGAGGGCTGAGGGGGTGAGAGAGAACAGCCACGGCCTCATCCCCAGCACAGGCACCAGCCTTGGTTCTCGTGTCCCGGGCAGGAGACTTTCTGGATGGTAACAGACCCTCAAGTGCCCACAGTCAGGAATCCTCAGAAAAGCCACTGGACTACACACAGCAATGCTTCTCCAACACCTGGCAACGTGAAGGAAGCACAGAGAACTTTAAGTTCTTGCTGTCGCTGCCCACCTGACATGTTCCCATGCCAGCCCTGCTCTTTCCCCACACTCTGAGACCTCCGCCCATCCTTGCTCTCTGCTGTTGACCTGAACCCACATCTGTTGACTGGAATCTCTGTTTCCCCAGCTCCCGTCTGTCCACCGTGATGCGTTTCCCCTGCCCTCCATCCTCCTGTACGGTGGGTGGGTGGCATATCCTGGCTTCTGTCACAGAGCCCCTTCCACCACCTCCTTAAGGACCCGCACCTGCAGGAAGCCCACCGCCCTCCGCCCACTGTAGGACTCTGTGTGCTTGGACGATTGGGAGTAATGTATAAAGTGCTCTAGTACATGGCACCTGCTATGTCTTTAAACTCCCCATTGATCCCAATCTCTTATCTCCCTTACTATATTTCTCTCCCCTCACCTTGAGAGATAGGCCCAAAAGAACTGCTTGTAATCACTGCCTCCACTTCTTCCTCTCCTGTTCCTGCCACATGCCATCATCACTTCTCCGTCCTCATTTTATTTGACATCTTGGCACAGTTAGCAGTTGGCACAGTCAGCCACTGTCTCTTTCTTGATCCACTCCTTTCTTTTTGTTTCTGCAACACCATATTCTCTTGGTTTTCTTTTCCCCCTACTTACCGCTGCTTCCTGGCCTCTTTGCCCCCTCTCCTCCCCCAGCCTGGCCTCTAAATGCTGGAGTACCCAGGCTGGTCCTGGGCCTTCCCTAAGGCTTCACGGTTTACACTCTCACTGCTGACCTGGTTTCTGGTAATCAGGGCCTTCGGTTTTCATATCTGTGTGAGGACAGGCTAGGAGGTAGTGGCCCAAATAAGATAGAATGGTGAACGTTTTTGCGGGCAAACCTGAGAATGTTCAAAGAATGGCATCCTTTGTGAAACAGGGGGCTAGAAAAGCACACAAAGGAAGACGACAAAGCTTTCTTGGCCTGAGAGTCTAGAAGACTTCAAAATAAATGTATTTTAAATGGTTAAGAGTATAACGAAAGGAAATGAGATGGAAACAAATGACTAAATCTCTACCTCTAATAAAAAGAATAGATTTGAAAAATATTCAGCTAGAACTTCTAGAAATTAAAAACATAATCATCAAGATGAAAAACTGTTTAATGAATTTAAACAATGGATTAAGTACAGCTGAAGAGCCAATTTTGAACTGGAAGATAAATAAAAGGAAATTACTTCAAAATTAGCACTGAAAGATAAAAAGACGAAAAATAGGAAAGAGGGGTTAAGAAATATGGAGGGTAGAATAAGAAGGTCCCACATATGTTCAGAGGGAGAAAACAGAAAAGAAGAATATTTAAAGAGCAAGTTAAGGAGAATTTTCTAAAAGTGATGAAAGATGTAAAATCTGATTCCAAGGTCACAGGTCTGAAGTAGGATAAAAATAAATAAATCCACACTGGATGCATCACAGTGAAACTGCAGACCACCAAAGAGACACACATGATCATAAAAGCAGCCATAGGGCTGGGCGCAGTGGCTCACCCTGTAATCCCAGTACTTTGGGAGGCTGAGGTGGGTGGATCATGAGGTCAAGAGTCGGAGACCAGCCTGGCCAATATGATGAAACCCCATCTCTATTAAAAATACAAAAATTAGCCAGGCTTGGTGGCGCGCACCTGTAATCCCAGCTACTCGGGAGGCTGAGGCAGGAGAATCACTTGAAACTGGAAGGTGGAGGCAGCAGTGAGCCAAGATCGCACCACTGCTCTCCAGCCTGGGCAACAAGAGCAAAACTCCATCTCAGACCAAAAAAAAAAAAAAAAAAAAAAAAAAAAGGCAGCCACAGAAAAAATGTGCACAATCTACAAAGAAATTACAATTATACTGGCTTCTTAAAAAGCAACGAGAGAAGCCAGAAGACTATAGAAAAATAGCTTCAATGAGCTGGGAGAAAATAATTGTCAACCTGGTATCGCACATTCAGTTTAAATATCATTTGAAGGAAAGATAGGGATCTCAAACTTAACATGGTCAAAATAAGAACTCTTATTTTTTCCACCAAACATGATCCCTAATTTCCTTCCACCTCAGTCTTCCTCATCTTAGTAAATACTTTCACCATCCACTAAGTTGCTCAAGCCAAAAATGAGTCATCTTTGGTTCTTCTCATTTTTTCATTATTTCTCCACGTCTTGCTCATCAGCAAGTCCTATGATTTTATCTACAAAACACCTTGTGAACCTGTCTGTTTCTCTCCATCCCCATTGCTACCATCCAAGTCCAAGCCCTCTGTAGTTTCTCTACCTGACTTCTCCTGCAGATATCATCTCTCTTATACCTCTGTAAACTATTCCCTACACAGAAGACAGGATCTTTTAAATTATAAAATATTCTATTTTATTAACATTACATACATTATATTTTATAGTTTGCAAAGCATACTAATAAAATAACACTTGTGAACTCACCCCACAACTGAAGAATTAGCAGAATGTTCCTAAAAAAATTAAATCTGAGTGTGTTACTCCCCTGCTTACAACCTCTAACGGCTTATGTTACCCTTGAAACACAATCCCAACTCCTCTCTTCACCAAACTCCTTCTCTTCCTGCCTCTCTGTGTTCTCATCATATCAACTTCTCTAGTTCTAGAACATGCCCCAGGGCCTTTGCACGTGTGACGCCTTTGCCCCAGATCTTCAGCGAGATGGCTCTTTGTGTCATTCAGGCCTCACATCAAATGTCACCTTCCTAATGAGGCCTGCCCTGACCATCTTTCCACATGATTCATGTTTCATTTTCTTCACAGTACATATTACCATCCAAAGGTATCAAACTCATTTTGTGGTTTGTTTCCTGTCTCCCTCCTCTAAGCTCCATGAGAACAGACACCTTGTCTGTCTTGTTATTCCCAGGTTTAGCTTTAATGCCTAAAACAAAGTCGGTTCTCAGTAAACAGTTGTTGAGTAAATAGGCAAGCCAGCACAGCTGAACTAAGTTGTAAATACTGAATTGTGGTCAACACTCCCTTGTTATTAGACTCTTCTTTGAGCTCTTTGTTGTAGAGCTCATGTTATTCTTCTATGAAAATTTCATCGCAGTGATTGCTCCCAGAATCTTTAGAAACCTTACAGCTGGCATATTATTCCAGTGTCCCTAAATCTACCTTGGTTTTGGAACTTTGGAGAAAACCAGATTTGCAACCAAAACCTCATCTCACTCTGAAGAGAGCTAAGCCATTGAGCTGTATTCTCCTTAAAAAGTGACTGCTGGGAAAGTGATCCAGCACTATTTTTCCCTGATTCCTGTAATGAATTTAGCCAGATTATAAGGTTCTAGATCATTTTGTGTGTTTTCCCATAAGTTGTTAATAAAGCACACATGACCTTTCTACTCACACGCTTGCTTAAACTATAGGTAATTTTAGATCATGAGAAAATCTCGTGTTGCCCAACCTCTTCTAAGAATCCTATGCAATGGCCTGGGGTTCCATGCCTCTTCCATAAATTCATTTCTGTATCGAGCACCTACCAAATGCAAACGCTGGGGCTATATGCTGGGGATAATACTCCAGTGGTTCTCAGACATCAGCGTGCATGCCAGCTCCCTGTGGTGTTGATTAAACATGCAGACTTCTGGGCTCTAGCTTCACTTTGGTAAGTTTCAGGTAGGGCCCAAGATTTGTGCTTTTTCACTCATATCTCATCTAACACAGGAGGTCTGCCAAGCACACTCAGACAAACACCTGAGGGGAATTGGCTGGCATTTGTAAATGTATGGGAACCACAGCCCGATTCTCATGTCATGTACGAGTACCCACCATCGCCTCCAGAGCAAAACTCTCATAAAACACCGAGGCTCCAAGATCGCCCAAATGGTGGGCGTCAGTTCTCTTTTCCCAGCACCACTGCTTGTGAAAAATTCCACTCTACACAGCCAATCAGTCTAAAAAAATTAGATTGCTACAGATGTAGCAAAGAGCCAAAGTGCTTTTTTAAAATTAATAGAGAGACAGAGAGAGAGAGACAGACAGACAGACAGACAGATGATAGAACAATTTGAGCAGAAAGTACAGAGTGCTCCCTTGTGCCCCAGCCTTCCCGTTTCCCCTGTAATTAACACCTCACATTAATTAGTTTGGTACCTCTGCTAAAGTTGATGAACCAATATGGATGCCTTATTATCAACTAACAGCCATGGTTTGCAGGTGGGTCACTCTTAATGTTGTACGTACTAGGAGCTTTGACAAACGCTTTATGTCTTGCATTCACCGTAACAACATCACACAGAATGGTTTCACTGCCTTGACAATCCCCTGTGCCCTGCGGCCTAGCCACCGCTCCTTCCCTGCCTCCAAACAGTACATTTAACTTTAGCAGATGCTCTCAAAGGATCAAAACTAGCTTCATTATTCATTTTCTTGTTTTTATAAATATTATTAGTCTCGAAGTATGAATTTGGATTAGTCTTTGAACTTCAAATAACCCACTTCTTATCACATTGCTATCACTACTGCATCAGTATAAACAGCACCTGGAAGTCATTTCCAGGAGCCCTTGGCTGTCAGCTGGGCTACATTCCAGAGCTGCTCCGGCCCGCGCTGTGTGCCTTCCCTGAAATGCTTCCGGTCCTCACATCCATCATAGTCAAGCTCCGGCTGCGATTCCCTCATTAGTACCCAAGAAGAGGATGTTCCGTGGTGCTGGGGCTTTATTAAAGTTCACATCAGGGCCAGGTACGATGGCTTAGACTATAATCCCAGCACTTTGGGAGGCTGAGGTGTGAGGATCACTTGAGGTCAGGAGTTTGAGACTAGCCTGGGCAACATAGTGTCTACAAAACTTTTTTTTTTTTTTTAATTTAATTAGCCGGGTATGGTGGCGCATCCCTTTAGTCTCAGCTACTCAGGAGGCTGAGGCTGGAGGAACCCTTGAGCCCGGGAGTTCGAGGCTGCAGTGAGCAGTGATTGTGCTACTGCACTCCAGCCTGGGAAATAGAGCCAGACCCTGCCTCAAAAAAATAAAATAAAATAATAAAGTTTATGTTGACCTACAACCTGGGCCAAGTCTTTCTTACAGAACGTATGCTCAAAGAATTGTATAACTAGCTGTGGTCTAAGGCTCAAGTTTAGGGGGTAAACACACCTCTCCAGACACCTGGCTGCAGGGAGGGAGGAAGAAGATCCCGGCCTCAGTGGCTGTGGCTGGGAGGACAGTGGTCCTGTAGAAGGCCCCTGGAAGGTGTTGGCAGACATGCTCCTGAAGGACCTTGCAGGGGACTTTATTTGCTATACTGACCCCATTGTGCATGGTACTGGGTTCTGCCTCTGGTCATCTCCAAGAGGAGATCTGCAGGGGGCCCTGCCCTCCCGTCTCCTCCGACTCCTGTTTATCATGAAAACTCTAATGCAAGGCCGGGCGCGGTGGCTCACGCCTGTCATCCCAGCACTTTGGGAGGCCGAGGCAGGCGGATCACGAGGTCAGGAGATCAAGACCATCCTGGCTAACACGGTGACACCCCGTCTCTACTAAAAATACAAAAAAAAAAAAAAATTAGCCAGGCGAGGTGGCGGCGCCTGTGGTCCCAGCTCCTTGGAGGCTGAGGCAGGAGAATGGCGTGAACCCGGGAGGCGGAGCTTGCAGTGAGCTGAGATCCGGCCACTGCACTCCAGCCTGGGCGACAGAGCGAGACTCCGTCTCAAAAAAAAAAAAAAAAAGAAAAGAAAACTCTAATGCAGAGAAGTTTCCATGCCTCTAGGTGGTGAAAACGCTCAGATTCGGTCCTGAGGTCATAGTGACACTAAAGATCAGCAAGGGAAAAAAGATGTGACGATAAACTGTCCATTCTCACAGTTATTCTGAGACCCGAGTGTATGTTTAATGTTTTCAACAGAAAAGGCTGCATGAAGAAGAAGTTAACTGCAGGGAGCCCGTGAGAATGTTTCTGCACGGACGATGGAGCTCAGTGCCTGCGTCATCGTCTGTGCTCTCTGTAGATACCTCGATGATTCTTGTGTTCTCCCTCCCTGCCGAGACTCAAACAGACGATGCACACTGACCAGCCAAACCCAGGACAGAATGTCTTTCCCTGTGGGAATGCGCTCCCGGGGCCAGTTCCAAGGCTCCCGCCTGGGCCCGGTTCAGGCAGTGCTGGGGTGACAGCAGGCTGCGGCCCAGATCCCCAGAGATCCCCAGTGACTACTTTCCTGACGTGGCAGAGATGGCAGATGGCGAATCCATGAGCCCCAGTTACACCCGGGAGCTCAGACTGTGGCTTGAGTCTCCAAGGAGAGTGGGGAGAGCCATGGCCCTCCGTGAAGGATTGCTTCCGCCCGAGGGTGCCAGTGAACCCGAATCACTCTGCTGGATGGTGCCAGGGGGCTGCTGCAATCCGCACCCCTTCCTCCTCGCATCCCTCACCCCTCACTACCTCCCCCTTCTCATCCTCCTCACTCACACCCCTCCTTCTCCCGCACCTGGCTGACACCCACTCCTGAGTCACCGTCAGCCCCAGGACTGAGAACCGGCATCCTGGGTGCTTGGCAGGAGCCAAAGGAGCATCTTACAGGATCTCTGGCTCCACAGAAGGGAAGAGAACAATTCAGAGAATTGCAGGTTCCACATTTGCTTGACGTCATTCATCAGCCTTTATGTCACGTTACAACAAAGCGGCCCAGGGGACGTGGACTCATAGGATGTTTCCCAACCTGGTGTTTCCCAACTCTAGGGGGGATTCCAGCACAAATAAAGTTGGCCACTGGGACCCTCTGTCCCCCGGCCTGTGCCCTGTCCCACTCCTGTGGCACTCTGTCTGCCCACAAGAGAGTGGCCAAGAGTGGAGGCTGAGAGTGACCACCTGCCTGCCCCCAGTTATTAAAGGCTACTGGAGAACAAGCCTTGAGTGCCACAGAAAAGGGTGTTGAGAACACAAGCCCCTAGCTGCCATCAAAGAGAATCACTTCATATGATCTTGGCCACAAGCAAACTCTTCCACCTTCATTTTTTAAAATAATGACTTTGTTGAGATATGCATCACTTATCATGAAACTCACACTTTTAAACTGTACAACCCAGGGTTTTCAGTGTATTCACAGAATTGTGCAACCATCACCCCTCATTTCAGGACATTTTTATCACGCCAAAAAGAAACCTTGCATACATCATTCTTCTCTCCCCACAGCCTCTGACAACTGCTTATCTATTTTGTCTCTATGGATCTGGCAGTCATGGGCATTTCATATACATGGAATCATACACTATATGTCCTTTCATGACTGACATCTGTCACTTAGCATGATTTTATGAGGTTCATCATGTTGGAGCATGCACCCGTGCTTCCATCCTTTTTTTTTTTTTCCCCCACAGAGTCTTGCTCTGTCGTGCAAGCTAGAGTGTGATGGCGTGATTTTGGCTCACTGCAACCTCTGCCTCCCAGGTTCAAGCCATTCTCCTGCCTCAGCCTCCCAGGTAGCTGGGACTACAGGCATGTGCCACTATGTCTGGCTAATTTTTTTGTATTTTTAGTAGAGATGGAATTTCACCATGCTGGCCAGGCTGGTCTCAAACTCCTGACCTCAAGTGATCTGCCCGCTTCGGTCTCCCAAAGTACTGGGATTACAGATGCGAGCCACCACATCCTTTCTAAGGCTGAATAAGTATTGCACTGTGTGGATAGGCCACATTTAGTTTATCTGCCTGCCGGCTGATGGACATTGACTCTCTCCACTTTTTGGCTACTGTGAATCATGCTGCTGTGAGTACTTGTGTGCATGTCTTTATATGGATGCCTGTTTTCCCTTCCCTTGGGTTTGTCTGGGGGTGGAATTGCTGGGCCACCTTCTTTCTCCATGAGTGGAACATGCCTATGCACCCATCCCGCATCTCTGGCGTGTGGAGGCCCTGCCCAGGCTCGTCGGTGCTCTGAGTCACAGGGCTGTGCACCATTCACGATCACCCTCTATGTGCCACGGACTTATCAGTGAGCAAGACAAAGCCCCTGCCCTCATTAATTCCCATCCTGTGTCCTCCTGTGCCATCCCCACCACCCCACCTTGGTCAGGCCCAGTGTCTGGGTGTCTTCAACTGCTCACCTGCCCGCTATTTTGTTGCCCTGAAGTTCATCCAGACATCAGGGTGCCCTCTTGAAAATGCTAGTTACTATGACCTCTCTGCTCTAATCCCCATGATGCGGTCCTGTCATCAATGGGATAGAGCTGGTGTGACTGCACCAGACCAGTCAGGTTCAATTTTTATGAAAGGAAGTTGCGAGTTGCTTTTCAATTGCCATGGACCCCAAGCTGAAGGTCATGTAACCTGAGCATGCCAAAGTGAACCAAGCGTGCAACCGTGGGCAGAATCTAAGGGCTCAGACTGAGGAGCAGGGGTTGCATTAAGAAGCAGAGCACACACGGCAGGATCCAGGATCCAGGATCCAATCAGATGGAGCTTTGGCATCACTCCATGGCAGGATCCAATCAGATCACACCTCCCAGCAGCACCTCATTGCAAGATCCAAACACACCACCCCTCATTACCCTATCCTTATAAAATCCGGCCCAGCCCCCAGCCTGGGGAGGCAGATGTGAGTGGTTTTTTTCTGTCTCCTTGCCAGACTACCAGCAAAAAGGTTTTCTTTTTTCAAAAGCTGGTGCCATGGTATTGGCCATGTGTGCACATTGGGCAGTGAACCCACTGATTGCTCAGTAACATGGGCACACTCTGGTGCCCACACAAGCCAGAAGTGATGTGGCCTTTACCTGCTGCTCCAGCTGCATCTGAGCCCAGTATCCCCCAACCTGCACAGAGCTGCGTGCGGTTCTCCGTGTTCGGCTCCTGTGGATTCCTTCAGATCCCTCCCTCCCATTTCCTCATCCAACTCCCCAGCAAGTGCCTACTATGCGCCAGACACTGGGATTCAGCAGTGAACCACACAAACGTGATCCCCACCCTTATCCTCCTCCCAGGACTCTTATTCATCTAAGGCTCACCTCCCTTCTTGAAACTTGCACGAACTCACATGCTCCCTCTCAGCTCAGGGCCATTGCTGGAGGAAGCGAGAGAGCAGCAGATGAACCCTTGTGTTCAGGAGGCAGATGCAGCTCATCCAAAGCCCACCTTGGCCTCTTCTTAACCCGAAGATTTTAGCAAGTCATATAACCTTTGAACTGCAGCACCCTGGACTGTGGAATGCCCACAGGGTGCTGAGCGTGAAGTAAATTACGCAGCACGGACCCGGTTCGTCTCAGGGGGCCGTTAGGAAACTAGCACTTATTTTTGCCAGGGCTTGAGCATGGAACATACTAATTTCCCCAATGGCATTATCACATTGTACTACTTTTTATTTACATGTTCTTTCTCCCCTACCAATCTCAGAGACTCTTCAGGGCAGCAACGATTAATTATTAATTTTGGAATCCTTGGTTCCTGGCACATTCCTTGAAAATAAATCATTGGCTTGCTTTCCACTTATTCTCTTAATTACCCCTGAGAGGCAGAGATTGGAATCATACTATGTAAGCAGCTCAATGTTTTCCTAGTAACAGCAGGACCATCCCAATGCGCAGAGAAGGAACCTGAATGACTCGGGTGGGCCACCCCGGGACAGGCCCCCGTGGTGATGACGTTCAGCACCCTCCACCCCACAGACTGGTCGTCTTCACAGTGGTCTCCCCTCACCACACTGAGCACTCAAACTCCTCTTTCCACTGACCAAAGTGCACCCAGGCCTGCTCATCCATTCAGACGGATGCCAGGGCCCTCTGCACGCCATCTGACCTCTGCAATATGCCAGTTCCCAATACGGGACCAGGATCCGGGTCCAGTCGATCACACTTCTAATTTCACACAGGCAGCCTCAGTAAAGTTCTGCCACAGGCTAAGGCCCCACTAATCCTCGACTTTTTCTGCATAAAGATTCACCTCCAGGGCTCTTAGAAAATACTGCTGCCTGGCTACCGCCCCATCCTCAGTGTGATGTAGGGTTGTTTAGTTCTTCCTCTGTTTTTGTTGTTTGTTTGTTTAGAACAATTAGGCAGCTCTGTCGCCCAGGCTGGAGTGCAGCGGCATGATCTCAGCTCACTGCAACCCCTGCCTCTGGGTTCAAACGATTCTCCTGCCTCAGCCTCCAGAGTAGCTGGGACCACAGGCGCCGCCACCACGCCCGGCTAATTTTTTGTATTTTTAGGGGTTTCACCGTGTCAGCCAGGTGACCTCGTGATCCGCCCGCCTCAGCCTCCCAAAGTGCTGAGATTACAGACGTGAAGCACCGCACCTGGCCCCGGATTTTTTTTTTTTTAAAGCTCCCCAGGGATTTGTAAGTGCATGCAAAAGACTGGGAACCCCTGGCTTAGCTCACAGAGCAAAGAGCCTTTTGAAGGTCCCCCTCCCCCCTCCCCACAGTTGCTCCCTCACCTCCAGCCGTGGGGCCACACAGAGCTCTGGGCCGTTGTGGTGTTAGAGACCAGGATCAAAGGGACTCCATCAGTAATATCCAGGACAAATGGGCTGGCAGGTGCTGCTCAAACCCTTACATACAGATTGGTATTTGGGGAGGTGAGGTCAATTTCCCCATTATGGAATGCTGCAGTTTTAAAAGCAAGCAAACGAATAAAAACGGGGGGGAAAAAGTGAGCTTTTTAAAACTAAGGTAAAATTTGTCCTCAACTTCCTGGCCTTGACTGGGCTCTGCTACTGGAGTGGCAGAAGCAACTCACTTTCCTGCCTCCATGGACCTGTTCATGTCATGCATTTTGCAGAGATTCAAACACAGGGTCTCTGACCATGGCAGCTAACATCCTGCGGCTAGAGGCGGCCACCCCTGAGCAGTGAACGGTTCTGCAAGGCGCCTGGCAATAGTACAATGCAGCGGGGCGGGGCGGGGCGGGGCGGGGCGGGGGCGGGTAGGAACAAGGTGCTATGGGGCGGAGTGGAGGAGGAAATGAATTCTGCCTGGGAGAAGCAGGAGTGCGCATTTGAGTGGGGTCTGGAGCAGGTGCATGCAAGGAAGCACTTTGACGGCATGCGCAGGTGTGGGCAAGCGTGGGCAGGTGTGGGCAATCGTGGGCAGGCGTGGGCAGGCGTGGGCAGGTGTGGGAAGGCGTGGGAAGGTGTGGACAAGCGTGGGCAGGCGTGGGCAGGTGTGGACAAGCGTGGGCAGGTGTGGACAAGCGTGGGCAGGCGTGGGCAGGCGTGTGGGCAGGGCACAGGGCTTGTCCAGGCCAGATGCCATTAAGCACAGGTATCTGTGGTGGGCGGGGACACAGTGGAAGCAGATAGAGAAGGTTTGCTGGGGTCCCATGGAGGGGCGCCTTGTAGGCCACGGTCACTCTAGGACGATGCAAGGTGCTCAAGGTTGAAGGCAGAGGTGACTGACTGTGTTTGGGAGAGGGTGGGGAAGAGAGGCTGCCGGACTTGAGGGGCTGAAATTGTCCTGTAATAGTGCAGGTCAGGAGTGTTAACGATGCCCCAGCTAGGGCAGTGACTATGGCAAGGAGAGTTTAACATGTGGTTCAGTTCAGCAAACATGGGGAACCCACTATCTGTAGAGCAGGACACGTCATGGAGGCAGCCCTCAAATGCCTGAAGACAGTAATCAGGCCCCCGTGCTGTGGCGGGTTCTTTAAGGGGCGTGACTTCCTCACCAGACCCATTGCTCTCACACCTGAGGAAGCCACCATGTGGCAGGGCTGTGGGCAGAGCTTCGAGTTTGGTTTCTACACGGGAGGGAGAGTGAGATATGCTGGACCAGGCCTCATCTCCACCCACGGGACCCTGAGAGCTGGGGAGGGCACAGGGACCCTCAGGCCTGTATGTCAGCCTTAGGAACCACGGAAATCCTGTCTCCCCAGGACTCCTCCCCTGACATCTGGCCTGGCAGGCTGGTCTCTGTCCCACACGTGCCCTACCATGGGGTGTCTGTATCCCCTCCAGTTCCACGCGCACCCACTCTGCACTCCGCCCGGGCGCTCCACTCGTAAGAGTCTTGCCCAGACTTCAAAACACAGCTCGAGGCTTCAGTGAGGGCTTCTGCAGCTGTCTGTCCTCCCGAGGTCTCTGTCTCCCCGAGCACTTATCATCTCTACAGACGCCGTGGCGGGAGGCGGGTGTGTAACCACAGTGTGGAAGGCCACTGGTGGTCCTCTGGTGACTTTCTGTGTCATCACCGTGAAGCTCCAGTTAGATCAAGAGCTGCTGTAGAAGGAACTGGGACCAAGTCTGCTGTTCTTGAATTCCTGATCGTTCTGTAGCTCAGTGCTGAAAACAGAAAAGCTACTCAGCTCCTGTCCCTGGGAAAGCTCCCTCTGTGCTAAAGGGGGATAACAGTGCCAGCCCTGTTTCTGTGTGTGTGTGTGTGTGTGTGTGTGTGTTTTGTTTTTGGGCTCTAGATCAAAAGAGTTAATACGGGCCAGGCACGGTGGCTCATGCCTGTAATCCCAGCACTTTGGGAGGCCAAAGCAGGCAGATTACCTGAGGTCAGGAGTTCGAGATCAGCCTGCCCAACATGTCGAAACCCCATCTCTACTAAAAAATACAAAAATTAGCCGGGCATGGTGGCAGGTGCCTGTAATCCCAGCTACTCAGGAGGCTGAGGCAGAAGAATTGTTTGAACTTGGGAGGCAGAGGTTGAAGTGAGTCGAGATTGTGCCACTGCACTCCAGCCTGGGTGACAGAGCAAGACTCCATGAAAGAAAGGAAAGAAAGGAAAGAAAGAAAGAAAGAAAGAAAGAGAAAAGAAAGAAAAGAAAGAAAAGAAAGGAAAGAAAAGAAAGAAAAGAAAGAAAAGAAAGAAAGAAAGAAAGAGAGCAAGAGCAAGCAAGCACAGTTGAAATGTGCATGATAAGAATTCACAGTAAAGGCTGGGCACAGTGGCTCACGCCTGTAATCCCAGCACTTTGGGAGGATGAGGCAGGTGGATCATTTGAGACCAGGAGTTCAAGACCAGCTGGACCAATGTGGCAAAACACCATCTCTATTAAAAATACAAAAATTACCCAGGCGTGGTCGTGCATACCTGTAATCCTAGCTTCTCAGGAGGCTGAGGCATGAGAAACGCTTGAACACAGGAGACTGCAATGAGCTCAGATCATGCCACTGCACTCCAGCCTGGGTGACAGAGTGAGACTCTGTCTCAAAAAAAAAAAAAAGAAAAAAAGAAAAAAAGAAAGAGGCCGGGCGCAGTGGCTTAAGCCTGTAATCCCAGCACTTTGGGAGGCCGAGACGGGCAGATCATGAGGTCAGGAGATCGAGACCATCCCAACATGGGCTAACATGGTGAAACCCCGTCTCCACTAAAAAATACAAAAAACTAGCCGGGCGAGGTGGCGGTGCCTGTAGTCCCAGCTACTCGGGAGGCTGAGGCAGGAGAATGGCGTAAACCCGGGAGGTGGAGCTTGCAGTGAGCTGAGATCCGGCCAGCCTAGGCAACAGAGTGAGACTCCGTATCAAAAAAAAAAAAAAAAAATTAGAATTCAGAAAACAGATTTTCATAGAAGAAGATATACATATGGCCAAAAAGCACATGAAAAGATCCTCAACATCATCATCAGATAATGTCAATTACCATGTTAGGATATCTTCACATCCACTAGAATGGCTAAAATTGAGAAGATTAATTGTGTTAAGTGCTGACAAAGATGTGAAGCAACCTAAACTCCTTTTTTTTTTTTTCAGACAGTGTCTCATTCTGTTGCCCAGGCTACAGTGCAATGGCACGATCATGGCTCACAGCAGTCTCAACCTCCTAGGCTCAAGCAATCTTCCCACATCAGCCTCCTGAGTAGCTGGGACCACAGGTGCACACCACCACACCCCACTGATTTTATTATTTTTAATTTTACAGAGACAGGGTCTCTGTATGTTGCCAGGACTGGCTAAAACTCTTATACCTTGCTGGTAGGAATAGAAAATGGTACTACCATATTGAAAAAGAGATTGGCCATTTCTTGTAAACATAGACTTATAATACCATTCATGTGTTCCATTTCTAGACATAGTAATAAAAACATGTTTTCGTAAAAAGACTTGTACGCAAAGATTCACAGAAGCTTAATTCACAAAAACCAACACTTGGGGGTTAAAAATAAAACTGCCCAGGTATCCATCAACAGGTGAATGGAAAAACCATGGAATGTTCATACCATAGAAACTCTACTGCTCAGCCGTGAAAAAATGAACTTGACACACACCTACACATGGTGACTCTCAAAAATATCACTCTGAGGGCAAAATAAGCTGGACACAAAAGAATTCATGCTGTATGACAACACTGACATGAAGTTCTAGAGTTGGCGGAACTAATCTCTGGTGATAGAAATCAGATGAGTCGTTGCCTGGGGCAGGGGTTTGGAGGGAAAATTGCAAAGAGCACAGGAGAACCTTACGTGGAAATGTTCCATATCTTGATTGGCATGGTGGCTACGTGGTTGTACACATTCGTCAAAATTCACTGAAGCATACACTTAAAATGTGTGCATTTGATTGCATGTAGTTATACCTCCACAAAGATGGTTAACTCACACACAAAGACCTTCCTCAGATGCAGTCACCTGTGGACTCCTCTGTCACACGCTGGCAGGTCTTCATGTGGCTGTCACAGAAATTGGTTCCGAGATTTAGCAACCACACAACCACAGTAACACTGAACAGGACTCATTTGTGTTGGGTTTCGATATACGCATCTTGGAAGTCAGAAAATTACTTTGATTTTTCAACAGATTCTGAATTTAACCTCAAAAACACTTTTAAGCGTGGCTTTAAATTTTCCATGCAGTGGTGCTAAATTTTCCATGCAGTGGCGCTATGCCTTGGAGAAACCACCAATCTTGTGTTAGTTCCCCAGAAAAGAGCATTTTAAAAAGGAAAAGACAGCCTGAGCGACACAGTGAGACCCCATCTCTACAAAATATATTTCTTTTAATTAGCTGGGTATGGTAGTTCAAGTCTATAATCTCAGCTACCAGGGAGTCTGAAGCAGGAGAATCTTTTCAGCCCAGGAATTTGAGGCTGCAGTGAGCTACAACAGTGCCACTGCACTGCAGCCTAGCAACAGAGCAAGAATGTCTCAAAAAAAAAAAATCAGTAAAAAGAAAAGAAGAAAAATTTAGGGCATTGCATTACAGAGCTGCGCATGATCAACTTTTTGTCTCAGTTTACATAGTATTTTCTATTTGAAACAATGCTTTGAAAATATCTACAAATGCCAGGTTATCAGTCTGCCATAAAAATTTTTTTTTTTAAAAGAAAGAGCTAAGAACAATCAATTCTCTTGATCCTGCTCCAACCAAATCAGGCTCACACATATCCTGCCGTGTGTTCAACTTTCTTCTGTTCCTGCCCTTTCACCACCAAACAAGAAGGCAGTCAATCCAGAAAGGGTGGATCATGTTTTTAAAAAATCTCATCTTATTTTTTCACCAACCTCAGAGATCACTCCGAAGGTCAATATGACAGGGAATTCTGGAAAGGTGGTTGTGAAAAGGTAAACATGGCCAGGAAATTCCTAGGTGGCCTAAGAGACAGCTGGGCTGTGGCTGTGACTCAGCTGCAGAAGTACCTGTTTTACTCCGTGAGGGGTGTGTTTGTGTGTGTGAACAGTGCCATCCTCCTTCCATTCTCTTCCAGGCACTACCCCTACCACGAGGGCCATCAGACAATGGCCCAAGCACATTCCGAAGGACAAGTCTGAGGCTCAACAAATTCAATGTCAACAGCCAGAAAGATGGGATTAAAATCAGATGTCCAAGTCCAGATTGGCGAGTTGAAATAAAAACAATCCTATTATGCATCTCCCAGTGAAAAAATTACCCAAGCCATGGTCTACCCAGCATTCTTGTTCATTGTGCGAGGTGTCTGGCAAAGTATACCAAGATTTTTAAAATTTCCTATCAATTTACCAACTACTTCCTCTTCTACTAATTTATCCTAAGTAAATCTTTACTGATTTATAAAGTTTTTTATAAATTTACTAAGTAAATCAGTAAAGATTTACTTAGGTTCATGTACAAAATACCCTACGCAGAATATTGTCCATCGACAGTATCCCAACTATCTGACAATATGGATAATTGTAAAATAAACTATGCCAATTATAAAAATACTATTCATGCAAAACTAAATGTGTGGTCTTCCCCTCTGAACCTGTCCTCCCTAATGCGTGGCAATAAAGTGTAGTGTGTTCACTGGAGGTCTGAAGTTAGACTGACTACAGGCAAATCCTGGCTTTGGAACATTCTAACTGTGTGACATTGGACATTTACTTAACTTACCTAAGCCTTGGTTTTCTCGTACGAAAATAATAAGGCTACCAGAGAATTCAGTAAAATAATTAGTGAAAAATGCTGACACATAATAAAGGCTCAATAAATGTTCCATGGTGAACAGGTTCTATGCAAACCTATTTCCAAAGTCCAAAGAAGCTGAGGGGACAAAGAAAAAGGCTGACACGTCCAATTTCTCAGAAAGAAATGTTTAACAGGGACTTGCGAACAGAAGCCCTGTCCCCAGCGGCTGTGGGACAAGTTGGTGGATTCCTGCGCCATCACCCTGCAGACCCAGAGCTTACGTCCCACAGGTGAGGAATGTGTGGGACAGGGGAAGTGGACCCCTGAGAGACAGGTAAGAATTCTATGTGAATCTGCCTAAGGGTAGGATTTCTGATCAAGGGCATTTTGACCTAAGGGCAGGATTTACAGCAGCAGTGTGAGTAGAGAGCTTAGAGGCATTCCCAGAAGTTCACACAGCTCGCATCCAAGACGGGGTTGCTTTAGCCTCCGCAGTGTTGCTGCTGGTAGCTTTGGTTACACACAGAAATCACCGGGGATGCTTTAAAAATACTGCTGCTTGGGCTTCCATACCCAGAAATTCTGATGTAACTTGTCTGGGATGGAGACTCAGCATCCGGATCTGTCAAAGCTCCTCTGGCAGGTTCTGATTCTAGTCATGAGAAAGTCACTCACTTGTACTCGACATTAGTCCTGCTAACAGCAACGACAAACCCTTCTCAGAATATAATCAGCAACCGTTTGAAGACACAAGAAACCAACCCGAAGCAGGCACACACCTCATCCTGGACAGAAAAAGAGCCCATTAACGAGCCCCACATTTAACCGGCTTTCCCTGGAGGACGCTATCCGGCAAGGCAAAACAGGCAGTCAAGCAGGAAGGAGTGATGTTATCGGGCTAAAAGGACACAGATTGAAGTTCAGAGCTGGCATCCTATCTGGAAACTGAACAGCAAAATCCCAGAAAGCAGGAAGAAAGAAGGAAACCACAAAATTAGTGTAAAATGCCCCTGGGTCCTTGGCTGACTTATGAACTGTGCACGGAGTACACGAGGAGACACCTAGGAGCCCAGCAGAAAGCAGCAGCTTGGAATCCAAAAAGCTGCATCTCAGCAGGTACCTACTGCTTAGAGTTCTGGGTTCGAGTCCCACTTAGACAGGCTTTGGCACACACTACAGGCTCTCCCTGAAAAACTAGCAGGACCACACCTTAGGAGTAAGAACCACGTCCCAAAACTAAAGGCTATGACCTAGAATCATGACAAACCCAACGAACAAACCCTAAATCCAGGCTTTCACAAGAGCTACAGGACCTGCCAGCAATGTAAGTGCCTGCCGGAACAAAACAGCACATTGTAAAGGAAGATAATGTAATTCAGTCTCTACAACAAATCCACAATTCCCAAAACAATAATAACTTTTAAAAAAAGACACTAGACTAGCACAAAAACAGAAAATGTGGCCCATAATCAGGATAAAAGAAACAGACCTGTAGATCACCTAGATGTTGAATTTAGCCGATGAGCAATTTAAAGCAGCTATTATAAATATGTCAGCGGCTATTATAAGTATGTCAGCTGGCCGGGCGCGGTGGTTCACGCCTGTAATCCCAGCACTTTGGGAGGCCAAGGAGGGCGGATCACCTGAGGTCAGGAGTTTGAGACTAGCCTGGCCAACATGGTAAAACCCCATCTGTACTGAAAATACAAGAACTAGCCGGGTGTGGTGGCGCACGCCTTGTAGTTCCAGCTACTCAGGAGGCTGAGGCAGGAGAATCACTTGAACCCGGGAGGCAAAGGTTGCAGCGAGCCAAGATCGCGCCATTGCACTCCAGCATGAGCCACAGAGAGAGACTCCGTCTCAATAAATAAATAAATAAATAAATAAATAAATAAATATGTCAGTGGGGTTACAAAGAAGGGTGAAAAGAAGGGCAAAAAGACAGAAAATCTTAGCAGAGAAATAGAAACATTAAAAAGGAAACAGATGGAAATTCTAGAATTGAAATTAACTGGAGAGGCTCCACTGGAGACTCTACACAGCAGAAGAAAGGATTGTGAACTTGAACACAGGCCAGTAGAAGTTATATCCACTTTCCAAAGCACAAAAGGAAAAAGAAATTTAAAAATCCGAACAGAAGCATCTGAGTCCAGTGGGACAATAACAAATGGCTCTGAGTTGACCTGACTTGCCCCGCTGCTCTGGAGAGCTTCCTTGTTTAACGGTATCCTCTTTCTGAGTTTTTCAGATCGTGGCCCAGAACTTTCTCACAATCTTGCTTTATCTCCTCTCTGCCTTTAAGATTTTTATATATACATTGTTGTTCGTTTGTTTGGCCTTGGTAGAAGTTCAGATACCTGATCATAGGTTTATTTAACAAGTATTTGCTGAGAACCTGCTTAATGCTAGATGCTACGGGGAACAAGATGATGAATCAAGAATGACTGATGTCCCGCAATAAACATACGTGTGCATGTGTCTTTATAGCAGCATGATTTATAATCCTTTGGGTATATACCCAGTAATGGGATGGCTGGGTCATATGGTACATCTAGTTCTAGATCCTTGAGGAATCGCCATACTGTTTTCCATAATGGTTGAACTAGCGGCTGAACTTTATTGCGGCACTATTCACAATAGCAAAGACTTGGAATCAACCCAAATGTCCATCAGTGACAGACTGGATTAAGAAAATGTGGCACATATACACCATGGAATACTATGCAGCCATAAAAAAGGATGAGTTTGTGTCCTTTGTAGGGACATGGATGCAGCTGGAAACCATCATTCTTAGCAAACTATCACAAGAACAGAAAACCAAACACCGCATGTTCTCACTCATAGGTGGGAACTGAACAATGAGATCACTTGGACTCGGGAAGGGGAACATCACACACTGGGGCCTATCATGGGGAGGGGGGAGGGGGGAGGGATTGCATTGGGAGTTATACCTGATGTAAATGACGAGTTGATGGGTGCTGACGAGTTGATGGGTGCAGCACAGCAACATGGCACAAGTATGCATATGTAACAAACCTGCACGTTATGTACATGTACCCTAGAACTTAAAGTATAATAATAATAAATAATAAAATAAAATAAAATAAAATAAAAAAGAATGACTGATGTCCTTAAAGAATTTGCAGTCAGCTAGGGGAGTCAGAAACAAGAGCACTGCGGCTGCCGGGCACAATGGAGACACGATGCATGTAAGTTCAAGCAGAGTTTCAAGGAAATTGGCAGGGACAGGGCAGGCTTCAAGGGGGAAGTGGCGCCGGGAAGCCTGAGCAGGATTTGGGCGTTCTGACGTGGAGACGGCATCACCTTCTTCTCCTTTAGTTGTGTCTGGCAGAGGCTGCTGGGAACGTTCTGAGATCACATACCAGCAGCCTCCTAACCCAAGCCGACCCAAAAGAGACATGCCCCCAAGAAAGGATTCCGGACTTCACCTGGTGGCCTGTATTTCTAGTATTTCACAATGTGCACATGTCATCTAGCCTCTACACAAAAATACCGAGTGCAGCAGAGGAAACATTCCTCTGACCACAGCCACTCCTCTGTGGAGCCCCTTAGATTAATCCTCGTAAGAGGCCTGAGACAAATTTTCATCTAATACATATTTTTCTACAGCCTGCTCCTGTAATAAAAGAGAGAAAGAAGAAGTGAAGTTATCCTGGGAATTATTCAGGTGAAAACAAAACCAAAACAAAACAGAAACAGTAGTATGGTTTATCTGAGGACACAAAATTAGAAGGCAATTTTTCCAAAAAGGTAAGGGGATCATTTCAGATCTTCACGGGGGAAGAAAGAGAGAATGTCAGCCCAGAGCACGGGACTGGGCAGGCACCCCAGTACCCTCTGGGCCAGGCTGGCTGGGAGCCCCCACGCTGGGCCCAGGGAAAGGCCAGGCTGGCTTTAGTGTGGCCCAGGTCCCAGAGCCTTCCTCTGGTTTGGTTAGGGAGCTGTGGGGCCAGAAGGAGCCAGAATTTTAGGGGGGAAAGTGAATTCTGAGTCAGTATGCTGGGTGGGGTGGTGACCTAACACACTTGGGCCTAGAGATCTGAAAACGCAGAAACAGCAAGGGTAAGGGAAAGGGAACAGAAGGAACCCCACTGCAGCCAAATACAAACCACCTTCCCCAGAGGAGGCTAACCTCTTCACCAAGGAATAAAAGCACTGGCCACCAGCTGAACTTGAAGGGCACCTAGGACCCACTGCCCTCCTTCCTCTCTGCTTCTTCCCTCTTTTCTTTCTCCCTTTCCTCTCCACCCCTCCCCTCCCCGAGTCTGCTACTTTCCCTGAACCCTGGACTGATGTCCTGGACAGGAGGGACTTTCGAGCAGGGTGCCAGGTGTCCTTGTTGGGTCCGGAGTTGGTTCCTTCCGGTAGGTTGGTGGTCTTGCTGACTTCAAGAATGAAGCCGTGGACCTTCACAGTGAGTGTTACAGCTCTTAAAGGTGGCAAGGACCCAAAAAGTGAGCAGCAGCAAGATTTATTGTGACCAAAAGAACAAAGCTTTCACAGCATGGAAAGGGGACCCTAAAGAGTTGCCTCTGCTGGCTGGAGTGACTGGCTTTTATTCCCTTACTTGTTCCTGCCCATGTCCTGCTGATTGGCCCATTTTACAGAGTGCTGATTGGTCCATTTTACAAACCTCTAGCTAGCTACAGAGCGCTGATTGGTGCATTTTTACAGAGCACTGATTGGTGCATTTTACAAACCTCTAGCTAGCTACAGAGTGCTGATTGGTGCATTTTTACAGAGCACTGATTGGTGCATTTTACAAACCTCTAGCTAGCTACAGAGCACCAGTTGGTCACTTTTTAAGGAGCCCTGATGGCTGCTTTTTGTTTTTTTGTTTTTTTGTTTGTTTTGAGACACAGTCTCACTCTGTTGCCCAGGCTGGAGTGCAGTGGCGCGATCTTGGCTCACTGCAAGCTCCACCTCCCGGGTTCACGCTATTCTCCTGCCGCAGCCTCCAGAGTAGCTGGGACTACAGGTGCCGCCACCTTGCCCGGCTAATTTTTTTTTTTTTTTTTTTTGTATTTTTAGTAGGGACAGGGTTTCACCGTGTTAGCCAGGATGGTCTTGATCTCCTGACCTCGTGATCTGCCCAACCTCGGCCTCCCAAAGTGCTGGGATTACAGGTGTGAGCCACTGCGCCCGGCCTGATCAGTGCATTTTACAAACTGCTTGTAAGACAGAAAAGTTCTCCAAGTCCCCACTCGACCCAGGAAGTCCAGCTGGCTTCACCTCTCATCGTGACATGGGAATCGAACCTGTCCAGAGCCACCTTAAAGATAGGGCATTATATTCCGTTCTCCATTTGCTGTGAAGCACACTGTGTCATTTTCGAACTTGGTTAAATTTAGTCCTAGAAAACCTCCTGGGATCCGCAGCCCAGAATCTAATCTCAACCCAGCAGGTGGGCATGAGTGTGCGGTGCCAGGATGCTAGGGTCACTTGTTGAGTCATTGCTTCATTCAAGAATCTGAGGAACATCAGCGCTGCCCAATAGAACTTTCTGCCATGATAGAAATATTCTATATCTGATCTAGCCCATCGGTTCCTGCTGTCCCCATGTGGCTGTCTTAATGTTATTTAATATTAACATATGCAAGGAGACACCACTCCAACAGAAGGGAGGAGGCTCTCACCCTTGTGGAGCTGAGTTTCCAGAGAAGAGTCAGAAAATAAAGTTACCACGTGAACAAAACATCAAGGAGTTTCATAAGCACCAAGAAAAAAATAAACAGGCTATCATGCTGGAGAATGTCAGTGAGCCCCCTGGAGTGGGGGGCTCCCGGAGGCCCTTCCAGAGAGAGAACATTCCAGCAAAGACCTAAAGATAAGAGGGGCCAGCTACGTGAGAATGTTTCAGGCCAAGAGAATCCCTAGAACAGAGCCAGGGTGGCTGGAGAAGGGAAGTGGCAGGGCGGATCTGCAGGGTCTCGCAGGCCAAGGGAAGTCTGGGTTGTACTCTAAGACCTGGGGCTTCCCCTCTCTCCGCAGGGAGGTTTTAAGCAAAGGGTGGGACCTGACACACATGGTTATAGGTCACTCAGGCTGCCCTTGCAAAAGAGATGAGAAGGGGCGGGGGGAAGAAGGTTCTTGTTTGGATCTGAGTCCCGTCAGCCCACCCAGGCTTTCTAGCAGGAAGTTTGTTGGAGATGTTGGCATGGAGCAGGCTGAAGAGACAGACTGACCAGTGCTGCAGCCCACGGAGCCTTCCGAGGAGCCTCACCAGGCGCCCCAGACTCGTCCTCGGAGAACAAAACGGGGAGCCTGTGCCACGTACCCCAGCCCTCCTTTGGTCATGGGCGGCCCTGTGGGCCTGGGCGTGGCTTGTGCAGAGTGGGGAGTAGGGAGGCTGGGGGGCCACCTCCCGCTGTGGTCAGGGCAGGAAGCGGCTGGAAGAGTCGCAGGCAGAGGCGGTGGCGGGCCGTGCTGCGCCAAGCAGGCTGCCAAGAGGGCCCATGCCCCTTGCCACAGTCCAGACTGGCGTTCCAGGCACCGCCCACGCGAAGAGGGACTCCCGAGGCCCAGTTGTCGTCCTGGTGGGAGCAGGGAAAGGAGGTCGGATAGAGCTGGGTCCCAGATGGAGCGGAGCCCAGGCCTGCCTGGGGTTCTGTGGAACTAGTCAGGGAAACTGAGGTAGAGCCTCAGGCCAGGCAGCCCTGGAAAGGGTTAAGGGGAAGCCAAAGCTGAGTGGGGCCAGCGCAGGAGTCACCAGGCTTGCAGTCGCGAGGCTCCTCCCTGCTGAGGCTGGCTCAGGAAAGCCGGGAAGGGAAGCAAGGAGTTGGGGGAAGAAGGGAGGTGAGGGATGGGGGGAGGAAGGGAGGCGAGGGGTGGGGGGAAAGGGAGGCGGGGGGGGGGTTGTCAAGGGAGGTGAGGGGTAGGGGGGAAGGGAGGTGAGGTAGAGGGGAGAGGAGTGGGGGAAGGGAGGCGAGGGTTTGGGGGGAAGGGAGGTGAGGCATCGGGGTGGGGAAGGGAGGTGAGGTGGAGGGGAAGGGAGGTGAGGTGGAGGGGAAGGGAGGAGAGGTGGAGGGGAAGGGAGGAGAGGTGGAGGGGAAGGGAGGAGAGGTGGAGGGGAAGGGAGGTGAGGTGGAGGGGAAGGGAGGTGAGGTGGAGGGGAAGGGAGGAGAGGTGGAGGGGAAGGGAGGTGAGGTGGAGGGGAAGGGAGGAGAGGTGGAGGGGAAGGGAGGTGAGGTGGAGGGGAAGGGAGGTGAGGTGGAGGGGAAGGGAGGAGAGGTGGAGGGGAAGGGAGGTGAGGTGGAGGGGAAGGGAGGTGAGGTGGAGGGGAAGGGAGGTGAGGTGGAGGGGAAGGGAGGAGAGGTGGAGGGGAAGGGAGGTGAGGTGGAGGGGAAGGGAGGTGAGGTGGAGGGGAAGGGAGGAGAGGTGGAGGGGAAGGGAGGTGAGGTGGAGGGGAAGGGAGGAGAGGTGGAGGGGAAGGGAGGTGAGGTGGAGGGGAAGGGAGGTGAGGTGGAGGGGAAGGGAGGTGAGGTGGAGGGGAAGGGAGGTGAGGTGGAGGGGAAGGGAGGTGAGGTGGAGGGGAAGGGAGGAAGAGAACTCTCGCAGCCCGAGGGGTTGGGCGCACTGCACCGGGAGGCACCCTGCGGAACAGGTGCACCCCGGGGGTCCGTGCTGGGGCCGGACCTGGAATTTTCCCGTGTTCTCCCCGTCCTCCTCCTCTGGACTCCATAGGCTTTTGCCCTCCCTCCCAGCGCTGCCCGCATCACCCCTGCCTGGCTGGCTTCACCTCTCGGGGGCACCGACGCCGCGCAGGCCTCCCCGTGCAGCCCGAAGCCCTTTCAGGTCCCGCCGGGCCATCTCCTCGCCCGCCTGACGCCTCCTTGGCTGAACGGTCTTGCGGGCGCCTCGAACCCCGCACGGCCGGGGACAGAGCCGCGTCCCCTGTGCCGTCTCCTGCGCCCCCTCTCACGGCGGGGAGCTCAGCCCCGCGGGGTCCCTGGACGCGGTGCTGACCTGGAGGCTGCGCAGTCCCGGAGCTGCCCCGGCCTCGGCTCTTCCCGCCCGCCCGGGCCGAGCCCACCCCGCGGAAAGCGGCCTCGGAGGGTCGCAGGCGTTCGCCGGGCGGCGCCAAGGCAGCGACAGTCCAAGGACCGGCGGGACGCCGAGGGCCAGCAGCGCCCCGCCCCGCCCCGCGCAGCCCCGGTGACCCGCAGAGGGCCGGGCCCACCAGCCCCACCCCAGACCCCGGACCCCGGAGCGCCCAGAACCGCGCAGCGCAGCCAGCCCCGACCGCAGGGCGCCGACTCCACAGCCCCGGGACGCACACCACACACCACACACAGCCCACATACACACACCCAGTACACACCACACACACCTCACACACACACCACACACCACACACCATACACACACTCAGTACACACACCACACACTACACACCATACACACACCCAGTACACATCACACACCACACACAGCCCACATACACACACCCAGTACACACCACACACACACCACACAGCACACACCATACACCACACACCTCACACACCACACACCACACACCATACACACACTCGGTACACACACCACACACTACACACCATACACACACCCAGTACACATCACACACCACACACAGCCCACATACACCCAGTACACACCACACACACCTCACACACACCACACACCATACACACACTCAGTACACATCACACACTACACACCATACACACACCCAGTACACATCACACACCACACACAGCCCACATACACACACCCAGTACACACCACACACACCTCACACACACCACACACACCTCACACACACCACACACCACACACCATACACACACTCAGTACACATCACACACTACACACCATACACACACCCAGTACACATCACACACCACACACAGCCCACATACACACACCCAGTACACACCACACACACACCACACACCACACACCTCACACACCACACACACACCACACACTACACACCATACACACATCACATACACACACCCAGTACACACCACACACACACACCACACAGCACACACCATACACACATCACATACACACACCCAGTACACACCACACACACACACCACACAGCACACACCATACACACATCACATACACACACCCAGTACACACCACACACACCTCACACACACACCACACACCACACACCATACACACACTCAGTACACACACCACACACTACACACCATACACACACCCAGTACACATCACACACCACACACAGCCCACATACACACACCCAGTACACACCACACACACACACCACACAGCGCACACCATACACCACACACCACACACCTCACACACCACACACCTCACACACCACACACACACACCACACACTACACACCATACACACATCACATACACACACCCAGTACACACCACACACACACACCACACACCACACACCATGCAGGCAGATCTGGGGCGGGACCGCACAACTGTGTACAGGGAGAGCATCTGCTTTGCATCAGGATGCTTGGGCTCTCGATGGTGTACAACCTGCCTGGCTCTACTGGGCAACCGGACAACTTACAACTTACAAATGCTGGGGCCTGTCAAACACACGAAACCAGCTGACAGAGGGCCGGGAGGTCATCTCCTCCATGCACATGGCCACACGGAAGTCCCCACAGCAGACAGAGACCGCTCGATATAACAGTGTCAAGGTGTTTGGAGTAAAAATAACACATGCTTATGGTGATAGTGACGGAATAAAGAAAACCATAAAGAAGAAAATCAGAATTGCCCCAAAACAGGCAGGTTTAACATTTCTGTGTGCTTTCTTTCAGGTGCTTTCCACCTAAATATCCGTATGTAAGTAATGTCCGGCTCTCCTTCTGTGATAGGCCAAGGCCCTCTTTCTTCTAAACTGACCTATTTTCAAGGTCTCGAGAGATTAGTACACCATCTCCTCCTTCAGTAAGAAGCTCCAGGCCGAGTGTGGTGGCTCACGCCTGTAATCCCAACACTTTGGGACGCCAAGGTGGGTGGATCGCGAGGTCAGGAGATCGAGACCATCATGGCTAATACGGTGAAACCCCATCTACTAAAAATACTTAAAAAATTAACCGGGCGTGGTGGCGGGCGCCTGTCGTCCCAGCTACTCTGGAGGCTGAGGCAGGAGAATGGCGTGAATCTGGGAGGCGGAGTTTGCAGTGAGCCGAGATCACCACTACACTCCAGCCTGGGCGACAGAGCAAGACTCCATTCAAAAAAAGGGAAAAAAAAGCTCCAGTGTCAGCAGCCTTTACCACTTGAGGAAACACCTTTCACACTCGTGATCTACACTTAGGGGTGGGGTTGAAGCCCCCACATTCTGCCCCATCCTCCAAGGTGCGACAAGTGGGCAGTTTCCCCATGTCCACCAGCCTGGCAAAGGGATGCCACCCTCCCCTGACTGGGAGCTCCGCCTGTGTCTGTGGCCTTGCACTTAGATCCTGCTGGGTACCTGCTATGAACAGCACTGGGGCTGAGGGCCAGGGATGCAAAGAGGACAAATGCAGAGTCCCTGGACTCAAGTCCCTTCCTCAGGCTTCCAGCGTGTCACTCCGTGCCCGAGACGCTTGTGTGAAGATGGCTTGGTCTTCTCTAGGTGCCTTTGCTGTGTGTAGAACCTTCACCAATGATGATATTTTGTGCCATATTTACATACAGGATATCTGGCAGCCTGTTTGTAGACGTTTCTAGCTTTTGCCTACATAAAAGGGAGAGTGATACAAGGAAAATGGAGAAAGATCTGAAGAGACAGTGTTGACACACACCGAAGCGCTTGTAACCCTCCTCTCAGTTGCCCCATGGACTATGCTAACGTCTCTGATGTCAGCCAGGCTAGAAGGAAGCCAACAGAACTAGAAAACGCTGGACCGCTATATGGCTTGGGGGTTTAATCAGTGCTTAAGTTGCCCTTTGCACTTAGATGTGAGGTTGGTCTCAGGGTGAGGCCCATAATGAAGGTAAACCGTGATGACAGGAAATGAAATGAGCACAGGATGAAGGCGAGCCCGCTGCACAAGCCCTGTGGGGTGGGATGTCTTCCAGACACACACAAAGAGCGTCGCCTTTAAGGGGCCAGGGCTGGAGGTCCAGGCCACCCCGATCACAATACGCTTTTCTGCCATCTGCGGCTCCTCCCTCCTATGCCCTTTCATTCTTTCTTCCAACAATTATTTCTTTTTTCTTTTTTTTTCTTTTTTTTTTTTTTTTGAGACAGAGTTTCTTTCTTGTCACCCAGGCTGGAGTGCAATGGCGCGATCTCAGCTAACTCTGCCTCCCAGGTTCAAGCAATTCTCCTGCCTCAGCCTCCCAAGTAGCTGGGATTACAGGTGCCCGCCACAATGCCCGGCTAATTTTTTGTTTTGTTTTGTACTTTTAGTAGAGACAGGATTTCACCATGTTGGCCAGGCTGGTGTCGAACTCCTGGCCTCAGGTGATCCACCCGCCTTGGCCACCCAAAGTGCTGGGATTATAGGCATGAGCCACCGTGCCTGGCCTCAACAATTACTCCTTTGGTCCCTTCTATGGACCTGATGCTATTCTAGGTTGTAGGAATTCACCTCTACTAGGCTTTTCTTCTCTCTTTTTGGACTGACAACGGAAACATCACCTACTTTAGGAAACACCCCGACAGCCCTTGTCCCCCACCATCATTCCCGGGTGCTCCTGGGACACCCACCCTGTGCATGGCTCTGTGGTTGCACTTGCAGCTTTAAATTATGCTTTTCTCTTCATGTGTGCGTCTTCCCCACCAGACTGTGAACTTGTCACGGTCAAGGTCAACACAATTCCATAGCCTCAGACGCCTACATAGTCCTTGCTCTAAACACATTTATTGAATAAGGGAACTGTGGCAGAATCAGCCACAGTTCCCTTATTCATCTCTTTGAAGACAAAATGGTGACAACAGAGTGTGGAGGGAGCCTAGGCACCGGTCTTGTGTTCTTCCCCATCACCATGAAGGGCCAAGCTTCTTCCCACGGAACCACAAGCTCCCTCCCCTAGGCTGTCACGGCTCAGCAGCGCCCACCACACCCCTGCTCAGACACCAAGCTAGCAAGCAACCTTCTGGTCATGGTTGGGTCCTACTCTCCTGCCCACCCATCTTCTCCATCCCAGGAAACGGCAACTCTCCCTCCATCCACAGAAGAGTTGTCCTTGACATTTGCGTTTCTCTCATTCCCCACATGCTGTCTGTCCATCCTGTTGGCTTTATCTCCAAGACAGCTCCAGAATCTGGCTGCTGCTCCCCTCCTCCTCCTCCAGACCTCTGCTGCCATCCCTGACCAAGACAGTGGCAAGAAAGCTGGACTCCCTGCTTCCACCCCAGCCTCTGGACAGTCCCTCTTCCACCCAAGCCAGAAAGGGGTTTGAGAAACAGAGCGAGATGGCGCTGCTCCTCTGGCCTCCCACCTCACAGAGTATGAGCCAATCCTCCTGTCAGCCTTCGGCTCCCACCCTTCCTGTCTTGGTCTGTCCCCCGCCACCTTCTCCATCGCTCACTCCTGCCACTCAGCCTTATGGACCATCCAACTGTCCCTTGGACGCACCCCTTCACCCTGACCTCTGGGCCTCTGCCCTTCTGTTTTCTCTCCCTGCAGCGCTCTTCCCTAGAGCTCCCCGTGGTCTGGTTGCACACTCCTGTGGGTCTCTGCACGAATGTTATAATCATCTTCCTTGATTACCTCTGTAGAACTGCACACACACCCCACCTGTACACCCTGTCCAAGGTGTGTCTCTCCTGCTCCAAGCAAGGCAAGGCTGAGAAATGGGCACAGACCAGAAGAGACTGGGTGACGGAACAATGACATGCAATGTGAGCTCCTGGATGGGATCCTGGAACAGAAAGAGGATACTTACGGTAAAACTGTCACATGAAATTATACAGCCGCTAAACTAACAAAGCAAACAAATGCTTTGGTAGCCGGACCCCAGGGACGGCAAACTGAAAAGCAGAAAGGCCTCCATAAGCCAGAGGTGGTTGCTTTGAAGCCCTCCCACTTACATCTGAAGGGCCTGTTGCTTGGGTTTTGTGTGAGGTTAGGCTCACATACCCCGCTCTCCCTTTAGTTGTGTCTTGGGCCAATTCCTGGCTCTATCCAGCTGTTTCCGTAACTGTCTTCCTGAAGCTGGGCCTAGAACCGTAAATGAGCTCGCTGCTGCTCTCAAGCCTGAAGAGCCTGCCTTTTCAGCCCTTACATGAGACTCTCTGGGCACTCCCACAGCCGATCACTCCGCATTGCACACTGTGCGTGCTTCAAGCAAGATCATGAAGCTTCTGTCTGCTTCCTTCTGCCAGAACATGCCTGATATCCACACAAAATGCCTGACAGCAAAAGTGGGAAAATAGAACTTATACGAATGGATGTCCCTCAAAGTCATGCAGAGGTCCGCCCTGCACGCTGGCGCCAGTGCTGCCCAGGGCTGCCGTGGCCGCTCCTCTTGGCATGCATGGCTGAGGGATGCCATGAGCCCCGCAGGCCATGGGTGGGGCCACCTGCACCCCATGCCCCCCTCATTTCAGCGACCCCACATCTGGGCCTGGGAACTGCAGATGGCCTTGGCCGGCTCATCAGGGGAGTCCTGCAGGCACAGGGGACGGCACAGTGACAGGGCCAAGACCCGGGAGTGAGCAGAAGGAAAGCAGCCAAAGCCGGAGGCTCAGGGAGGAGCGCAGGCCTGACGGAAAGGAACTCTGTCAGTAGGTCACAGGGTGTGAGGGGTGAGGGATTTAGTCACCAGTTAAGGAATTTCTGAAACTTAATCAGATGAAGAGAAGGATCCTTTTCCTGCTAAAGCCTCCTTCATGTCTGGCCACATCACCTTTTCAGTGAAGTTTGCATATCGGGCACTCATATTTCCTGCCTCTCCCCTAATCTCCTTATCTCGTGGGTGGCATCAGCTCCAACCTCCCGCCTCTCTCAGGTCCTGCGGGGACTGTGGGTTCCACCCGGGATGGTTTCTGCATTCGCTGCCCGACCCGCTCTCATGTGGACCCCAACACTCTCTGCCTCCAGGCTGGTCCCTTCTGCTGTGGGATGAGCTTTCCGAGAGCCTGACCTGATGGGGCGCTCCCTGCCTGCAGAATGCTTGGTTCTAGGTGAAGGCCCAGCTATTGGCACAGTCCCTGGGTTCTTCCCCACCTGGCCCCACTCAGCATCCCCTCCAGGGCTCCTTTGTGGTCATGGTGGGCAGCTCCTCATTTCCGGAGCACTCCAGCCCTTCCCCATGCTCTCCTCCCGGAAGGGCTGGCTGACTCCACCTGTTACCTGAGCCCCCTCATGGGCCACCTCCTCAAGGCCTTCCAGGGCACACAGGGCAGGCAGCTGGCCAGGCTCTCCTGTGTTGGATTCCTCTGGAGCACCAGTCCTGTTTTATTCTCAATTTGTGTTCTCTTATGGTGACCTTCTGAAGGGCAGGGGCCACCTGTGGGATGCCTGGCACATCAGAGTCGCTCAGCGCATGCTGTGAGAATAAGCAAGTGCGAGGCAGGAGCCTGTGAGCACAGGTCAGCCAAGATGATCACTTTTACACGGCTCCCGACCGGGCCACTGCTTCCAACACCTCCACAGCCTGGCCCCAAGAAAAGGCATCTCCCTGCTGGACGAAGCTGGGCACCAGAAGCTGCAAGGCTGGGAAGTGTCAAGGGAGCCCAGTGGTGGCATCTGGCCACTGTGGTGTGCATGGCCTTGCGGGTGGTGGGGCATGTACTGGGACTAGATCTAGGAAAAGACCACATCAAAGACAATAATGGAATGTTGGATCAAACAGGTACTTTAGTGTAGAACTTTGGTGCCTTTAATTTGCTGGAGACATGGGGTGTCTAAGGGCTGGGCAGTCAGTGGTGTTTCAAAAACATCATCTGATCATACAGCCTCAGGAAACTGGAAGCTACTCCGGGAAAAGCACACATTGCTGGATGTCTGCTGAGAGATGGACGAAGGGCCTGGGAAAAAGTATCTGCTTATGACTTATTCGTCGTGGTCACCCTAAAATACGCCGGTCACAGGATCAAATGCTGTGTTTCTCAGAAAAAAAGTGAGAAGAAAAAAGACATCTGTAAGGAATCAAAAACGTTTATTCAGAATAAGCGTTAGCAAAACGAAGGGAGGTGCCTCATAAAGGCAGGGCCGCAGAGTACTCAGAAAGGGATTAGAAAATAATTACAAAAATATTTTGCCACATATTAACATGAAACTACAATCACTGGCTGTAAAATATAGTCATACGTAATCAAGCTGAAAAGAAAAAGTGAAAATCTCCAGGTTATCTGCCCAGGTGGCAGGAAATCGACAGCCCCGAGAACGCAAGTGCTGCTGTGCCACCAGGCCCAGGGCTACGACCCAAAGCGACGGGCAGACCACCGGCCTGCACCACCGCACTCGGGCTGCACACAAGACAGCCAGCTTAGGATCTCCGTGGGCTGCTCCCTGTGTCACAGAGGGCTGATGAAGAGCTCCAGGGTTCCCAAACAGGGCCTCCAATGAGAGGAGTGGCAGCTGCATTACAAGAAATTCACTGGGGCTGCACCTGACTCTTCAACTTGGCAAGTCTCATGAGGCACTCGTCCCTCCACTGCCTCCTGGCAGCCAAGTGCTCTGGGTCATCAGGGACCTTCATGCACATGTCCTGCGAGAAGGAGAAGGAAAAAAAGGACAATAAAGAGGAAATAATTTACCAGGAGTGTAATTATCGCTCTTGTTTATGCAAACTGTGCAGAAACTGCTTTGAAAGCAAAAGCAGTAAACCCTCAGTGAACGGCAGCTTTCCAAATCTTGAAAGACCTCAGTCCCTCAGAGAGAAGTCACAGTGAGCTACCAGTTTACTGGTCACCCTGTCCTTAAGGTGTCCTGGTGACATGATGGAAGCACGAACAAAGTTATGAATGAGGAAACACTGAGATCAAGGGCCAAGATTCCAGCTGCAGATGCACGCCCACCCACCGCAGAGGTGAGGGGCGGCAAGTGCTGCAGGTGGCCGACATGCTTCTCCACAGTGAGTCTACGCACCTGGTTAACCTTCTCAGCGGTGGCCCTGGAAAACTCTGGAATGGGTCCAAAAGTCTTTAGGACATGTTTCATGCCTTCGCTGTATCTGTCGCAGTAGCTTAACATACCTGGAATTGCATGAAGACAAGAACCCACAATCTCAGAAAAAACATTCTTAAACTCAGAAATGCGTTCAGAGAGTTTTACCCTGGGGTCAGATAAGCTATATTCCTCCCTCCCTGTGAAGACAAGACAGAGCTGGGGAATGTGTATGGGCCTGCTGGCACCGGAGAAACAACCCTCCCCATTACCCACTGCCCACACTGGCTCCTGGGTGTTCGAATGTCAAAAAGTGCTGGGCCTAGCTGGGCATGGTGGCTCATGCCTGTAATCCTAGCACTTTGGGAGGCCAAGGAGGGTAGATCACCTGAGGCTGGGAGTTCAAGACCAGCCTAGCCAACATGGTAAAACCCTGTCTCTACTAAACACACCAAAAAATCAGCCAGGTGGCATGGCTGGTGCCTGTAATCTCAGCTACTTGGGAGGCTGAGGCAGGAGAATTGCTTGAACCTGGGAAGCAGAGGTTGCAGTGGGCTGAGATCACGCCACTGTACTCCAGCCTGGGCAACAGAGCGAGACTCCATCTCAAAAAAAAAAAAAAAAAAGTGCCAGGTCCCTCAGACCTCGCATGCCACCTCTGCTGGTGCATCTCACGATCTCACGGGACACTCCGGTTGGCCCGCGTTCACACACGGATTTGTTGGCTACCCCAGTAAGTCCTAATGTCACCAAAAGTGTTTCCTCCAGCCATGTACGGGGTTATTTGTGTACAACGCTTAAACGCATTTTCCAAGAATTAAAGATGTCAGATCTCAGGTAAACCCATCACTTATCTCACTGTTAGGCCACAGATCTGTTAGCACTGAGCTGCGGTGAGCCGAGATAGCATCTCCGCACTCCAACCTGGTGTGACAGAGTGAGACCCCACTGTACTGGGTACCGTCAAGGCTGCAGGTACTTGAAGCACTGGCTGGAGAGCTCATGTTGGCTTGTGCCCTGCTGGTTTGGGTGGATGGAGCCAGGCGCTCGGCTGCACAAGCCCCCATGCACGCTCCCCACGCTCCTGCTGCTCCCCAGCCTTGGGGAGCCATGATTTCTCAGATTCTAAGGAGAGGGCCCTGGGACTTTGGTGAAGAGACTTATCCTGGAGGGAGAGGGAGGGAGCCGCACGGGTTAGGCTGACTGCGCAAGAATGGGGTGCGCCCAGAGGAAAGCGCAGGTCAGTCACGGCCCCCACCCGGCACCAGCCTGCCCCGACCCGCCGGGCCAAGCAGACTCACTCTCCCTCACATTCCTTCCCTCCCTGCTGCCGGGAGGCGAATGCGCCGGTGCCGGCCTGTGCTTAGCAAGTCAAGTCAGAAGCCCGGGCCGGGATCCTGGAAAGGGAGGAGGCGGCGTTTCTGGTTCTGGGCGCCATGGAGGACACAGCCTGGGCTATTGCCGCCACCCTGACCGTTTCCCACATCTTTCAAACCCTTAAAGGCTCAGCAACTGGTCAGTCCGCCTACAACGATAACACGGGGACCAAGGAAGCCGCAGAACGTGCAGCGCCTGCCCCAGCTCAGCTTCCCACTCCCCACACAAACTGTGGATGATCAACTTAAAATACGAACCATCAGTACTAGATACGCTCAAAAAGCAAAAAATAAACAAACAAACATCAGCTTTGGAGTTTAGTTTTGATTGACCTATGCTGATGTGAAAGCCTAAAATCACTGGGTTGCAATTTATTTGCTTCAAATAGTTCTTCTCTCTCAGTGTGCTAAAATTTCCCCCAAAATGGTTCTGAATGGTGAACGACTCAAACACACCAACTTTTCTGACATGCGCACCTGAAAGTAACGGATGGGTGCTCTGTTTGTAAAAGAAGGGGTTTCATCTCATTTAACCTGTGCTGATTTGGCAGCGCAGAATTCTGGAAGGCTCTTGAGCTTTCCAGCACTGCACAGGTACTGGAGGTGGCCTAGCGTTTCTGGAGAACAGAAAACAACCTACACATTTATTTCATTTGGGAAATTATTTACTTCACTTTTGCTAGTTGTTTATGTATTAAAACGAAAGGAGATAAATCTAGACACAAATACAGTTTATTCTTTCCTTTTGGGGTGAGGGGCAGAGACACAAGAATCAAGTTGAAAATATATTAAATTAGAAGAAAATGGGAAGAGTGGCTGTGGCTGCATATCCCCACCTTGCAGGCAGGCAGGTGCCCTCACAAGACCCCTCAGCAGCCGGTTCCATCTCCCTCTCCTACCAGAGCAGCAACAGGCCAGGGGTTCAGTTCACGCAGCACTTGCCCTCTGGAACATTCTCTGAGCAAGTGTTTATCTCCCCCTGTCCTGTGAAACCATTTGAATCTCCCAGGAGCTTTCTAGAACTTTCTTTCCTTCTGCTTTTGTAAAGTTTTAAAGGGACATCTATTTCTACAAAACAGAATAAAGCATTTTATTCTAATGCTTTATTCTGGAATAAAGCTGGAACTCATGATAGTGCAATTCATACTTTTCCCCATTTTTATTCAGGAAACCCTTTGAAATGTCAGTCTTAGTGATATAAAAACTTTTTGTAACATGCTGTTGGGACGAAGAGCCCTCACTGTCTGTGACAAAGTTCAGGTTCCCACAGCACGTGCTCACCATGAGACGGGTGCAGCCTCCAAGGGCAGGAGTTCGCCGTGACTTAGACTCACGACCTGCACCTGCCTGATTATTTACAACCATGTTCCAGTAAACTTATGACTGTGATTGTTCTTTGCAACTCCCCCCCTTCCATTTTAGGGAGGTATAATTTATTTTCAACAATTATTTTGGTTTCTCTACACCATAAGAGGGGAATTGGGTGTAAATTACTCTAAAATGCCAATTTCTTTGGAAATAGGAAAAGCACAACACAGCCCACGTCACTTTTGATCCCCCTGGTCTGCCCTTCCCCATGATTTCTATCGAATCCAGCCTCCCCTGTATTTTTTCTTCTATGCTTCCATGCCCTCTGTCCTTCTGAGTTCTAATTCTTCCAAAATCCTTGTACAGCTTGGCTTTTTAGAAGATTCTGAACCTAATTTCTTAAGAGATGCTTATGCAGAAAAAGAAAAAAGGTAGAAAAAAGAATTGATTCTCGTGAGATTGGATGTAGCTTAACTTGCTGCTTTCTAACTTGGGAGCCTTGGGCTGTGGGCCTCTGAGGAACAGCGGGTTTGAGTGAGTGCCCAGGTGCACAGGCAGGAATCCTTTCTGTTCCCATGTATGGAGCAGGCACCAGAGGAGGCCTTGACCCCAGCCCGAGGCCACAGCCACTAGGAGGGATTCCAGACATCAGCTCCTTGGAGAGCCCTGATTGCCACCCATACCGGGGAAGTCCGGCTTTCCTTCACACAGCTGGGAACCCGTACCTATGTGAATCACCTGCTTTTTGGAGACAGGGTTTCACAGATCAAAAATGCCTCAAAGCACAGAGCGACATTATCTCATTCCTCCTCTCAGGATCAAATTCCCACCTGAGTGAGGACTTGCCCAGGGTAGGGGAGGCAGAACCGACCTGGGCCCCTCACCTTACCTCACCAAGTCCCCGCCCATCGGCTCACCTTCTTCCACTGGCTGGCAAATAATCACTTCCCGTCAATCAACCAAACCCACTAGCCACCAGGCATCTCAGTTTTAACAAAGGCAAGTGTCTACACAGGAGAGGAAATCTGTGAGGCAAAATGGTAAATAAACATCCACTTCCCCTGGAGGTGATTTCCATGCTGCCAGATTCTGAGATGTCCTCATTTCAAGTGGAACAAAACGCAGGAGGAACCCAAAGAGCCCCAGGGACAAGACAGAGCAGTTCGTCTCTCTACTGACCTGTGAGTCTAAAGCTTAGCAAAGAAATAAACCCGGCTGGGAAACTCTAGGTACCTGGCTCTAGAGGCTTCTCCACGCCACAGCAAAAATCCTAATCTGTATTTATTCCTTTCTCTGCACTTGTGAATCTTTTTGGAAGAATTTTAAAAACTAAAAATAAAACAACAACAAAAAAAACTAGAAAAGTACTACATGAAACAAACAAGACAAAACTCTGTTTGAATACAACATTTATTAAGGACTTAATAGGTGCCAGCAATCCAGCTAAGAGCTTCCATCTGGTTCGATTCTCACACCACCCTGAGGAAGCAGTTACTGTTGTCCCCATTTCACAGATGGGGAAACTGAGACGCAGTGAACTTAAGTCACTTGCCCAAGGTTATACAGCCAGTAGGCTGGAAAGCCAGGGTAAGGAGTTGGCCCACTGGCTCCACAGGCCAGAACCACCATTCTGAGGGCACGTCCTTCAAGGGTGTTGTTTGTAAAAGGAGCCAAAAGGCGATGGCGCGCTGGCCTCCTGTTTCTCAGACACTATTTCATTAGATTAAAAATAAATCCTAAAATATTTGCACTAGTTCTAGATAAATGGTAGCTTTTCAGGCTAATAACTATCCTTAACCTGAGATTCTGGCTTTATGAAAACAGTATCAGAAGAGAAGAAAAATTCTCCCAACTCCAATCTTGATATATTCTGGGTGACACAGGGAAGAATGATGAACATCTCCATGGGTTCCCGGCCAGATCTTATAACTCTCCAACTCTGGTCTTTGGAATGCTCTGAAGTTGAAAGCTACATCCGTCCACCATTATCATATGAAGCCAATTAGGTTTTCTTATCATATCTGCTTTGTTTGAAAAATTGTTATGGGCCTCCTTCCTGTCTGCCACTCTATTTGATTCTTGAGTTTCTGGTTTCATTGGCTTCTGTTTCTATTTGTTTGAAAGTCAAAGCTGTTCTCAGTTCTGTCCCTATCTATTTATTATGACACCTCAATTATCTTATTTTTCTCAAGAAGAAAAAAGAAGAAAGAAAAACACCGTGGTTATCAGGCAGCGTCTATATACATTTCAAATGTATAAATTTCTATACATTTCAAATGCTTAAATATATATACAAATCTAAATACATTTCCAATGCTTACATACGCTCACAAGTTTTGAGGTTCTGGTTGAAAACACCGTTTGAAATGATCTAAGACTTTGTGTTAATAATACAACAAGACTCTTGTTTCATTGCATGAGGCCGTCTTTCTCTACATTATCTTCCTCTCTTCAGTGGTTATCTTCCCATAAAACTAACACACAAGTGCTGGAGCAGATTCCCCTCTTCCCTCCACTCCTCTTAGCTCCTCTTAGCTTGATTCTGATCAGGACTGAAGCAGAGGACACGCGGCCCATCCACTTCAGAAATCATCTGTGCACCTGCTATGTGCAGGAACAGGTCTAGTAAAGCTGCCTTGAATTATTCATCAGACAGCACATTTCATTAACTACTGTGAAAATTGACTGAACTATTACCAAAATGTAATACTGAAACTATAGAACTGAAGTCAAACAGACGGAGAGAGGTCACAACCTCTTAACCTCCCCTCTCATGGAGGGAGCTTCCTCTCAACTTCTAAACCTCCCACAGGCAGGCAACCAAGCCCCCTGCTCAGTTACCCACTTAAAGCATGGACCTTTCCTGGACATCAGCTCCTGTTACTAGAAAGTTCTTCCTGCCATGTACTGAGCCCAAACCTGTCTGTCTGCTTGCCATTTCCAGTCTTTCACTCCACTTCCACCCCACAAAAGATACAGACCGAGAGACATACAAGAGAGCTGGTCACTTTTTTCTAGATAAGCCCCAGCTTCTCAGTATCCTTTGTTAAATGCAGACCATGGAGCTGCATACAATAGTTCTTTTATCTTTCTATACGTTTTCCAAGTTAGTAATATTACTATTAATCTATAGTAGCTGTAGAAATGTATAACACAGACAAGCAAAAAGATACTAACAGTTACTTACAATCTCAGTACCAAGAGATAGCTGGCAATAATAACATCTAGGTTACATCTCTCTCCAGATTTTATACATAGTTTTTAAAATTTACTACGTTTTAATGTGCTATAAGTTTTATTGGTTATCAAATGACATCTTCTTTTTGGATCAATTAAAATCTGGTTGACAGAGTTTCACTCTCGGAAGCTTCTTGTCCTTCTCAAGTCGTCTTTCCTTTAGAGTTACCAGATCACAGATAATGGGCTCAGACCTAATTCCCCCCAAGCCTTCTGGAGGCGGCATCTGGCCAGTGTCTGGTCTGCCCCACCCACAGGCCCCTCCCCAGCTCCCAGCCTGTGGAAGCCCTCACTGTGGGCCCCCTAGCCTTCTAGAAGAAAACCTCGCTCATATTTGGGCAGAAGATACATCCAGCAGAGGTCCCTGCGGGTTAAGGGTTAAGTCAGCCTCCTGTCTTTTCTTCTTGCCTCTGGAAATAATGTCATCATCTTCCTCAGGAAACTACCACTTTCCCTTCTGCCAGGCTGGGTGACACGCAGCGGAGTTTCCGTGACATCACCCACCTCTCTTCTTTCGAGCAGAAGAACAGAACGCACCACACGGAGCCCTGCGGTGCACGCACTCCGCACGGACTGACATCTCAGTGCACAGCGTTTCGCATCCCTGCCTCGTCTGTGAAACACCAGGGCTGGCCATCATCTCCTATATATCCTACTGTCTCTATTCAGTTGTAAGAAAAGGCAAAATGTGATGGTTTACAAAACCCATGACAACACTAAATAGAATGGAATTCCTAACCTGGCCCCAGATACATACCTTCTGCATTGAGATGCATGGTTTCCAGGGGTCCAATGAACGCATACCGCATGCCCAATCCTTCTGACATGACAAGGTCCAGGTCGCTAGGAGACACGATTCCTTCCTACATGGAGAAAATGGGCGGCATAGATGAGTTCTGTAAAAAGACGATTTCATGACCACCACTTCCATCCTAACTTCTTTAAAGCAGGATCCCAAAATCTTCTCCAAAGCACTATACAGGCTGAGTACCATTTATCTAATATGCTTATGACCAGAAGTGTTTTGGATGGCTGATACTTTCCAGATTTGGGAATATTAGCATATGCATAATGAGATATTTTGGGGAAGGGATCTGGGAATAAACAAAAAATCTATTTATGTTTCATACACACCTAGCCTGAAGGTAATTTTACACAATATTTTCAATAATTTCGTGCATGAAATAGTTTGTGTACACAAAACCATCAGAAAAGCAAAGGTATCGCTATCTCATGTCAGTGCTCAAAAAGTTTTGGATTTTGGAGCATTTTGGATTTTGGATTTTCAGATTAGGGATGCTCAACCTATGATAGTATTTTGATTGAATTTTGCAGGACAAAACTATAATATTATTGTATGTTATAAATGGCTTGACGTGGTGGCTCATGCCTGTAATCCCAGCACTTTCCGAGGCCGAGGTGTGGAGATCACCTGAGGTCAGGAGTTTGAGACCAGCCTGGCCAACATGATGAAACCCTGTCTCTACTAAAAATATAAAAAATTAGCTGGGCATGGTGGTGCATGCCTCTAGTCCCAGCTACTCAGGAGGCTGAGGCACAAGAATCGCTTGAACCCAGGAGGCAGAGGTTGCAGTGAGCTGAGATTGCACCACTGCACTCCAGCTTGGGTGTCAGAGCGAGACTCGGTCTAAAAAAAGAGTCATATATATATATATAGTTTTTTTGTGTGTGAAATGGTCAAACACAAATTCACCTTTTCCGTCCCTGCAATCCACTAGGGTTTGAAATCAATTCCTCTTGACCTCCCTGCCTCCTCATCTCACCCTACAACCGACAGACAGCCTGCAGCTGCAGGGAGTGGGAGAGGCTGAGGACAAGGGGAGCGTGAGGAGGGGGCATCCTAGGAAAAGGGCAGGAAGGATTTTCTAGATTTCTGCCTAGGATCCGGGGGGGAGTAAGATTAGAGCCACCAAAAGACGTGGGAAGATGCTCTCCAGGCTTCACCCGCCTGCAAGTCCGGCCTTGTTCAACTTTTAATGAGTTCGTAAAAAGTGATATTCTTTGATGAAATGCAGCTTAGAACCATGGGTTTGTTTGCTAAGGTGGGGCCCTAGAATCTTCTGCAATGTAAATTTCAAAGCAAGAGGCAAGTTATGTGTTGAGGTTGGACGTCTGATCAGCCACCTGTGTTCCTTGGCCTCACGTGGCTTTGGGACGGAGGCAGGGAAGCGCAGATAATGATCTGCGGCCCCTCCCGTCGGAGGATGCCTCCCCCTTGGGCATTTCCACTGGCAGGAGGGCGGGCGGAGGGAAGCCGCCACCTTTTCCCCTCCACGGCCCAGACGGGCAGCACTCCGCGGAATCCGCCGCCCCGGGTCTCATCGGATACGTCTGGGCGCTGTGTTTTCCCGCAGCTCGGTGGGGCAGAGGCAGCGGCGCTGGCTCCGTGGACGGTGCGGCCCGCCCTTCCCATCGCGGCCTGGGCGGCCCCGCCTGTCCTCGGCTGGGCCCGGTCTCCCTACCCCGGGGCACCTCCCCACGCGCGCACCCGGCCCCAGCCACGGCCCGGGCCGCTGGTCCACAGCGCGTCTCCCTCCCCGGGGTGCGGGCAGAGCCTGTCTTTGCCCAGAGGCCATCTCGGAGCTGGGGGCCTGCTCGGCCGAGGGCTCTGCGGGGACCGGCACAGCGGCCTGCAGGGAGGCGCCCTCTGCCCTACCGCGAGCCTGGGGCGCCCGGGCCTGGCTTCCAGGTGCCTGGGCCTCCAGGGCAGCCCCAGGGGTCCCCCAAGAGGCGAGAAAAGGGGTTCAAAACCCCCGCCGTGCCCCTTAACCGGCTCGGCGGGCGACACCCCGGTGCCTCGGGTCCGTGTGCGGGTCTAGACACCTGCGTCTGCAGAGCGCGCGCTGGCGAGGCGGGAGCAGGGGCCCGGCCCGGGAACGAGGACCGCCAGAGCCACGCCACCGGCGAGGGCCGGGGCCACTCACTGGGACCCGCAGCAACCTTTTGGACAGCCACTTTGCGTTTCGTTTTGTGTGCGCACATGGGACACACACGCATGGAGACTGAACAAGCCACAGTCCACGTTTCCAGAAGTTACAAAGCAAACCCCCCGGCCTCGACCGCCGCACACTCCGCCCGCTTCTGGCCCGCACCTGCCCTCTGCGGTGGCGGCTTTCCCGCTTTAGACCGGCCGCCCGTGTCCACATTCCTCAGCCGCAGCGTTTGCCGCTGGTCCGTTTCTCATCTTCCTGTAAACGGAATCACTGAGCGCGCGTCCCTGCATGACTTGTCTCTCACCATCCTGTTTCTCAGATTAGCCTGCGTGTCCATCTCCTTCATGCAGGGACCTGCGTTTACTCTCCCACCCTGCGGCCGTGGGCCTGGGGCTAGTCTGGGGCTCCTGTGCGCAGGGCAGCCAGGGACACGCGCAAAGGGCCCAGAGCGCGCGTCTCCCCCTCGCTGCGGCCCGGCCTCCAGCACGGTGTGGAACAGGTCCCGTCGCGCCTCAGCCTCGCCACGCTTGGTGTCCTCACCCTTGCAAAGTATGGCTAATCTGGTGGGGTGAAGTGGGATCTCACGGGTTTCCTGCGAGTTCTAAATCACCCTACCCCATGTTCACTGTGGCTGCTAAGGAAAGCGAATCAGTCCGTGCAGGTCACTGCGAAGGTGAGGAGGGTCGCCTCCTTTCCTCCCAACAGCAAAGCTGTAAGGGGTCAGGCGCATCGTGGGGGTAGGGGAGAGCTACAGAAGGCCCACAGAAACGCCCGGAACCGTCAAGAAGCCTGTGTGGAACATAGGCACTGCCGCCTGCTCTCCCTGGCAGGAGGTCTGGAGGCAGGAAGGGTGGCTCCCTGCCCTCTCTCCAGGCTGCTGGAAGGCCTGGGCTGTGGCCCCTCGCACCCCCGTGGGCTCTGGAATGCTCTGGAATGCTGTGAAAGGCAGCCAGGCGGCCTGCAGACTGTCCCTCACCCTTGGTTTCCAGGCCAACATTCCAAACAGCCCCAAGTGTTCATTTTAGTATTCAACCTGGGAAGTATGCAAATACGGAAGCCACCCTGTACTTGCCGTGTTATTTGGCTTGGCTCTTTTAGAATCGTATTGAGTATTTTTAGAGCCGATTTTTTAAAAATCACTTTTAGGATTGCAAAATAGAAGAAAAGTGCGTCCCCCAAGAGCAGTTCCTTTTGGTTTGTGTCATCTGAGCTAACAGCTCCCGACTAATGCCTGAGAAGGGTCCTCCATGCTGCCCCATGACGTGGGAGGAGCCACATTCCCTCCAGCTCCCGTGTTCTCAGCTCTGCCTGATTTCATCTAGAGGAGGGCTGTCGGTCTCCCATCAGTCACTATTCACCAGTAGAACAAGTTAGAAAAGGGGAAAACGTTTTGATACTTTCCCTTTCTCACTCCTCCTTTCTGGCCCGTTTGAATTTGTGAAATAGTTTCTTAAAGCTTGAGTTTTTACCAAGAAGCTAAATACAGAGAAAGAAAAGGACCACAAGGCATTCGGTTGAGAAGCTCCACAACGAGGATTTCATGTCCCCAAGGCAAACATTTGAGTTTTCCCTGCTGCACTTGGTGCCGAACTAAAGCTTTCCCATATGGGATGTTCTGAAGCTCAGGTTGCTTAATTTTGCCACTGAGCTCAATTCCACCCAAAGCCTTGTGACATCTGGACCTAATATTATCATAACAATGACAAATAATCATTTGCTTATATATACGTGGCACAGCAGTTGGGTATGTATACTTTGCACCTGATGTGGTGGGAGAAAATGCCCAGGCTAAAAGGAGCCACAAGACTGTCATCCGTGAAGGAGAAAATGCAAGATAGTTACTAACATACCCAACTGCTGTGACACAAATATTAAGTAGAATGAAAGGTTTAGGGATGTATCACTCAGGGTTCTACCAGACAGAGCCATAAGATTCACACAATACACACATACATCCAGAGTTTTATTTCAAGGAATTGGCTCATGTGACTGTGGGCCTGGCAAGTCAGAAAGCCATGGACAGGACTTCAGGAAGGCAGGCCGGCAATTCCAGGCAGGAACTGCCCACAGTCTGCAGGTGGAATTTCTCCTTCCTTAGGGAGATCTCAGTTCTGCTTGCAAGGCCTTTCAATGAACTGAATTTAGCCCACCCAGACTATGGAGAATAATTTCATTTACTTAAAGTCAACTATCTACCAAATACCTTCCCAGCAACATCTAAACTGAGTTTGACTGACTGACTGGATGCTGTAGCCTGGCCAAGCTGACCCTCTCAGGGGACAGATACCCTCGGAGATCTTGGATCAAGCACTTTTGTTTCTTTGTGGGGTTGTGAGAGGAGGAAGCAAGACACATCTAACAATTAACAACATAACAATAGCAAAGGGTTAACAGATGTGGTGGTACGTACTCTGGTCCTTCAGACAGTCCCAGAGGAGGAAGGCAGGAGAGAAACTTGCGTGCTGGAGGCACACGATATTTGATGGGTAAATCCTCCGTGACTATCTCCTCTACTGATTACCAGCGACACAGAATCATCTTTCCTTCTCTGTAATCATCCCATTCCTAGATTTAATTTTCTGGTTCATGTATTTTTTGCATGCCCTCATTTTCACTTGCTTTTCTCATTTTTCTTCATATCATTCTTCCTCATCCACTTCTTTTTTACTAATTCCCAGCTTTTGATCTATTTTGTTTTGCTCTACTTTTTCCCCAAACTTGGTCCTGAATTTTCACATTTTTCTTGTGCAAACACTACCATAACTTTACTACTACCATCACCACTAGGAACACAGACTTGCTAGCCAGGAATTTGGATGAGGTTCTATTCAAGTCCTTCCACTCCTCAGCCAGAGTTTGGGCACAAGTCCACTGTCAACTGAGAAACAGGAGAAAAATTAAGAGTCAGGAGTCACAAAAGGTTTTATCTTAGGTGAGTGTCAAATAAAGAAATGCAAGAGTGAGAAGGAGAGTACTCTGCCACCGTCAGCCCTACGAGGGCGACATGAAGCAAGCACTGGGCTCGTGTAGATCACCCCAGGGCAGCGGCCAAGAAGAAAGGATTACACCAGCACGTCCACCTTAGTCTCTAGTGAAAGAAAGGATGGAACAAAGTTAAATCTCGGTGATTTCCTCATCTCCAGAGATGTTCAAGGACTGACCCAGACAAGAACAATCACTTGTATAGAACTAACTCGAGCATGAGCCGGGGTACTAGACTCTCCCTCTGAGAAACATCCAGCCCTTGCAAATGCTACGGGGAGTTACAGAGTTAGAGATTAAGTCTATTCTCCTTATTATTATTATTATTGAGATGGAATTTCGCTCTTGCTGTCCAGGCTGGAGTGCAATGGCGGGATCTTGGCTCACTACAACCTCCGCCTCCCGGGTTCAAGTGATTCTCCTGCTTCAGCCTCCGGATATCTGGGATTATCAAGCATGCATCACCATGCCCAGCTAATTTTGTATCTTTAGTAGAGACACGGTTTCTCCTTGTTGGTCAGGCTGGTCTCAAACTCCTGACCTCAATTGACCCACCCGCCTCAGCCTCCCAAAGTGCTGGGATTACAGGTGTGAGCCACCGTGCCCGGCCTAGATTAAGTTTATATTGAGAACTATCACAATGATTCATGAGACTCTCATGAGAAACTAGCCAGAATTGTGAGTTTGTTCCCTCCACTTATACACACTGTACCCACATGTTTCCGTTTTCTATGCTCTTCACCACATGTTGCTTCTCCCACATGCAGCAGGAAACTGGCTCCATGGCAAGGGTGGAAAAGATGTGACCCAGCGGTCCCCACCCACGCCACCTTCCAGGGAGAAGGTGAGGCCGAGATGGGACTTTAATAAGTCGAAAATAAAAGACTGCTAAGTGCTGCCCCACAATTACTCAGAGGCTTGTGGTCAGGTTTGGGAGCTGCTCGGCCTGTTGCCAGCACTTACAAGCTTTCTTGGAAGCAAGACACAGACATTCTTGCGGAATGACTTGAGCAAATTTTGCTAACGCTACAAGGGTTGATTGAACACCACCACACTGAACTGATGCAAGAGGACACTGAATCACGCCCATAAAACACCCGTCCTGTCAAGAGCCTTCCGAGAGGACGCGCAGGAGTCAGCGCTCCGGGGAAAGAAGATGAGAAACACCGGGTGGACCACCCCGGCCAGGCTGCTGGGAACAAGCCTACGTGCACAGCTGCCGGAGGAGAGGCGGGTCTCCCCTCTGGGGGCATCTCAGCTACACCTGTCAAGTCATAAAAATGTTCCTCTCCCACAGGGCAAGCCCACTCCCAGAATTATTCTGGAAAAGACTTCAGAAGGAGAGACCACCTGGGCAGAGAGGCTCACCGAGGCCTGACCTTAACACATCCCCCAATAAGGGAAAGATTGGATTTAAAAGAAAAAAAAAGGCCGGGCGCGGTGGCTCAAGCCTGTAATCCCAGCACTTTGGGAGGCCGAGACGGGTGGATCACGAGGTCAGGAGATCGAGACCATCCTGGATAACACGGTGAAACCCCGTCTCTACTAAGAAATACAAAAAACTAGCCGGGCGAGGTGGCGGCGCCTGTAGTCCCAGCTACTCAGGAGGCTGAGGCCGGAGAATGGCGTGAACCCGGGAGGCGGAGCTTGCAGTGAGCTGAGATCCGGCCACTGCACTCCAGCCTGGGCTACAGAGCGAGACTCCGTCTCAAAAAATAAATAAATAAATAAATAAATAAATAAATAAAAAGAAAAGAAAAAAAAAAAGACCAGCTAAATGAAATACCATAAAGCCATTAAGAATGAATAAAAACTTGAGCAGTATGTTCATAATAGAGACTAGACAGGAACAAAGGAAACTGACGGCAATTTGAATTAGGGCAGAGCAAACACAGGTGGTCTTTTTCCCTTTCACTTTTCTTTAAAATAGAGTTTTTTTTTTTTTTTTTTTTTTTTTTTTTTTTTTTTTTTGAGACAGAGTCTCCCTCTGTTGCCCAGGCTGGAGTGCAGTGGCAAAGTCTCAGTGCAAGCTCCTTCTCCCGGGTTCAAGCGATTCTCCTGCCTCAGCCTCCCGAGTAGCTGGGACTACAGGCGCCCGCCACCTCGCCCGGCTAATTTTTTGTATTTTTAGTAGAGACAGGGTTTCACCGTGTTAGCCAGGATGGTCTCGATCTCCTGACCTCGTGATTCGTCTGCCTTGGCCTCCCAAAATGCCAGGATTACAGGCATGAGCCACCTTGCCCAGCCTAAAATAGAGCTTTTAAATAGAAACAACAACAACAACAACAACAAAAATGGAAAGGAAAGAGAGGAAAGACTTTGCCCTAATAAAAGGGGCATTCCGGAGGACTTCAGGCCCCAGTGCTAATTCCTGGTGCACTTTTTGTTAGTACACTACGTGTATAAATGATGCTTTCGGGGGAAAAACAACAGTATTACAGAGTCTGAAAGAAAGGAAAGGCCTCGACTTTTAAAACAAATACAACAGCAAAAAGAATCCATCGTGTATAAATGTGAGTATGTTCACTTCCCTTCTATGAGGGCAGTGATACGTTCATTGAGGGTTCCTCTGGGAATACCGTTTACTACAATAAGTTTTAACGCAAAGAGTGTAAGCCCTGACACCAAAAACAGCCATGGAACACAAGCCTGCTCCCCACATCCTTACCCAGAGACATGTCCAGCCTTGATGGTCCATGGGGCTCCAGTGGCCTCTCACCTGACTTCTACCTGCAGCTGATGGAAGGCACGAAGGCTGGCTCCCACAAGGGAAGAGGGATGCGGTGTAATCTGTCACCTCCCGCCTCCCTTCTTTTTGCCTTTTCTCTTGGGGACTCCTCACCCCCATCTTCTACTTCTAGTGACCCTTACCCCTGGCCTGTTAATTTCCCAATTTCAAACTGAGGGAGCTGAAATCCATCATTTATATTTACTGCTCAAGCACCTATTGGTAATGATTGCTAGAAGGTGTTACAGCAAGAGCATTTTCATTTATTTATTTTTATTTTTATTTTTTAGAGTTCGAATACTAACATAGAAGCTTTGCGGCATTTTGGGGATTTTTAATGAGTATGTGGTTGATGTTATTTATTTGCTTGCTAATGGCAATACAGGTATCAGGTATCTCTAAATTCATAAATCAGCAGTATCTCTCTTTTCAATAGGGTTTTCTTGCTCACCAATGTGATTACTCAGAAAATGGCCACCTACAAAATAATAAATAATGCTATAAAAAGTCTACTTCTTATGGAAAATTGCTGCTAGAAAAACAAATCCCAATTAAGGCCACGTACGGTGGCTCACACCTGTAATCCTAGCACTTTGGGAGGCCAAGGTGGGCAGGTCATTTGAGGTCAGGAGTTCAAGACCAGCTTGGCCAACATGGAGAAACCCCAACTCTACTAAAAATACAAAAAATTAGCCAGGCGTGGTGGCATGTGCCTGTAGTCCCAGCTACTTGGGAGGCTGAGGCACATTATACACTATGTATATAATGATGCTTTCAGGGAGAAAAACAACAGCCCGCACAGGCCTAGCCCAGGGCAAAGCCGCAGAGGGAGAACACAGCCTTTCTGGGGTGATGTGAGCCTCAGAGCAGCAGGAAGAAAAGGCAGCGCTGAGATACATGGAACTCTGGAAGCCCCATCAGCGATTCACTCAGATGCTTCAAATGTTGTGTCTTAAAAATATCCTAAACTCTCAGGGTTCAGTTTTCAACTAAGTAAAATGTAGAACCCCTCCAGCTGAGGCGTGGCGCAGAGGCCGGACTTGGCTGTTTCCTGGCTCCCCCAACTTCCCCATACGCTGGGCCCATCGCTCTATGTGACTTTGTGCCAAAACCAGACATATGTCACCAGTGTCGGCGCTGTGCTATTTTACTCAAGCCTCAACATTTTCCCCCGGACACATTCCGGGTGCACCACAGTCTGAAGCAAACCACAGCAGTTCATTTCCAACACCGTCCTTCTCCAGAAAAGCTGCCAGCAGGACCCCATCTCCTGTTGGCAGTGGCTCCGCACAGGCTTCCTCTTGTCAAGCTCTGCTGCTTCCAGCCGCAAGACTGCTGTTCCTGTCCTTGACCTCAAAGCCTACCAAACGATGGTGGAGCCCGGTTCTGCTCCTCCTTGGAGCCCCTGCTTTGTACCGATTCTCTTCCAGAGTCGGCATCTGAGTAACCATCAGTGGGCCTGCCTTGCTCTGTTACAGGGTCTCAGGGCACCTGCTCACGTTGACAATGATGTTAAAAGCCACTCAGTGAAATGGCAGAGCCTCCCTGGACTGCCGGAAAAGGACAGGCCACGCAGGCAGCCTGCTGAGACGGCTTCCTGCTCAGAAAATGAAATAGGTGAGAAGGCAACTTCCTGGGAATTCAGGCAGAGGTGGAGAACCAGACCCATATGAATGCTGGCTGGTAAGAGGAGAGAAGAAATCAAAGGACCATTCACCTCCAAGTGAACACAGCGCATGTGAGAGAAATGTAAGAGGTAGTTACAGCAGCAAATGTAAACATTTTAGGCCATCTTCCCCCCAGAATATGTTCATGCCCTCGCCTCCCCTTTGTGTAACCTCCCAGTCTGCCAAGGAGCTGCTGATTTACATTCTAATTGCAGCATAACAGTTCATAACGCAGCGGATTACGCGCAAACCCGGCCGACAGCTCGAGACCAGGCCCTGGTACACAGAGGCCCCACTGTACAGTCGGCAGGCGGATACACCCGAGCACAGGCGGTCAGCTACAATCAGTCATGGGGAGGGCTGTTTCCGGGTGTCCCTCCTGAGGGACCTGCTTCTGCCCACACAGGCCCATGACTCCTAAAAGGAAAACCTCCTAAAAGGAAAACCTAATCACAATTTGCATCCCTGCTCAGGAAGTCAAACGGCTGGAGGCGGGTGGCTGATGCTAAGCATGCAAGCAGTATGACAAGGGAGATCCCCTGGGGCGTCGCTCTCCATCAGGTCCACGCGGGGCAGGTCTGTCTGGGTGAGCTTTTGATTTGGGAGAGTGATTCTCATCCTCTGTGCAGTTACAACGTATTGTTCATTCGTTCTAATATGTTTGCGTTTTTAATTAAAAGTGAATTAAGTCTATCTTTATTTTAAAAAAAAGAAAAAAAAGAGCGTCTCACTATGTTACCCAGGCTGGTCTTGGACTCCTGGGCTCAAGCAATCCCCCTGCCTCAGATTCCTCGGTAGCTGGGACTGTAGACGTATGCCACCTGCCCAGCTACTTTTTTTAAATCAATTTTTACATCTTTTGGTATAACCAGAGGTATTCAGTGTCTTAAAACTAGGACTGTGAATCACAGCTACATAGTGACCACATGAGAATCTCCAACTAAGTAGAAGCTGGTTAGAGCTGCACGTTGTATCTTTTTTTTTTTTTTTTTTTTTGAGACGGAGTCTCGCTCTGTGGCCCAGGCTGGAGTGCAGTGGTGTGATCTCAGCTCACTGCAACCTCTGCCTCCCAGGTTCACGCCATTCTCCTGCCTCAGCCTCCCAAGTTGCTGGGACTACAGGCTCCTGCCACCACACCACGCCTGGCTAAATTTTTTGTATTTTTAGTAGAAACAGGGTTTCATGGTGTTAGCCAGGATAGTCCCAATCTCCTGACCTCGTGATCTGCCCGCCTCAGCCTCCCAAAGTGCTGCGATTACAGGCGTGAGACACCGCGCCAGGCTAGCTGCACATGTATCTATCGTGAGCCTGGGGTCAGAGAGAAAGAGTTAGAAACAAGAGACACACATAGAGACACATACACAGCCAGGGACGTGGTATCTGCATACCAATGATATTCAACAGAAACCTCTGAGTAAGTTTGCCACAACAAGCCTCATCTGCCAATTTTACTACACGATCTCTGAGATACGCTTCATTAACTAAAACAATGTCTCCTAACAGTCGTGTCTGAAATAAAGCTCAGCGATGAAGTTCTGGAATCTCAGGGCCCCATCCAGATGCCCCAGACCACACCCGCCCTGACAAATCAAGAGACCAAGCACTCAGTCTCTGCAGCCCAGGCCCTAAGGACAGCACAGGGATGACCTCATTCCGAAGGACAGGCAGAACCCAAGGTCAGCAATTTCCGGAGCTCATCACCACCGACTCACACCAGCAGGCTGAGAACCTGCGAGGGTTGCGGGTTCAGTCCCAGGCACCTCCACATACCCTGTCCTCATGGGAAAGAACTTACAGGCAACAAACTCAGCTACTGTCCAGCCAGAAGTCTATTGTCACAACACAATGTCCTTCATTATGCTAATGCCTTAAAAATGTAGACCTGAAATGATATCCCAGCCAATGAGATCCTGTCACCCAGGGAGCGTGACCTGAAATATCCCAGCCAATGAGATCCTGTCACCCGGGGAGCGTGACCTGAAATGATATCCCAGCCAATGAGATCCTGTCACCCGGGGAGCGTGACCTGAAATGATATCCCAGCCAATGAGATCCTGTCACCTGGGGAGCGTGACCTGAAATGATATCCCAGCCAATGAGATCCTGTCACCCGGGGAGCGTGCCTCTGGCAGGGGAAGTAAGTGTCAGTAGATTGTGGCCAGACATGTCCATCTGGCATTTCCAACACCACAGGACTGCTTCATCCCAAATCCGAAGCCAACAGGAAGAGAAACGGAGTGAACATCTGTGAGATGGCACAACAGACCTGGCTCCTTCATTCCCTTGGCTATCCGGGTGTCCGCTCCACCCCACGAAGGTCTGAGGACTTACAGGTGACGCACATGGGAGCGTGTCATAGCCCAGGATGCCACAATGAAAAGAAAAGAAAATGCTTGTCATTCCCAGTGCTTTCTCTTTCTGACCTAGAAATGGTGCTGGCAGTGTGGCTCCCCTCCACAAACCCCCCTAGTGAGGGAGCCTCCCTGCTACCCCTGCCCCTTTCTTAGAATGTCTCTTTAATGCTGGGCTGCAGGTGTACAAATATGGTCCCGGAGTGAGTGAGACTGAAAACGAGAAAATAAAAGGAAATAAATCAATGAGACAAAAACTTGCTCCTCGAAAAAAAAAAAAAAATCAATAAAATTGATAAACCTCTAGCAAGAGAACAAAGACAAAAAGAGAGAGGACACCAATCACCAATTTCAGGAAGGAAACCAGGGATATCACCACAGACCCTGCAGCCATTGAAAGACAAAAAGGAGGACTACCGAGAACTTTACGCTCTTAACAACTTAAAAGAAATGGACCAATTTCTCAGAAACGACAAACCATCAAAACTCAATCAAGATGAAACAGACAATCCAAATGGTTCCACAACCATTAAAGAAATTAAATTCATAACGAGAAAGCTCCCAGAAAAGAACCCCACCTTGGCCCAGATGGTTTCACTGGAAAATTCTACCAAATATCTAAAAATGCATTAACAAAAATTATACACAATCTCTTCCAGAAAATAGAGAGGAGGAAGAACTTCCCAATTCATTGTATGCAGCCGGAACAGGCTGAGTATCCCTAATCTGAAAATCTGAACCCCAAAGTGCTCCAAAATCTGAAACTTTTTTAGCACCAACATGATACTCAAAGGAAATCTCTCTGAAGCATTCCAGATCTCAGAGTTTTGGATTAGGGATGCTAAAACAGTAAGTATATAATATTCCAAAATCTGTAAACATCCAAAATCTGAAATATTTCTGGTCCCAGGCATTGGGCTTCTCCAGCTGTATGACCTTGATACCAGAATCAAATAAAGATAGCACAAAAAGAAGAAATCTGCAGACAAATATCTCCTATGAATTTAGATGCAAAAAAAATTCACAACCAAGCATAACCAGGTTGAATCCAGCAATCCCAAGTAGGATCATTCCAAGTATGCGAGGCTAGTTGAACACGCGAAAGTCAATCCATGGGATCCCTTGGTATCACCACTTAGTGAGTGGCAACGCAGCTTCTTCTGCCCCACCCTGACATCAGCAGCAAGACACTGTCACGGGTGGAAATGCAAGCCGTCCTTCCATCCTGTTCTAGCTCCTACCTCAACTTGGAGGTCAGATCCCTGGAAATTCACACTCTCCTATGATTTGCGGAGAGCTGCCTCACCTGCAGATGGCAGGGGTGGCAGGGAACGGCATTCCTTCCTCACCTGCTGACCCAGTACCCACACGCCTGGACAGAGGCACACAGCTCGTTTCCAGCAGGCTCCCTTAGCGCCCTGAACCAAGTCACCTGGCACCTCTCCTACCCTGAAAGCATCCAGCTCTACCCAATTAACGTGCCACGCAAGGGTCAAACAGAACCTCAGCTTACTTTGTGAGCCCAGAGGATCCTGAGACAGAAGCGCCCACACCAGTGAGTCCTAGAGGGGCAGTGAGTCCTAGCTGCCCCTGCCAACGCTCATTCCATTCACTACAGTCAAAGGTCAGGGGCCAGGCACTCTGGCCACACATGGAACCCACGCCAGGCCTCACTGAGAAGGAGAAGCTCTGCAAGGCCTTTGGAGCTTTTCAACTTAAAACACGCACAAGCCTACTTAGTCTCTTCTGTGAAACTTCCCCAGTTCCGCTCCTTTTGCTATTAAAAGTTGCTCTTGAAAGTTTTGAGGTAAACTTGGAAAACACCAAATATATGTTCAACTATTGAAAGACTCCAAAACGAAAATTCAAGTTCATCTGGGCTTGGAAGTTGTGAGTCAAAGGGGTGTCACTGCAGCCTGTGTTCTACTGTGGCTTGGAGCAACTGTACGGATTTGCGAGACGGGGAGGTGGGGCCCCGGAGAGGCTTGCTCACGTTTGCTGACTCGCAGTATCGGGCATGGAAACCGGCCACAGCAGCATAGATTTTCCTACAATAAAGTCAAGAATCCTTAAAACAACCCACCAGAACTGTGTCAGGTACACTGCTGTCTGCTAGGTGGGAGGCACACTGGCTGGCACAATCATGGTGGGCAAGATTTCTCCAAGGCCACACTGAGACCAGGCATGGTTCTGCCGCGCGGCCCCGGAGCCGTCCGGAACACAGGGTACCCACGTGGATGCTCGGGAGTGCATGTCAGCAGCTACTTCAGGAGCATGGTCATGACCAGCGCGCCAGTGCTCCAGTTCCAGCAGGCTCCCCCAGCGCCCTGAACCAAGTCACCTGGCCCCTCTCTCGCCCTGAAAGCGTCCTGGCTCTACCCAATTAACACGCCAAGCAAGGGTCAAACTCCAACCTGCTACTGGAGTGCTGGCACGCTGGTGGTGACCCTGCTCCTGAAGTAGCTGGCCAGCGGAGGTGCTGCCACTGAGCGGTGATGGTCAAGGTCAGCACCACGACAAGCCCTCCCTCCTCCCCGAAAGCCTCCGTGTTCCCTCTCCGCCAGCCTTGCCCCATAACTAAAGCCCCTCACACCTTGGAAGTCATCCCTGTGGCGCTCGGGGTGCCGGGTAGCGCCATTCCCACCCCACCCTGCCAGGAGAGGACCTGCAGTTTCTAGAACTGCCTGGGGCCCGCTACCTGGAGATAGATCATCCTTATTTTTAGAAACAAGTTATCGTCTAGACTTTCACCAAAGTAATTCTTTGGGTTTTATTCACATTGTCTTAGTTTCCCATTTCTCTTGACCTCTTCCTGTTCTGTCACAAACCGTACGCTGCTAGATTTTGGCACTCAGTTCCTTATAGGGACTCCAGGCACGTGAGTCCCCACAGCAGCCAACACAGAGACATATGCAGGCTTCGCTTTCTCAGGAGGCACGTCACCGCGGAAAGCCAGGAGTAAGAACGTTCCTGCTAGCCAGTAACACAGTGTCACTCAGGCTGCCATGACCACGAAGCAGGACAACCGAAAGCACGGGGACATCGCAAGTCAGCAGAACTACCAGAGCAGCCCACCTCACCCCTCCCGCCCGCCCTCCTCGAGCAGCAAAAGGAAACACCAGAGTCCTCCATGGCTCCTGCAATGGAGAGTTCTTTGTGTACACCTTCCCCCCGATCCCCTTACACCAGAATCCCACACTCTTCCTTGAATGGGCTCACACCTTTCAGACTGGAGAAAGCAAGATTTTACTCAGGGTGCTAAAGTATCTTACAAATAAAAAGTTGAGATTGCCTGTAAAACCCCACAAGGTTTTAATTCAACAAGTGAACATGGGCAAGGAGTCTAAAGTTGTTCCTCTTTTCTAGACAAATGGAAATATTTTAAATAAATCTCCAAGAAGGTTCTGATAGATCAGTGTTTCTTTAAAAATACCTTGACACTGACTGATATTCAAGAAATTACTAAGAAATTCAAACCGCCGCCGCAACAGCGGAAATCCGAGCACTGTTTCTTGAAAATACAGGAGCCTTAAGTGGATTTAAAGATCAGGACACAGAATCGAGGCAAATGCACCCGACAGTCCAGTCAGACAGTGAACCTAACAGGGAACCCAACGTGAGCAGCAGGCTGCGGGAGGCCACGTCTGTCACGCACACCTGCCTGGTTTGGAAGAACTGCTGGGAAATTGAAATGCAACACTCAAGGAAGCTGGGGCACGGTCAGCTTCCTGGCTGCCATCTCAGGCAAGGCTCGGTGTGTGTCCGTGCGAGTCCCAACAAGGAACTGTGGAGCCAGGTGCGATGACTCGAGCCCGAGCAGCGTCCTCCCCACGCTGTGCAGCTGGATACTTCCGGCCCTTGAGCCTTCCACAGTGTTTTTGCAACACAGGCGTGGGCAGAGTCTTGCTTTCCCCTGCAGAAGCTGGGCAAGTGCCACCAGGGAGGCTGGACAGCTCCACTCCCAGGTCCCGAGACTTCTCCGCCTAGTCCTGGGGTCCAGCTGACCTATCTCCCCCAGGCGCCAGGACCCCTCATGCAAATGTACACAGGAATGCGTGCAGCCAGGCCATTTCCTCACCTCCATGTAAAATCCTTTCATTAGAGGATGATGTTAAATATATTTACATATCATTTCCTCTTTATATGTAAGACAAGCATTTACTCTAACAAGAATATTCATCATTTCTTTCTCAAGCTCTTGAAACAATTAGGTTCCTTCAGGAGACAGAAGTTTACACAAAATATAATTTTTTTTCTTCTTGAAAAATTATAACACTGAGGGGTAAAAGCTGACTCTGTGGGAAAATGCAGTGGGCCACATGGGTTATTATGTCCAATGCTATGAAAGGGCAAGAAGGAGAGAAGCCTGTCATCGCGTCCTGGTATCAGGTGACTGTAAGAAGAACCTCTCGGGCAGACAATGAATTGCTGCATTTTATTTTGTTTCTAAAGCTGGCCCTTGGTCTCCAGAATAGAGCAAGAAGAACCAAGCAGCCTCTGACTTTCCCACCCTCCAGGCTTTCACTGTCCTGCTCAGCTTCGGGAGGGAGGGAAGAAGAGAGGAGCAAGGAAGGGAGGCAGGAAGAGAGGAAGGGCACACACACCTCCACCAGCCGCCAGGCCTCGCTGATGATTGCATACTGCAGGCGGTTCAGAACAAAGCCGGCCACCTCCTTCTGGACTCGCATGGGGCACTGTCCAATCTTCTTCATCAGGGCGTGGGTTCTGTCCACCGTCGCAGGGGCCGTCTCTGGGTGGGGGACCAGCTCAACCAGCGGGATGTAGTACGGCGGATTCACCTTAGGAGAGAGAGAGAAGTGGGGGAGTCAAGGAAATGACCCTGGGTTTGAGGCACTGCACCTACCCTGAATGGTTAGGAGCAGCAGATGCATCTTTGGAATGGTGCCTTTAGATTCAGTGGCCAACAACAAGATACTTGAGAAAGAAATTTGTTCACAAAGGAAAGAGAAAAAGGGAACCTGATGCAGAATTGTGTGGTTTTATTAAAAAAAAAAAAAAATACCCAAAATACAAAGTTGGAATTTGGAGGAACAGCTTGCTATCCTGTATGTTTACGGCTAATCTTCACAGCCCTGGCCTCCCCAGGACAGAGTCTCTCTGCTCCCATCTGTCTTGTCTTCAAAGCTTCCTCCCAGCCCACCCCCTGAGAATCATGTCTTCCCATCTGCAGTCACCACAGGCTCTGACATTCTCCTGTGTCAGTGTTAAAAATTATTAGCAAGCTGGGTGTGGTGGCTCACACCTGTAATCTCAGAACTTTGGGAGGCCGAGGTGGAGGGATCACTTGAGCCCAGGAGTTCAAGACCAGCCTAGGCAACATAGCAAGACCCTGTCGCTACAAAAAATTAAAAAATTTAGCTAGGTGTGGTGTTGTGTACCTGTAGTCCCAGCTACTTGGAAGGCTGAAGTGGGAGAATCACTTAAGCCCAGGAAGTGGAAGCTGCAGTGAGCCATGACTGTGCCATTGTACTCCGGCCTAAGTGACAGTGCCAAATGATCTCAAAAATAAATTATTAGCAGTGTCTTCCCAAAACTTGGTATTTCCTTAATTCCTCCATATTGTACCTTAAGCGTCTGCCTCTTCCAACCTAACATCACCTTCCTGCTCTAGAAATCAACAAGCATCAACACACCTCAGCAGCCCCAGCACCCCGACGAGCCCAAGACAGGAAGGCACTGTACAGGTGAGTAAGCCCTGAGGGAGGACCCTGGACTTTACCATTCAACTCTTGTGTTCTTGGTTTACTTTGAGAAACTGTTCTTACAGATTCCTCACAGGGAATTATCAAATGTCCATAGAAAACAGTGCTTGGTAGAATCTGACTGGCCTGAGCGCTGAACCAAGTATACCACAGCAAAAACTGGTCTCCAAATGGTGCTTTTAAATGGGTTTTCCTCCACCATATGGGTGACAAGTAGAATGTCACATTTGCTCAGTGATGCTTCCATGAGCAAAAGCTTCCATTTAAAGATGACTCCCACAGAAGAGGGAAGGAGCAATAAGGACCATCCTGGGCACCCGCTCTGCCCTCTCAGGAATCAGGAAAAGATGGCTCCTGTTTCCAAATAGACAGATGGTAAATCGATGTCTCAGGAATCAGGAAAAGATGGCTCCTGTTTCCAAATAGACAGATGGTAAATCGATGTCTCGGTTAAACACCTGTCACTTACTGAATTCTTATAGAAATACTTAACCTCTGACCTTTTGAAAAATCAAGATTAGAAGAACTGGAAGTGTGTCTTTCTCAGATGAATTTTGCTTTATTTTATATAAAGCAGGCATGCTGGGGCTGGGGTCTTTCAAACATTGTAAGCCTCACTGGTAGCAAAAACAGACGGAGACAAGGAGTTAGAAAGCATTTCTATTTAAAACTCACCAGTTCCCTCCTCTCAGTCTTCTCTGCAATTTTTCATGCTCACACTTTCCCTGAGTGATGGAGACCCCCAGCCTGACACAGTGGCCCACCTGTGCCCACTCCCTGGTGTCACCACCAAGACTCGAGGACACAGAACACACCTGCGGGTGTCACACAGATCCCAGCCTCACCCTGGAGCCGGATGCCTTCCCTTGGGCACATCCCAGCACAGACTTGTCTCATGCGGGTTACCCCCACAGTCCCCCACCCTGGGAGGTTCCTGATCTCAGTGAGAATGTGTCATATCCCCACACCCAAGTCAGTGCCAGAATAAGTGTCCCTGGCCCCTGCCTCTCCCTAGCCCCTCTCACTTTCCACTGAGAGGCGAGGCCAGCTGAACTTCCTGGGTCAAGTGTGAACTTGGGGAACTTTTCTGTCTTACAAAAGGATTGTAAAACGCACCAATCAGGAACTTTCCTGTCTTACAAGAGGATTGTAAAACGCACCAATCTGGGCTCTGTAAAATGCACCAGTCAGCAGGATTCTAAAAGTAGCCAATCGCGGGGAGGACTGAAAAAGGGCACTCTGACAGGACAGAAACGGAACATGGGCGGGGCCAATTAGGCAATAAAAGCTGATCACCACCCCGCCCCACCCTGGGGCTCAAGTCCAGTGTCTTTCCTTGCTGCGGAAGCTTTGTCCTTTTGTTTTTCACAATAAACCTTGCTACGGCTTACTCTTTGGGTCCGTGCTATCTTTAAAAGCTGTAACACTCAACACCAACGTCTGCTGTTCATGAAGTCAGCAAGACCACAATCCACCAAAACCAGGAACCCACCGGCAAGAACCAATTCCGGACACACCATCAGCTACTATAGTCCTGTTACTTCTCTTCATTCTTCTCTCAGAAAAACCATTGCCACCGCCACCCTCAGCTCAGGGCCCGCGTTTCCAAATAGATTCTGCACTCCCTTCATGGGACTCCTGCTGGTGTCTCAGCCCCTCGATCTCATCTTCCCAGAGCAATCCGTGTTGTGGCAGGAGCCTATCCAATCCACAACAGCAGCAAACAGAACGGCTGGGTGCAGGGGCTGGGGTGGGGTGGTGGGAAGTTAGGGTTTCATGGGTAGGGGATGCAGTCTTATAAGACGAGAAAGTTCCATGGATCCTTGGTCGTGGTGGTTTAACTAAGGAGAATGTCCTTAATGCCTCCGAACTGCACACTTAGAAATGGCTAAGACGGTAGATTGTTATGTGTATTTTACCACAGTTACAAACTTTAAAAGTAAAAAACAGGACTTTGCTCATGACTTCTCCAGCGAAACATCTTGCAGGGCTCCCCAGCACCCACGATAACAAGGCACGCGGCTGAGTAGGATGCAGAGGCCAGAGACTGGGGCCCCACCCAGCCCCCCGAAACAGACTTCCATCCACACCTGCGTGTCCACCTGCCGAAGTCGCCGCAAAAGGACCTTGGGGTCTCCTGGCTGGGACAGTCTCCCTAACCTCAGCCCTCGGCCTCTGACCCAAGAGGTCAATCTTGTCCATCAGGTCAGGTGCCCTTTGAATTGACCACCGCAGCGGGGAGGGGAGGAGACCAGCGAGGAGACGAGGCAGCTTCCCCCGCCCCCAACCTTCCGTGTGGGACTGTGCGCGGTGGACTGAGAAACGCCCCCGAAAGGGTTAGACAGATACCACGGCAGCGCCGCGCAGGCCGCGGAGCACAAGGGGCGCATTCTTCCCCGCCGCGCGGGGCCGTGTGACCGCGCCGACAGCGCCGCCGCCCGCAGACTCCCTTCCCCCCCGCGCCGGGACCAACCAAAACGGCGAGGACCCCAGGGCCGACAGCGCCCTCGCGGGAGGCCGCCGCACTGCAGACTTGCCAGCCCTCGGTGTTCCGTGCTCCGTGGACAGCCCATCCCCTCCGCCGCGCGCCCGCAGGGAGGCTCCAAGGCAGCTCCGAGCGGCCGCAGGGGCGCGCACATGTGCAAAGGGACGCACAGCACGGGCGCTTGGCAGACAGCAAGCCCTATGGGGTCCAATATTTACCACCAACACCAGGGCAGATGGCTTCAGTGTCAGGCGTGAGGTGAGTCCGGAAAGGCCAAACCCGGGCTGGGGCGGGGGACGGGGCTAACTGGTGGCCTCTCCCCCCACGCCCACCGCACGCCCCAGTCTGCCAGCCGCGGCCCCTTTGCCAGGCAGACCCGTCCATACAGCACAGTACTTGGTGGGCTCGAAGCCCCCACTAGCCCCGTCGGACCATCGTCTTCCCAGACTGAACTAAGGAGGAGAAAAACCGAGGGAGCTTCTTTGTAAAGTGTGGCGAAACTATCAGTAGAAAACTGCCACTCTGTCAGTGCTCATTAGAGCTCAGTAAGGCCTGAGACTGCGATGCAACGTGCACACCGTTGTCACCGACAGGCCCCAGCCGGCACATCCTCCTCCCCCAGCCCCTCCACGTGGGAATTCCGGAGTCACTGCCACGAGGAGTCGAGGAAACAACACAAATGACACAGGAGAAGAAAATGTGCAGAACACAGCCGGCCTGCGCGAACAGCCCTCTTCCTGGGCCTGCAGTGTGGCCATCAGCAGCTCCAGTCCTGGAAGCGCACCCTAAAACCCAGCCCCAACTCCTGCGCTGGGAGTACGTGCCGCCTGGCCAGCGCCTTTCCCAAACCACTGACCGGAAGTCTGGCCCCGCCCCAGGGAACACGTGGCCGTGGCCGTGCCACGAGGGCTGCAGGCTTCGCTGTATGGGCGGAGGCAGAAGCAACCTTTCCAATTCGCTGAATATCCACTTTTGTCACGGCATCAACAAGCCTCCCTTTTCTTTATCCTATTTTCGGCCCAGGCAAAAATCACTAATGATTGAAACAAAGGGCCCCAAGCAGGGACTGGGGGCCGCAGGGTGGGCTCCTGGCTGGCCACGTGGGGGGGGGGGGGGGCTTCGTGGAAACTGGGGTTCCTCAGAGATCACAAATAGGTCTTGATTTTGTAGGGACTGCCTGTCCAGTCCCCTAGAGGTCCCGTGGGGGGAGCAAGAGGTGGGGCCGGGCGGGGTGCCTTTCTCCTGTAATTCCATCACTTTGGGAGGCTGAGACAGGAGGCTTGCTTGAGGCCAGAAGTTCAAGGCTGCAGTGAGCTATGATGGCACCACTGCTCTCCAGCCTGGGCGACAGAGCCACAGAAAAAGAAAAAAAGAGAGAGAGAGAGAGAGAGGTGGGCAGCTGGAACATAGAGGAAAGAAAGGGAAAAGTCCAAAGATGGCTAATTTGGGTTATTTGATTTGCTTTAATTAACATGGGTTTTGTTTAAAAAGAATTTGTAACAATAAGGAAGATATTTTTAAATTATTATTATTATTTTGAGACGGAATCTCGCTCTGTCGCTCAGGCTGGAGTGAGCGGCGCGATCTCCGCTCACTGCAAGCTCTGCCTCCCAGGTTCACGCCATTCTCCTGCCTCAGCCTCCCGAGTAGCTGGGACCACAGGCGCCGCCACCACGCCCGGCTAATTTTTTGTATTTTTAGTAGAGACGGGGTTTCATCGTGTTAGCCAGGATGGTCTCGATCTCCTGACTTCGTGATCCACCTGCCTCGGCCTCCCAAAGGGGAAGAATAATTTTTAAAATAAGGTCTGGACTTTATGCTGTTTCATTAAATAAGTGAGCAATAGTGGGATGGAACAAGAGTAGGAAGGAGGGAGAGAAGTGTCATTATTCAACAGTTACCAACTCCTGCTGGTCAAGGGACTGGGTTGGGTGTGAGGGAGAAGAGAGTGACTCAAGTGTCCTCTCACCCATCTGGCAATTTAAAATTAAAGAGACACAGTAAAGGTCTCGTCAAAGAACTCAGGAGGTATTTTCTGAACAACTTTATTTAGATTAGTTTTGTTTTGAACTAACTTAGAAGCAAGAAAATGGGCTAGAAATTAGGAGGCTGACCCCTTCCACTGAAGCAATCAAGCAGCAACCTAGAAAGTGCTGAGGCCTCCAGGAGCCCTTTCTGCAGACGTGTGTATGTCACCAAAGCAAAGGCACGGCAGGCTTCTCAGGACTCGCTTTCAATTAGGGTCCCTCGTAATGCTAATCTCACTCATATTTGAGTGGTGACCAAATGTGACGGGTTCTCTTCTATTTTTATGCATCTCAGCCTCCTTATTTTATAACCATTCCTCATTCTTTCCATCGAATCTCCCAGGACCATGCAGCTATGTAAATGGTGTTCCAAGTTGCTGCTCTTCTTAGCACACAAAACCTGGTGGGCATCTACAGATCTGGTAGGCGATTACCTCCACACTCGAAATGGCTCTTGCTCAGAAAGAGGAATTGCCCCGCTCTTGATCCTAGGCCCTGGTCACTCATGCTCGGAATACTGCCCGACTGCTGTGACATCATTGCTCCCCTCTCTGACCCGTCTTCATCCCAGGAAGGACCTTCATGTTACCCTCCCCAAGCAGCACTTCCACGACATCACACTGATGCTCCGGACCCAAGCTGTCTGTCCCAGCTCTTCAGAGTAACGCTCACGATTCTCCAGACCCAACCATTACTGAGCCCTCCAGTGTTCTCCCATGGCACCAAGGCATGTGTGCTCATGCCACCAGGCTGGCCTCCCACAACTCTGCACACCGAGAGGGTCCTTGGCCCAAGGTCTTTGCTTATGCTCTTCCCCAGGCTCGGACCCTCTCATCCCTTCATCAGCCCAACCAGTTCCTAGCCAGGCTGGGCCCTCTGTGTTGCTTCTCCCTGATCTGAACCTCTGACAACCTGGTGATGCCAAAGGTGTGGTCACTATTTTGTACTATTATAGTTATCACAGCTTGAGCTAAGTCACCTTTCCCGTTCGAACAGGCGTCCTGGTTCTCCAAGGTCACACTGAGCTCACAGTTGGGGCTCAAATGTTGTTCACTGAGTCTCCTCATTCCCCTTTCCTCACTTCAATACGTTAACCGCTAAAAGATTCCTTGAGTGCTTGCATGCCAATTTGAAACTTACTGTCCAAAGCACCTCATAATGTACTCCTGGCAAATAAACTTGCACAGTTAATTACAGTGAGTGGGTGGAAGGGAACCACACAGGGAAAAAAAGTCCTTAAAGTCAGACCTGCAGTCAGAATCTCAGGAGCAGGACCCATTTTAACATTTTAACAAAATGGATCCTACTCTGAATTGTGTTGAGTAAACTACACCGTGCAAGTGACATATCTATAGAATCCTACACAATGTATATGTTTTTGATGCAGCACTTTTACATTGATAGTAGAATTATTTGTTTATTAGTCGGCCTCCTCAGCTACACAGTTACTTGGGGGTGAAAGTCTCAAAGCATTGTTCACTCTATTCCGTTGCACGTTAGGTACACAGATATAAATCCAAGGAATTTTGGGATAAAATTCTTTTTTAAAATGCTGGTATTGTGCAACTCTGTAAATACAATAAGAACCACGGAACTGCACAATTTGAATTGGCAAACTGTGTAAGTGAATCATATCTTAATAAAGCAGTTTAAAAGACTAATGGATTACTCACAAGTTATTGGCCCGCTCCCCCACAAAATAAAAATTAAAAAAAAAAAAACAGAATGAGATACAATCAATCCTCCAGATTTAAAATACTCACAGGATGAGCCACGATGCATTGCTTTACATGGACCAAGCCAGCAAACAGCTTGGAAGGCATGAGACAAGAAGTGGAACTGCTTAAGATCACTCGATCATCCACGATAGAATCTAACTGAGCAAAAATCTTCTTCTTCAGTTCTAGGTCTTCTGGAACACACTCCTGAAAAGGACACGTTGAAATGACTATTCATGACCACTCGACTCAGTCAGGCCCCAAGCAAAGCATTTCATGTTTGTTTCATTCCTCAAATGAACCACTTTGAAAATGATGAGGTTCAGGACATGTTATCCCAAAATATGGCAATTTGGCATTTGAGAAAACAGCTGAAGCAGGGAGGTCCCTCTGACCTTCTGCTCTCTCCTCCCCTAAAGCAGGCTGTAAGAGAATTTTCTGCCCTTCCCTTGAAGCAGGTCATAAGACCCTCATACCAGAGGTACCCTCCCTACACCCAGAGAAAAACAATCTCCTTGTCTCTGAAGACACAGGGACACAGGGGAGAATCTGAACAAACAGGCCTTGCCAACTTCCCTCTAGTTTAATGCCAGCTAGATCACACCCCTTTGTCCTATCATACCTCTGAAAGACTGTCCATTCTTTATCAAACCTAAGCATAAAAATACGGAGGTTTCCCTGTGTCTTGGGGTCTACACTTCCTTATGAAGGCTGCTGTGTCATGTAAAACTTACAATAAATACATCTGTATGTTTCTCTCTTGTTTATCTATCTTTTGTTATAGGGTCCTCAGCCATGAACCTTCCCATAGGAGAAGAAAAGATTTTACTTGTTCTGCCTTACAAAATCCACCAGCAAGATTTAAGGACAAGAAAATGCTGCTGGAAAATATGATAAATCTTGATAACTCTGGCAAGTGGGTGATGAATATATGGGAGTTTGTTGTACTTTCTAATTTTGAATAGCCTGGAAATTCTCATAATAAAAAAGCCTGCCAACGATATGGGGGTGGATTCTACAAACAAAACACACAACAGCACCCCAGGCAAACTGCTAAAAACATCAGTAGTTATCATCAACATTTATTTTCCCTATCTGCTTTGACCATCAGATCAACAGATATTTAAGGAAGAATCTCATCTTCATGAAATGAACAAACATGTTACATCCATAATTCCCAAAAGGCTTCTTGAGAATCCATTTCTAATTGGAGATCCTTTTGAAAAAGATCTCCATTTCCAAAAATCCAAAACTACGTTAATCGGGGTAGGGGAGTGGGATAAATATGCAAATTTGGATTAAATACTGCAGATAACAACCACTCTGAAGTTCTAATTACAAAGCTAGAGTGACAGTGAGATGACACCTTCTAACACTCAGCACTGGCCCACAGGCGAGGCGTGTTCCCTGCCACATGAGGATGAAGAGGACACTGCCCTGCTGTGGATGGAAGCAGACCAGGGGGAAGATGCAAGAGCTGCTCTGACACTTTGGAAATACTAGAGCTGTCCTTCTCCTCCTGACATCTGCACCTCTGGGATCACACCAGGGGTCACTCCTAACCAAGGTCCCTGCTCACCTAAGGGCAACAGGTGCTGCAGGGGAGGAGGTAGGGCCTCCCAACATGCCCCAGTGACTTCAGGAGAATGACTCTCAGTGTGGTGCAATAACCATCCCATCAGAATCAACTGCGTGGCTTGTTAAAAATGCAAATTCTTGGGCTCCCATCCCGGACCTACTGAATCAGAGTCTCTGGGGGTGGGTTCCAGGCATCTGCAGTTCTAACAAGCATCCCTGATGATTCCTGTTCCCACTAAAGTTTGGGAACCACTCTTCTGAGGTGTGTATCCCAAGTGTCAGTCCTTAATGCTCTCGGTGCAGTGTGCCACGAAATGCATCCTCAAGGGTTTCCTCTCCATCCCAACTACTCAGCGATAAACAAGGTGCCCTGATGGGAAATGGGAAGGTTATTAGCACTGCAGCCATCTCATGGTCTCTAACCACCTGATCAATTTCACTAAAATGTTAAATTTACATATCATATTAGGTCATGAATACAGTACAAACACTAGCAGATAACCAGAATTGTGCAGATGTGAAATTCAATGCTGAAGTACTACTAGAAATTGTATCAGAATCACCCTTCAAAAATAAATGTTTTCAAGTTTAATTGAATAATGCTAATAGTTAATAATATCTAACATATTGAAATCAGCTGTGTGGATAATGTGACATGAATTTTGCATCTATATTATCTACAAGATTTTTAAAGTTTTATTGTAAGGGTAGGGAGCCCATATTGGATTTTTTTATACTTTTTAAAAATATAATCAAACCATGTGAATCTTTTTAAAGAAACAAAAGGTCGCATAAGCACCACATCTCAAAGACGGAAAAAAAAAAATCAGTCATTTAAGAACTGTAAAGCCCATTGTGTTAACTCCCCTTATCAAAGGGGGAAAAAGAGCTACAGTAGCTGGCTCATTGTATTGAGTCATTCCTGGATCAGTTAAGTCTGCAAGTTGGGTTAAGTTTAAATGGAGCCTTGTAGCAAAGCCAGAGACGAAGAATGATGCAGATCCTGTGTAAGCTAATAAAAGAGTCTCCATGAATAGCCTTATTGTAAGCCTGTCATGCAGATTCTCCCCTGAAATTCTATGCCTTTCTTCAGATCATTTGATTATCAAAGAGGCAAGAAAACCTGAACCAGAGGAAACTCAAATCTGTTCCAATTATGTAAGAGTTTTTAATGGCACATTTGCTTGAAGTTTTGTTGCTGTAGTTGTTGCTGTTTTTAAGAGTGACCCAATTGTGTTGGATGTGCTGGGCTGGGGTTATAAGGATGCTGTCCGTATCATGACTGAGTTTATTTCCTTGCTATTATTCATTCAGATACCCCTGGTCTGAGAAAGGGAGTCTGACAAATTTATCAGGACCTTCCTCACTTGCAGTTGGTTACAAAGCTCAGAGAAGCTGCCATCATTCTCTTTGCCCTAAAGGGATGGGGAGGACAGGCAGGGAAGAATGTCAGTGAGACAGCTGAGAAGGTACCTGCACTCCCTCTGCAAACCAGAGAGATGCGCCCCATGCACTCTCAACTCTGTCTTTCACGGGGCTCTTTCTAGAGACAGGCACCAAACGTGAAGCACTAGCAAAAATTCTACCACTACTAAAGGTAATCAGCTTGATTTTGCTTAATTAAAGGTTGACAGCATCTTTCAAAGCACTGACTTTTGTTTGTTTGGGTTTTGTTGGTTTTGAGGCGGGGGAGGGAGACACAACTCATGACAAATATATTCTCATGCACAACCACCATCAGCATGCCCAGATTTTGACAAATAAAACTCTGGGGAGAGGTAAAGCACAACGCAACTTCCCAGTTCTCACTACTGTTCTGTCAAAAGGATCACCCGCTTCCTTAGACTGATCACTGGCTCAGGCAGTATGAGCAGGTGAAAGGTGAGGCAGAGTTTAGACACTGTATGTGGCATTTCCCTGCCTTTCTTGAAGGGAAAACAACGACATGATGCTATTCCAGGCATTACTTTTAATGCTCTCTAACTTGTATTTTTAAAGTAAATCAATTATAAGCTTCAGTGTTTTATGGTTAGTAAAAGTTACCTGTGTGGTGAATTCAACTTATTAGGACCCTGATGTGGAAAACTGGCACAGCCCCAGCAAGTCTGCTACCTGGACCATCCCCAGGGGAAGGGCGTGCTGGGTAAGTACTCACTTCTGAAGTTTATCCACTTGCTTATGCAACGTACATTTTCCAAAACATAGATTTTCATGATGAAAAAAATTCTGTCAAGTTTGTTGTTATTGTTTTTAAATCCATCCAGGCATTTAACTATTTTTATTTTTATTTTTTGAGATTGAGTCTCACTCTGTTGCTCAGGCTGGAGTGCAATGGCATGATCTCGGCTCACTGCAACCTCCATCTCCTAGGTCAAAAGGTTCTCCTGCCTCAGCCTCCCAAGTAGCTGGGACTACAGGCCCGCACCACCACACCTGGCTAATTTTTGTATTTTTAGTAGAGACGGGACTTCATCATGCTGGCCAGGTTGTTCTCGAACTCCTGACCTCGGATGATCTGTCCACGTCAACCTCCCAAAGTGCTGGGATTACAGGTGTGAGCCACCACACCCGGCCAATCCAGGCATTTTAAATAGGCATCCTGTTGCTAGAAAATCTGTATTTGCTAGTGCAAAATATCTGGAAGCAGGCTTCAATGTGCTTTACAGAAAGAAAAAACAAATTAGAAGACTTCAATACTTAGGGTACTTTACATGCAAAGAAGATCTATTGGATAACTTTAAGAGGAAGAGACATGGTAAGAAAGGAAATATGAATTAGAATCCTACTGCAATCATAGCAGAAGGAAATCCACTCTCGGGCTGAAGATGGAGGCGTTCTACATTATAAACTCTGTTAGCACTAGTTACATCTCTGGCTTAAATCTGCCTAATTAACACCCCAGTTTCTCTTCATCATTTCTCCCAGGAGCACAATCTTTAAAATCTGTCAGATTAATAGACTGCTACGACAACACTTTTTAAGAGGTGGATACCATAATTATGTATTTTAAAAAAAAAGAAGAATCTTTTTGCTCTAGAATAAATAATGTGTTAAGTAAAAGGGGAAAGAGCACATCACATTACAGGCAAGTAACTCACTGTGTTCTAACCAGGAGCTCATTTTTTTTTTCCTTAAAAATCAAAATAAAGGGCTTATTTTTTAATTTTAAAAAAAAGCATATTACAAATCATGACAGTTCTGCCATAATTGAGAAGGAATTATACCCGATCAAGACAGATCTTTCCAGAATAAAAGTCAGTGTAGACTGAGTTTAAGAATGTGACTTCCTGGGGCTTAGGCGTTCCCGTTACAAGGATTATTGTTGTTTGCTTTAAAGAGCAGTCCTTTCTCCAGGTGACCGCAGAGGACCCAGAGGTGGCCACCGTGGCATAGGCATCGGTTGCTGTCCTGATCATGTGTCTGTCCCATCCCCATTCCAGTGGTGTTTTTGTACCATTTGTGAAATCACTTACTTAGAATTGTGTTAAAATGCTTGACATGAAAAAATACAACTGAAAATATTCCATTTAATCCTGCAATTATATAGTTTTACTGCATTTCTAGTATTTCTCATAAGGAAGAAGTGAGAGTTTTGATTACAAATGTTTCTGGGGACGGAGTCTCGCTCTATCACCCAGGCTGGAGTACAGTGGTGCGATCTCGGCTTCCTGCAACCCCCGCCTCTCGGGTTCAAGCGATTCTCCTGACTCAGCCTCCAGAGTAGCTGGGATTACAGGTGCACACCATCATGCCCAACTAGTTTTTTGTATTTTTAGTAGAGACAGGGTTTCAGCATGTTGGCCAGGCTGGTCTCGAACTCCTGACCTCAGGTGATCCATGCCCACCTCAGCCTCCCAAAGTGCTGGAATTACAGGAGTGAGCCTGTAATAAATCCCTTTGTTATTTTTAACAAAGTGCTGGTAATAGCACAAAACATAAAAGTGGAGACTCTTTAAGTAAAGAGTGAGTTTTAAAGAAGAATGGAAAACAAAAAGTTATGTGAAGGACATTAGTAACTCACGGTAGCATTTTCATTTTTGAAAATTCAGGTTTATTTCCAAGATCCAGGTAGTGGAGAACCCAGAGATACGAGGCTTACACTTGGCACCACTTTTACCTGTGAGGCAGCTGTTTATTTCAAAAGCACAGACAAAATGGCTAAAATGACAGAGTTTTTTAACATACTCAGAGTGCCAGGAGAAATGTTGACATTCAGGGCCTGGTAACTGACCCAGGCTTCCAGTTGGAACCCTCAAGGGCTATATCCCTTGAGCATCCCTTATACAAGGAATAATAGTAACAAAAAACAGACCAGTCTTCACAAGGACTGAAATTTAGTTTCAATTTATCTCAATCCACAGTTAAGTTAGGGAGACATGCTCCTAGCCTACCTGCCTTCTAGTGAAGCTTCTCTGGAGCATGATAACATCAGCCAGAGCCCTAGTTTTTCATAAGCAAGACCTCATACTCAAACAGACAGACAATATTAGGGAAGACTTGAATGAAAACCAAGAGAGAAAACAGGCTTTGGAAACAGACCCACAGGGCATTCGGATAACGATGGTATCAGACATAAATTGTGAAATAACTATAATTAAGATGTTTAAAAAACTAAAAGGATATTAAGCAATTTCAGCATAAAGTAAAACTATAACAAAAATCAAATGAAAATTCAACAACTAAATAATAAAAATTAGCCGGCTCATCATGAGAGAATCAAGGAATTTCCTGGCATGGTTATTGGGTTTAACAACGGACAGATGTGTGGATATTATTAACTAGCCCAGTTGGTTCTGTCTTCAAGCTGGCTTCCTACAGATCTGTACCTAACCAAGAATACTGCTTAAGTGAATGCAATGGTGAAACACACATAACTATACACTACGCTGCTTTAAAGCTAACCATAGTATACAAGATGAGAACGGGCACTACTTTACTTATTTTAAAACCCAAAATAGTTTTCAGTAGATTTTTTAAATTCCCTATTATTTATTTATTTATTTTGTAACACAGTCCTGCCCTGTCACCCAGGCTGGAGTGCAGTGGCACAACACTGGCTCACAGCAACCTCCATCTCCCAGGTTCAAATGATTATCCTGCCTCAGCCTCCCGAGTAGCTAGCATTATACGCCTGTGCCACCATGCCTGGCTAATTTTTGTATTTTTAGTAGAGACGGGTTTTTGCCATGTTGGCCAGGCTGGTGTCAAACTCCTGACCTCAGGTGATCCACCTGCCTTGGTCTCCCAAAGTGCTGAGACTATAAGCATGAGCCACTGTGCCCAGCTAAAAATTATCTAGTGGACTAGTTTGAATGACATACATAGCTGGGTAAAATAAGGAAAAGGCCCCCACTGACTGCTACCCTGACAGTCCTTGCATGCTTTTGAAGAGGGATTATTCTTTGTTGAGGGACTGAGCCTTCCCCATTGAGCAGAATGGGGGAACTAGCCAGACTAGAGAATCAGCTGATGACCAATAGGGTGACAAAGGCTGGTGTCAGCTCATTCTCACACCTGGGCTCTCCATTCTTAAAATAGGACTTATCTCCCTTTTAATTTAAGACCTGTGACTCACCTCTAGAAGTTTTTTTGTTTTTTAAATCAAGAAGGACTGCAATTTTGTTAATCTCGAGGCTCTAATTATGCTTGTTGGTAGAGCGTGTATTCTTATTAACGACTTAGCAAGATGATTTTTTGCATTGACTAGAGCCTTTAATTTGGGGATAGTGCTTCAGAGACACTTCAAAATCTTCATTGTGGCTACTAAGTACTGAAAAAGAAAACAGCCCTTCATTTGTGGTGAAACCATTTTATAATCTAGTTGGAATATTTTTTTACAATTATTTAAGTTTATACATATGCCGGAAAGATTTAACCAGCAGCTGAAATGTTCTAGTCCATGCTGCAACGGCTTTTGGAGCTGTGAACAGATTAACAGAATTACTCCTGGCACAGGGCAGCTGACAGGCAATCCTACCAGTAGATGATGAGGCTCACTGACTTCCCAATCCACTTAGGACTATTATCACAGATTTCTTAAAGTTCAGATGTCCACAAGAAAAATCTAAGGGAAACAATCAGGACCAAAAGAGTTTCTTTGTGACATCGAGAGCAACCTAACATCTGATTCATTCAATATATGATACAAATACAGTTTAATTCACTGAAGTGACTGAAGACAATAGCACACAAACTCCCATTATTGAAAACTCATAGCATTTGGGGAAAGAGAACAGAAATAAAAACCTTTATCCCTGGGGGAGAGGCAGGAAAAGGTACTGCTCACCCTCACCCCTACCCCAGGGAGAGCCAGGAGCACTGAGTAGGTCTGACCCCCAAGTTCCAGGGACACAGTGCCTCCTACTACTAAATCAGAGCCCTTCCATCACTCCCCCTCCCTAGGCTGACACATACTAAGTAAAAAGTAACAGAATAATACTTCTGGGAGAGGCACAGAACAAGAACACGAAAAGAGATCCTCTGTGAGGGAAGTGCAGAGGGAAAACTGAAAGCAAAAGGTGGAGCAGATATTAAGGAGGAAAAAAACCCCACAAAACCCTCTGGCCAACCAGTCCTCATCTTAAACACAAGGCATTACTAGAGGAACTTGAAACCTCTAATGCACTAAGGATAACCATAACAACTGCAAACCTAACACCTTGCTCAATTCCCAACTAAATTAACTCAAATGCCCACAATGAAAGCAGAGCAGAAGAAAATGCTTGCCAATTCACAGACATAAAAACTGTTTGCCTCAGTATCTACTCTCCTATTCCGGTATCTGACTTTCAAAAACAAAAAATCATGAGGTATACACAAAAGCAGGAGAAAAACAACACACACCCGAGAGAGTGATCTTTAGATATGACTCTGATATTGGAAAAATCTGACAGTAAATTTAAAATAGCTATGATTAATATCTAATGACAACTCTAGACAACATGCAAGATCATATGGGTAATTTCAGCAGAGAATCAAAGAGAATGCTAAAACTGAAAAACAAAGTAACAGAGATGAAGAATGTCTTTGACTGGTTCATCAGTAGACTCAACACAGCTGAGGAAAGAATCTTTGAACTTCAAGGTTAGTCAATGGAAATCAGACAAAATGAAAAAGAGCAAGGAGACTGAGAATAATAAACAGAGCATCCAAGACTTCCAGTGAAAGTATCAAATAATCTAACATATGTGTAATTGAGACCTCAGAAGTAAAAGAAACAAGGAATTGGACAGAAAAAAATTAAAAGAAATGATAGCTAAGAATATTCCAAAACTAATGAGAGTAACCAAATTCCATATCCAAGAAGGTCAGAGAACACAAAGCAGAATATACACCTCTCCCTTCCAAAACGTTTCCACGTACCTCGGTATACCATATTCAAATTGCTGAAAACAGAAGACAAAGAGAAATACTGAAAGCAGTAAGAGGAAAAAGTCACATTATATACATAAAAATAAAGGTGAGGTTTAATACAGACTTTTTGTTAGAGATAATGCAAGATAGAAGACAATGCAATGACATTTTTTAAGTGCTGAAAGAAAAAAAAAACTATCAACCTAGAATTCTATACCCAGTAAAAATGTATTTCAAAAATGGAGAAATTAAAATTATTCTGAGAGAAACAACTTATGGAATTCATTTTCAGCAGACCTAATCAATCTACAATAATTTTTAAAAGAAAGTCTTCGGGTAGAAGAAAACGTGATATCAGACAGAAAATTGGATCTACACAAAGAAATAAAGAATACGCTGGGCGTGGTAGCTCACGCCTGTAATCCTACCACTTTGGGAGGCCAAGGCGTGCAGATCACCTAAGGTCAGGGGGTCGAGACCAGCCTGGCCAACATGGTGAAACCTTGTCTCTACTAAAAATACAAAAATTAGCCAGGCATGGTGGCGCATTCCTGTAATCCCAGCTACTTGGGAGGTTGAGGCAGGAGAATCACTTGAACCCAGGGGCGAAGGTTGCAGTGAGCCAAGATCGAGCCACTGCACGCCAGCTTGGGTGACAGAGTGAGACTCACGCTAGAAATGAAATAATTGAAAGTAAAATAAATGTTTTCCTGTTTTCATTTGCTCTAAAACATACCAAAATACTCAAAGCAAAAATAGCAATTCGTTGTAAATGCACATGTAAAAGTAAATGGACAACAATGGCACAAAGAAAGTGAAGCAGTCTAATACTAGAAGGTGGCCTCTGATTAAAGATGTATACTTTAAATCCTATGGTTATTATTAAAATTTTTAAAAGGACGTATAAATAATGAATCAATAGTGAAGATAAAATAGAACCATAAAAACGTTCCATTAACACAAAAGCAGGAAAAAGAAACAAAGAGCAGATGGAACAAATAGAAAACAGCTGTTATGTTTTTAGCCACCTGTATGAATAATCACATTACATGTAAATGATTTAAACACATCAAATAGAAGACAGATTGGAATTTCTAGCCAGAGCAATCAGGCAAGAGAAAAGAATAAAAGGCATCCAAATAGAAAAAGAAGAAATCGAATTTATTCACTGATGCTATTCTTCTATACCTAGAAAACCCTAAAGACTCCATCAAAAGGCTCCTGAAATTGATAAATGACTTCAATAAAGTTTCAAGATACAAAATCAATGTACAAAAATCAGCAACATTTTTATACACCAATAATGTTCAAGCTGAGAGCTGAATCAAGGACACAATCCCATTGACAATAGCCACCAAAAACCTAAAATATCTAGGAATACTTCTTTTTTTTTTTTTTTTTTTTTTTTGAGACGGAGTCTCGCTCTGTCCCCCAGGCTGTCACTGCAAGCTCCGCCTCCCGGGTTCACGCCATTCTCCTGCCTCAGCCTCCTGAGTAGCTGGGACTACAGGCGCCCGCCACCGCGCCCGGCTAATTTTTGTATTTTTTTAGTAGAGACGGGGTTTCACCGTGTTAGCCAGGATGGTCTCGATCTTATCTAGGAATACTTCTAACCAGGGAGGTGAAAGATCTCTATAAGGAGAACTAAAAAACACTGCCACAAGAAATCACAGATAGCACAAAAAAAATGAAAAAGTATTCCATGCTCATGGATTGGAAGAATTAATATTGTTAACATGGCCATACTGCCCAAAACAATCTACAGATTCAGTGCTATCCCTATCAAGCTATCAACATCATTTTTTAGAGAACTCGAAAAAACTGTTCTAAAATTCATATGGAACCAAAAACGAACCTGAATAAGCAAAGCAATCCTAAGCAAAAAGAACAAAGCTGAAGGCATCATATTATCCGACTTCAAATTATACTATAAGGCTACAGTAACCAAACAGCATGATATTGGTACAAAAACAGACACACAGATCAATTGAACAGAATAAAGAACCCAGAAATAAAGCTTCAGACCTACAACCACTGGATCATCAACAAAGTCAACAAAAATAAGCAATGAAGAAAGGACTCCTTGTTCAATAAATAGTGCTGGGATAGCTGACTAGCCATATGCAGAAGAATGGAACTAAACACCTACCTTTCACCATATACAAAAATTAACTCAAGATAGACTAAGGATTTAAATGTAAGACCTCAAACTATGAGAATCCTAGAAAAAAACAAAACAAAACTAGGAAACACCATTCTGAACATTAGCCTTTGGAAAGAATTTATGACTTAAGTCCTCAAAAGCAATTGCAATAGAAACAAAAACTGACAAGTGGGACCTAATTAAACTAAAGAGCTTCTGCATAGTAAAAGAAACTATCAACAGAGTAAAAAGACAACCTATTGATTGGGAGAAAATATTCAAATTATTCATTCAACAAAGTTCTAATGTTCAGAATCTATAAGGAACTCAAAACAGTTGAACAAGCAACAAACAAAAAAAACATGAAAAATGAGCAAAAGACATGAACAGATACTTTTCAAAAGACATACAAGCAGCCAACAAACATGAAAAAATGCTCACATCACTAATGATCAGAGAAATACAAATAAAAACCACAGTGAGATACCATCTCACACCAGTCAAAGTGGCTATTACTAAAGTTGAAAAACAACAGATGCTGGCAAGGCTGCAGAGAAAAGGGAATGCTTATACACTGTTGGTAGGAAAGTAAATCAGTTCAGCCACTGTGGAAAGTGGTCTGGAGATTTGTCAAAGAACTTAAAACAGATCTACCATTTGATCCAGCAATCCCATTACTGGGTATCCAAAAGAAAACAAATTGTTCTACCAGAAAGACACATGTACTTGCACATTCATCACAGTATTATTCGTAATTGTAAAGACATGGAACCAACTTAGCTACCTTTCAACACTGGACTGGATAAAGAAAATGTGGTACATATAGCCCAGGGAGGACTATGCAGCTATTAAAAAAAAAAAAAAAAAAAAAAAGAGAAGAAAATCATGTCATTTACAGAAACCTGGCTGCAGCTGGAGGCCACTATCCCAGGAGAATTAATGCAGGAACAGAAAACCAAATACCACATGTCCTCACTTATAAGTGGGAGCTAAACATTGGGTACTCATGGACATAAAGATGGCAACCACAGATACCATGGACTACTAGAAGGAGAAGGGAGAGGGAGAAGGTTGAAAAACAATTAGCTACTATGCTTACTACCTGGGTGACAGGATCAAAGAAAAAGTAAAAAAGAGGCAGACCGTCAGACCGAATTAAAAAAAAAAAAAAAAGCAAATCCAACCCAACTCTAAGCTATCTAGAAAAAAAAAAAATCTACTTTAAATGTATGGACTTAGATAGGTCAAAAGTAAAAGAATGGAAAAATATTCCTTGCAAACACTAAAGAAACCTGCAGTTGCTATATTAATACCTGAAAAAGTAGACCTAAGAAACAAGAAATGCTATCAGAGAAAAAGAAGGGCATTACAATAACACTAAACGGGTCAATTTTCCAAGAAGATACAACTCTACGTGTTTATGCACCTAACAACAGAGCTACAAAATACATGAAGTTGAGGTTGCAGAAGATGAATAAGCAAAGTACAGAGGATTTTTAGGGCTGTGAAAATACTGTGTATGATACTATATTGATGGATACATGTCAATATACATTTGTCAAAACCTATAGGATGCATAATACCAAGAGTGAACTCTAATAGAAACTATGGACTTTGGGTGATTAATACGTGCCAATGTAGGTTCATCAATTGTAACAAATGTGCCATTCTGGTGGGGGTTGCTGACAATGGGGGAGGCTATACATGTGTAGGGGCAGAGGCTTTATGGGAAATCTCTGTCCCTTCCTCTTAACTTTCCTGTGGAATTAAAGCTGCTCTAAAAAAAGCATTATATTAGATTTAACATATTTTGGGTATTAAATACTAATTTCTAAAATGTTTAAATTTAGATGAATTTTAAAATTAGTTTTTCCTAATTTCATAATGTAAAAACAGAATTGAAAGGAGAAATAGACAAATCCACAATTATTGCTGGAGACCTCAATAACTTTCTTTCTCAGAACAAGATTTAAAAACCAATAAGATTATAGCAGAGCTGAATAACATTATCAACCAACTTGATCTACTTGACATTTAGAGACCTCTCCACCCAAGAGTAGAATGCCTGCCTTTTCCAAGTGCACATGTAATATTCACCAAGATAGATTATAGTCTGGCCATGAAACAAACCTTAAAAGAATAGAAATCAAACAAAGTATGTTCTCTGGCCATAACGGAATTAAAGTGGAAATCTATGCGAAAAGGATATCTAGGAAATCCCCAAATATTTGGAAATTAATCAAGACACTTCCAAATAATCTACAGTCAAGGTGAAATTCTCATGGGAAATTAGAATATTTTGAAATATTTTGAAAATGAAAACATAATATATCAAATCATTAGATTCAACTAAAGCAATGCTGAGAGGAAAATGTATAGCATTACATGTTTACATTAATAAAGAAGAATATCTCAAATTGTTAATCCAAGCCTCTATCTTAAGAAACCGAAAAAATAAAATTAAATACCAAGAAAGAAGAAAGAAAATAATAAAAATAAAAGCAGAAATCAATGAAATTGAAAAGAGAAAAACAACAGAAACAAATCAATGAAATCAAATCTGGTTTCTCAGGGAAAAAACAATAACACTGACAAACTTCAAAGCAGACTGACCAATAAACAGAGAGAAGTCACAAACTGCCAATATGAGGAATGAAAGCGGGGACATCGCTGCCAGTCCAATAGTCATTAAAAGAATAATAAAGGAATATTATGAATAATTATTTATGCCAACAAATCCTACAACTTAGAACAAATGGACTAATTACTTGAAAGACACAAACTACCAAAACTCACTTAAAAAATAATAGAAAACCTCATTAGTCTATTTCTAGGAAAGTAATTAAATTTGTAGTTCAAAATCTATCAACACAGAAAACTCCAGGCCCAGAGTTTGTCACATTCAGCCAAACATTTAAAGAACTACTCCCAGTCTTCACAGTCTCTGTCAGAAAATGAAGAAGAAACATTTACCAACTCATTCTACAAAGCCAGAATCACCCTGATATCAAAACATTAGACAGAGACATTAAATCAAAAAAAATATTTATTCTGAACACATATGCAAAAAAATCTCAACAAAAAAAGATAATACATTATGACCAACTAGAGTTTATCCCAGGAATGCAAGACTAGTTCAACTTTTTAAAATCGTTATCATTCATGATATAAACAGATTTAAGAAGAAAAATTATGTGATCATCCCAACAGATGTAAAAAAATCATTTCACAAAATTCAACCTCCCTTCATGTTTTTATTTATTTATTTATTTATTTATTTTGAGATGGAGTCTTGCTCTGTTGCCCAGGCTGGAGTGCAGTGGCACGATCTTAGCTCATTGCAAGCTCTGCCTCCCGGGTTCACGCCATTCTCCTGCCTCTGCCTCCCGAGTAGCTGGGACTACAGGTGCCCGCCACCACGTCTGGCTAAATTTTTTTTTTTTTTGTAGAGACGGGATTTCACCGTGTCAGCCAGGATGGTCTCGGTCTCCTGACCTCGTGATCTGCCTGCCTCAGCCTCTCAAAGTGCTGGGATTACAGGCGTAAGCCACTGCGCCCGGCCCATTCATGATATTTTTTAGAACTCTCAGCAATCTAGGAATAGATGGGAATTCCTTTAACACGATGAAAGATAGCTATTATTCCTATGCTAACATCACACTTAATGGTGAAAAACTCAAGGCTTTCCTACTTAACACTGGGGATAAGGCAAGCTGTCTCACTGTGTTGCCCAGGCTGGACAGATTCTATTCCGGAATAGAATTTTATTCCACATCATATTGATGTCCTAGCCAGTGCAATAAGGTAAAAGAAAGATATAAAAAGCATATAGATTGCAAATGAAACTGTCTCTATTCACATAAGACATAAATGCCTACATAGAAAATCCCAAAGAATCTATGAAGAAGTCCAAGAACTAGTGAGCTCAGCGAGATTGCAGGATACAGGTCAATATAAAAAAAAATTGTATTTCTACACAGTAGCAATTAATAATTGAAATTTTAAAAATGCTAAATACCATTCACAATAGCACACATACACTAGAATTACTTAGGCATAAATCTAAGAAAATGCTTTAAGTATGCAGAAAACTATGAAATGCTGATGAAATCAGCCAAAGGAGACCTAGGTAAAGTGGAGAGCTATACCATAATCATGAACTGGAAAACTCAGTGTCGTTAACACGTCAGTCCTCCTCAACTTGATCTGCTGATTCATCGAAATCCCAATAGAAATCCCAGAAGTTTCTTTTGTAGATATCAGCAAACTGATTCTAAGATATGGAAGGCAAAGGAATCAGAATAGCCAAAACCATTTTGTAAAATGAAGTTGGATGACACACTATCTAATTTCAAGGCTTAATATAAAGCTACAATAATTAAGAGAAAGTAATATTGGCACATACTGTTACATTGACACATGGATCAATATTATATAAAGAGAGCCCAGAGATAGATGCATACATATCTAATCAGCTGATTTCTTACAGAGGTACAAAGACAGGTCAATGAGGAAGAGATAGGATTCAACAAATGGTGCTGGACAACTAGATTTTCACAGGCAAAGAAATATAACTTAGTATATACTGTATATTTTATATGACATTAATTCAAGTGGATCATAGCCATACATGTACAATTTTAAACTATAAATGTTCTAAAATAAAACAGAAAATCTGTGAGGCCTTGGGTTAGGCAAAAAATTTTAAGAAATAACACAAAGGCCAGATACAGTGGCTCACACCTGTAATCCCAGAACTTTGAGAGGCGGAGGCAGGCAGATCACCTGAAGTCAGGAGTTTGAGATGAGCTTGGGCAACGTGGCAAAACCCTGTCTCTACTAGAAATACAAAAATTAGCTGGGGTGGTGGCACATGCCTGTACTTCCAGCTACATAGAGGCTGAGGCACCAGAATCTCACTTGAACCTGGGAGGTGGAGGCTGCAGTAAGCCAAGATTCCACCACTGCATGCCAGCCTGGGTGACAGAGTGAGACTGTCTCAAAAAAAAAAAAAGAAAAGAAATTATACAAATATCAGGTACCTGGTGCATGCCTATGTCCCAGCTACTAGAGAGACTGAGGCAGGAGGATTGCTTGAGCCCAGGAGTTCCAGACTGCAGTAAGCTATAATCTGTACTCAGGCCTGGGCAAGACCACGATTCTTAAAACGTTCACAGACACCCCCCCGCCACACACACACACACCAGAATGCCCTTCTTAGCAATCCCAGCCCTTCCTTCTCTTCTTAGCCAGCTATGCTCCTGTTACATGACCTGCCTACCCCTCACTCTTCACGGCCTTTCTGAACCCTCCTGGGTGACCCAGCGCAGGGAGACTCTGGGAGAGAGCGGATATGGAGGAAGAAACTCTGAGCAGCAGAGGGAAGTCAGATGAAAAGGGACCAGCACCAGTCATCAGTACTTTGCCACTCAGCTGCACACCCACACTTCTTTGCCCTGCTTTGTGACAGCAGGAGCCTGGTGGGATGAAGGGGCTTCCCTTCCTCTCTTCCTGGGCTCTTCCAGTGCAGACTGCCAGCAGGATATGAGTTCACTGGCAGCCCAGCTCAAGGATTCCAGCTTCCAGTCCCAGCTTATCCACCTCAGTCCAGCCTCTGTGGACCAGCTGTGGCCCAGGGCAGCCTCGAGAACAGGAAGGCATCCTCCATCCACCGGACCACAGCCTCGGCCCTGGGCGGTGACCCCTCCAAGTCCCGTATTTCCTTGGTATTCTCTCTCAGCCTTAGGGTGTTCTTCAGTGTTCTGTTTAGAATACTAAAGTTAGAAGTTAATCCCTTATTACCAGTTAATAATTTTTCATATTAAATTTGCCCTTTTCCAATGAATGGTGTGGTTTCCGTCTCCTGGCATGACCTCCACCAATACAGGAAACAGGTGTACTCACCAAACTCACTGGCTACAAATAATCCTGGCCACACCCTAATAATTAATGAGACTTCAAGATTATCCTGAATGTTCATTCTAAACCTTTTTATTTATTTATTTATTTATTTAGAGACGGAGTATTGCTCTGTCGCCCAGGCTGGAATACAGTGGTGCGATCTCGGCTCACTGCAAGCTCCGCCTCCCAGGTTCCTGCCATTCTCTTGCCTCAGTCTCCCGAGTAGCTGGGACTACAGGCGCCGCCACCACGCCCAGCTAATTTTTTGTATTTTTAGTAGAGACGGGGTTTCACTGTGTTAGCCAGGATGGTCTCGATCTCCTGACCTCATGATCCGCCGGCCTCAGCCTCCCAAAGTGCTGGGATTACAGGCGTGAGCCACCGCGCCCGGCCAGCATCCGCTCTTTTCTAAGAGTTCAGTAATTTGCTGATTTATTGAAGAGTGACATACGTACCAAAGAATGTATACAGTAAGTGTGCAGCGGGGTAGGTTTTCACACAAAGGGCACATGTAGGCAGCAGAGAACCCGTCCCAGCGGCCGTCTCCACTGGGCCTCACCGTGGGGATCTTCCCTTCCCACCACCACTAGGGTAGCCGCCGTCTCCACTTCCACAGCCAGCTGTTCTATTTTTTATTTCTCTAGATGCTACTGAGGTTTATCATTCATCTTTTCACAGGCACACTGACTCTCTGGTTTTCCTCTTCCTGAAATGCCAGTTCCTATATTTTGCCCATTTTTCTATTGGGGCATTTGTCTTTTTTTTTACTGAGTTATATTTTTTAATACGATGCAGACACTGCAAACATTATATTGTGTAATATGATGCAGACACTGCAAACATTTTTCTTGGTCTGCTGCTTATCTTCTGATTCTGTGAATAGTACCCACCTGCCCCACAGAGGTTCACTGTTTACAAACCCAGCATTTGTTCGTGGTTTTTGTACGTCACTTTGTGAGGGCCTCCTACTTCCATGTTTGGGGACCTATGCTATCTTCCAGAACATTTTAGTATTTCTTAAATGTTTATTTAATCCATCTTGGGTTTACTTTTTTCATGCCTACTTTTACATGTAGTATGAAGTAAAATTTATCAATCTTTATTAAAAACACCTGGCAGCTCCAGATACCAATCTTTCCTTAGGCCGCAGGCTCCGGAGCTGGGGTGAAGGCTGGCACCACAAACCAAGCAGCCACAGCCTCGCCTCCAGCCGCTCAGAACCAAGTGGAGAAACGGCCAGATACACAAAGCCACGACACAGCACGACTCACCCCATCTCAGGATCATGGAAACAGCCCCGGGGTGGGAGAAAGCCTGACTGATTCTGGTGCGAGTGGGGCAGGTGGCACTAAGGCCTCACAGAAAGAAACACTCGTGGCCGGGCGCGGTGGCTCAAGCCTGTAATCCCAGCACTTTGGGAGGCCGAGGAGGGCGGATCACGAGGTCAGGAGATCGAGACCATCCTGGCTAACACAGTGAAACCCCGACTCTACTCAAAAGAATACAAAAAACTAGCCGGGCGAGGTGGTGGGCGCCTGTAGTCCCAGCTACTCGGGAGGCTGAGGCAGGAGAATGGCGTGAACCCGGGAGGCGGAGCTTGCAGTGAGCCCAGATCGCGCCGCTCACTCCAGCCTGGGCGACAGAGCAAGACTCTGTCTCAAAAAAAAAAAAAAAAAAAAAGGAAACACTCTTGAGACTGGGTGTCTAAGGTGAACAGAGTGTCTCCTGAGAGAGGAAAGCAGTACCCAGAGCTGCGGAGGTGCCAAACCATCTTCCCAAGCACAGGAGTGCTTTTGGGCCTCCAGGGGCTCAGCATTGTGGGAGGAGGGGGTGGGAGGACCACCTTGTGGGAGGGATGGGGTGGGAGGAGGAGGCAGGAGGACGGCCTGGTGGGAGGGACGGGGCGGGAGGACGGCCTGGTGGGAGGGACGGGGCGGGAGGACGACCTGGTGGGAGGGACGGGGCGGGAGGACGGCCTGGTGGGAGGGACGGGGCGGGAGGACGACCTGGTGGGAGGGATGGCGTGAGAGGACGGCCTGGTGGGAGGGATGGGGCGGGAGGACGGCCTGGTGGGAGGGATGGGGTGGGAAGAGGTCCTGGTGGAAGGGATAAGGTAGAAGGATGACCTAGTGGGAGGAGGGAGCAGGAGGAGGGCCTGGTAGGAGAAGGGGAGCAGGAGGACGGCCTGGTGGGAGGCCCTGGGAGGGGGTGCCAGGGGATGGCGGTACAGATGACTGTTAGGACACCCTTTCAGGACTCATACAATAAAAGCAATGACCAAATCTGTTGCCTGAAAACAGGAACAAGATAAACTATGACAGGTTTGAGCGTTACCCTAAAGGAAGCTCTGGAATCCAGCCAGGCCTCTTAGCGGGAGGATGGTATTTTAATTGACTTGCCAGTGTGAATATTTTCTTGGCAGGCCCCATTATCTAGGATGCCATTACCTACCAACACAAGCTATTTAGCAGCCTGCACTGAAAATCATAACTAAGTAGTTGTTTCACTCTTGGCTGTATTTCCAAGGACAGATCACAAGTTTCATCCATTCGACTTTGTTTAGGCCTGTGGCTGCTGCCTAAATCCAAAGCTCTCATGGAAAGGGCAGTTTACCCGGAGCCTTAAGGTTGGTACTTCAGCTTCGGGGGAGGGGCTGCCGAGTTTGTTGTCTCCTAAAGCGGCAGCACATGATGTAGGTTTTCCAACACCTGCAGGAACGGCACCGTCCCACGGCCCTAATGATTAGCCAAACGTGCCTAAATTGCACTTAAATGTAAAAAAGCGTATGTAAAACTGTTGGCATAAGAAACTCTAAAAGTCAACCATTATCATTACTAATATCTCCCAGCAATTCGAACAGTACCTGGTACGCAGCAAGCACTTTATGCCTTTTCATTGAACTCTCAGAGTAAGCTGTACTTACCTTGTACACCTTTTGTAAATGGAGAAATCTGTTTCACAAGCTCGTGTAACTAAGAAGGAAAGGCAGCAGAACCTGAAGCGGGGTCTGCCCACCTCCTGAGCCTCAGTGTGGATGCCTGCCCGCCCGCTGCCACCCATGCAGGCAGCCCAGAGGAGACCTGCATGTCACACCTATCAGGCAACCTGCACCAAAGGCCTTTTAGAAAATAAACATGCTTGCCGGGCGCAGCGGCTCACGCCTGTAATTCCAGCACTTTGGGAGGCGGAGGCGAGTGGATCACGAGGTCAGGAGATCGAGACCATCCTGGCTAACACGGTGAAACCCCGTCTCTACTAAAAATACAAAAAATTAGCCGGGCGTGGTGGCGGGCGCCTGTAGTCCCAGCTACTCGGGAGGCTGAGGCAGGAGAATGGTGTGAACCCAGGAGGCGGAGCTTGCAGTGGGCCGAGATCGCGCCACTGCACTCCAGCCTGGGTAACAGAGCGAGACTCCCTCCAAAAAAAAAAAAGAAAATAAACATGCTTTTATCTCTACAAAAGTAACATATGCTCATTGTCAAAAATTTAGACAAACCTCAACCAAACTCCACCTCCAAGAGATAACCAGTATTGATGCTTGGGTTTCTTCCCACTGACTTACTTTGAAAAACACAGATCACTATACATGAAGGCTTGCAGTCTTACTCCAAGTAAGATTAAGACACATAGTGATTGATTTTTCTCAAGAAAAAAAATCTAAGACTCCTTCCCCTCTGGTATGTCGCTCTGAAGGAAGCCCACCAGCGTAACAGTCTCAATAGCTTCTGTCTCATGAGCTTTTACCCCATCCTTCAACAGGCTGGAGAAATGTTATCCCCTTTCTGAACTAGGTGTTAAACTGACTTATTGGGGAGACTTCTCAAAGGCAAATGTGACCCATGTACTTTCTAAACGGAGAGCTTCTTCCTGGCTTTTTAAAACAAGGACAGGTAGCTAGCTCGGGGTCCCACACAAATCGAAACCATGACCTACCATTGCACATTCAACAGATTGGAAAAACTAAATAATCGGATGATACCAAGCGTTGAAGAAGATCTGGAGAAATGAAAACTCAATACATTTGGAAATGTATAAAATGACACATTTTGGACAATACGGCATTATTCGAAGATGTAGTAGTACCGAAAATGCACAAATCCTGCAAGCCAGAAATGCTGCCTATGTCCATTCAGAGAGGAACCCTCAAAAAGAGGCTGCAGAATGCCCGAGGGAGAGCCACTCTATGCAAAAGCAAGACACAAAAATGAGTCAGGTGTCCGTTAAAGGGAGGCTGTGTCAATTGTGCCTATTCCTATTAACCGACATTAAAATAAATAAAACTAACATGAATAAAAAGGTGTTAATGTGTCAATCAGACCAGATCTCAAAAAGCATATGACTGAGTAAAAACAAGCAAACTGCAAAAATATAAACATTTCTGTATACATAAATATGTTCATTATACAAGTTACGTGCAGGAGATCGAGACCAGCCTGGCCAACATGGTGAAACCTTGTCTCTACTAAAAATAGAAAAATTAGCTGGGCATGATGGCACGTTCCTGTAGTCCCAGCTACTCAGGAGGCTGAGGCAGGAGAATCTCTTGAACTCAGGAGACAGAGGTTGCAGTGAGCCGAGATTGTGCCACTGCACTCCAGCCTGGGCAACAGAGTGAGACTCCGTCTCCAAAAATAAATACATAAAATTTAAAACATACAAAACAGTATTACTATTATTTGTTGACTGTCAGAAATACGTACTAAAAGTATAAAAGTATGGACAGAAGGACACCCATCAAATTTGTGGTAATGGTTGCCTTTAAGGAGGAAGAAGGAGGAGAAACGGTCTTAGGGAGGGCTTCACCAGGAACTGCAATTATTAAAGTCTATTTCTGTGCGAGAACCAGCCATTCATAACTTTTGGCCATCTTAATAGTGGGTTGTTTGTATCCTTCTTCATTTGTAGCAGTTATTTATATATTAGTCTCCTGGAATTTTTGGAATTTTTTTTACTGCTATCAACGTCTTTCTGATCTGCCATTTGCTGACTTTGTTCATTGTATCTGCCTCACCTAAGTGCATTAATCTGAGGTAGATTTGTCACTTTTGCTTTAGATTCCATTTGGTGTCAGAAAAACCTTTAACACTTTCAAGAATATAAAAACATTCCTTCAGGACAAAAACATGCTACACACAGCCACCTTCGCCATATCCCTGAAAGAAAACCTCTGCACCTTTTCCAAAGCAACTTTGATGATGCTCTCTGACCGTAAGTCCCTTGACAGGAATCCCTTAGTCAACTAAAAAGATTCTAAATATTTCAGGTTAAATTTGCTCTTATTTTTAGAAAAGATACACCAAGAACTCGGTAGTAGTTTAAGCAGAGGAGCAGAATAATTTCTTTAGCAGTCTTGTACAAGCACTGCAAGGCTGGACAATATCTCCAGCTTAAGGGATATCAGGCTTTTAAATATCCCAACTATTCTCTAAGCATGCCCAGAAGTGACCTAAAGGACAGATAAACAAAGTTTCGCAGCAGGGAATAGCTTGGGACTAATCAAAAAACTAAACTGAGTCAGGAAACCTGCAACTACTCCCCACTCCCTGCTGAGTGACCCTGGGCAAGTCACTTGACCGCTATGATCTCTGCACATCAGAGAAACAAATAACAGACTTTAAGCAATGAACCAAAACACAAGATGTCAAAGGTGCCCTAGGGGTGTGCTTGGGCAGAAAGTTCCTAGGAGCTGCTCAGGAGTAATTTGGAGGTTCGGTTTCATTGTCTCCCCTATGGAAGGAAAGAGCCATACACAAACAGCTGGAGAGCATCGCTGCTGGGTCTTGGAGAGGACAATGGCCATTAATCCTTGAGCAAGGGTAAGAGAGAACAGAGGCAGGCACCAGTCCCCCTGCAGCTTGGCAGGCTCCGAGACGGTGGATTCATGCCACTCCCAAATTCTGCAGTATTGAAGGTCCTCCTCTTGGCAAAGACCTGGCCCTGAGCCATAGAGGGTTTACCAGAATGCTGGCAGCAACAGTATGACATGCTCCTCTAGTTTGGGTATTTGATCCTCCAAATCTCATGTTAAAATATGATCCCCAATGTTGGATGTGGGGCCCAGAGGAAGGTGCTTGGGTCATGGGGGTGGATCCCATATGAATAAATTAATGCCCTTCTGGAGGGGGCTGTGAGTGAGTTCTTGCTCTATTAGTTTCCATGAGAGCTAGTTGAGGAAAAAAAAAAAAAAAAAAAAGCCCATCGCCTCCCTTGTCTCCCTCTCACCATGTGATCTCTACACACACCAGCTTCCCTTCACCTTCCGCCATGGGTGGGAGCAGCCTAAAGCCCTCACCAGAAGCCAGGTAGATGCCAACACCATGATTTTTTTTTTTTTTTTTTTTGAGACGGAGTCTCGCTCTGTCGCCCAGGCTGGGGTGCAGTGGCCGGATCTCAGCTCACTGCAAGCTCCGCCTCCCGGGTTTAGACCATTCTCCTGCCTCAGCCTCCCGAGTAGCTGGGACTACAGGCGCCCACCACCTCGCCCGGCTAGTTTTTTGTATTTTTTAGTAGAGACGGGGCTTCACCGTGTTAGCCAGGATGGTCTCGATCTCCTGACCTCGTGATCCGCCCGTCTCGGCCTCCCAAAGTGCTGGGATTACAGGCCTGAGCCACCGCGCCCAGCCAACACCATGATTCTTGAAGAGCCTGCAGAACCAAGAGCCAAATAAACATCTTTTCTTTATAAATTGCCCAACCTCGGGTATTCCTTCATAGCAACACAATGCACTTGGATATATGCCTTCTTATAGGCATGGCCTCGCAGCCTTCCATATGCCCCAATCTCTAAACAGAGGGAGTGAGGAATTCTTAAACAAGTGTTAAGGTCCACAAGAAATAAAGGAAAAGATGGGTAAATTTGACTGCACTGAAAAAATGTTTAAGTATGTACCTAAAAGGACACTAAAGACAGGGGCGGCTGGCAAAATGTGATCAGATATTAAAGGATTTAGCATCTAAAATATTTAAAGAGTTGTTATAAATCAGTGAAAGAAACGTTAAAAGATTTTGTTTAAATGGGCAAAATGTACAACAGATACTTCACATCCACACACACGCACGCACACACACAAGCAGAAGCAGCTCAAATACACAAGCCCTTGAATAATAAGGGAAATGCAAATTAAAAGAATGAGTTATCATTGCATACATATCAGACTGGCACAAACTTAACTGTCTCTCGTATGGTTCTGGTGAGAAAATAAACTGGTATATTACTTTGGAAAACTCTATGTGTGTGTGTGTGTGTGTGTAGTTGAAGTTGCACCTGCTATACAAAACAGCGAGTCTATGCTTAATTACAAACCCTAATTATGCACAGGAATGTAAGAAGAGATGTACAGGAATATGCATAACAGCACTCTTTATAATTCAGCATTGTTGATAATATTTATACATCCATCAACAGGGAAACAGATAAGTAAATTGTGTAATATTTGTATGAAACACAGCAATGAATGAAAATAAGTAGCAGAATAAGTCACACAATATAAATTTTTTTTTTTTTGAGACGGAATCTCGCTCTGTTGCCCAGGCTGGAGTGCAGTAGAGCAATCTTGGCTCACTGCAAGCTCCGCCTCCTGGATTCACACCATTCTCCTGCCTCAGCCTCCCAAGTAGCTGGGACTACAGGCACCTGCCACCACGCCCAGCTAAATTTTTTGTAATTTTTTTTCAGTAGAGACGGGGTTTCACCATGTTAGCCAGGATGGTCTCGCTCTCCTGACCTCCTGATCTGCCTGCCTCGGCCTCCCAAAGTGCTGGGACTACAGGAGTGAGCCACCACGCCCGGCGCACACAGTATAACATTTAAATAACGTTCAAAATCCCACAGTACTGTACTGTATGTTATTTACAGCTGCATAAACATGTAGTAAAAAATACACATAGAAAGTGTAAATGACAAAGTTCATGTCACAATCCCCTCTGGACAAAAGAGAGCTACAACAGGGACCTGTACTTGTAAAGTTTTTTTTCCCCTTAAATTGGATGGATATACACAAGTCTTCACTATATTATTCTATGACTTTTTGTATGTCTAAAATATTTCATTGGAAATGCTATGAGGTTCACTTTTAAATTATCTGAGCCTGGCGCGGTGGCTCATGCCTGTCACCCCAGCACTTTGGGAGGCCGAGGCGGGTGGATCACCTGAGGTCAGGAGTTTAAGACCAGCTTGGCCAACATGGTGAAATCCATCTCTACTAAAAATACAAAAATTAGCTGGGCATGGTGGTGGGCGCCTGTAGTCCCAGCTACTTAGGAGGCTGAGGCAGGAGAATCGCTTTAACCTGGGAGGTGGGGATTGCAGTGAGCTGAAATCGCCTCTGCACTCTAGCCTGGGCAACAGAGCGAGACTCCGTCTCAAAAATAAAATAAAAGACCTGGAAAGCCATCCTGGCCAAAATGGTGAAACCCCGTCTCTACTAAAATAAAAAAAAAAAAAAAAAAAAAAATTAGCCGGGCGTGGTGGCGCACGCCTATTGTCCCAGCTACTCGGGAGGCTGAGGCAGTGGAATCGCTTGAACCCGGGAGGCGGAGGTTGCAGTGAGCCGAGATTGGGCTGGAAAGCTAAACATCAATACTTTAACACAGGGGTCTGCAGCCCCCGGGGCCTCAGACTGGTACCAGTCCCTGGCCTGTTAGGAACCAGGCCACACAGCAGGAGGTGAGCCGTGCGCCTGAGCTCCACCTCCTGTTAGATGAGCATGGCATTAGATTCTCATAGGAGCGCAAACCCTGTTGTGAACCGCGCACGTGAGGGATCTAAGTTGTGCTCTCTCCATGAGAATCTTACAAATGCCTTATCATCAGCAGTGGAACAGCTTCATCCCGAAGCCATTCGCACCTCCCTAACCCCCACCCGGCAATGGAAAAAACTGTCTTCCACAAAACCTGTCCCTGGTGCCAAAATGGTTGAGAACTGCCGTCTTAACAGGATTATTCTCTTTTATCCTGGATCTTTCTGTAATTAAACATGTAACCATTTGAATTTTTTTAAGGTGTTAAAGATGCCTACCATTTTCCAGTTTTGCACTCTTCTCCGATTCAGCTATCTCTTCGAAACTTACTTTTTATTTCATTTCATTTTTAGAGACAAGGTCTCCCTGTGTTGCCCAAACAGCACTCAAACTCCTAGGCTCAAGTGATCCTCCAAACTCAGCCTCCTGAGTAGCTGGAACTACAGATGCATGCCACCATGCTCAGCTCAAAACTTACTTTTTTGTTGAAGTTGTGCCTTAGCTATTCAATAATCTCCAGCATTCAACAATCTACCAGTGACCACAGGTGGGATTCACTTCACTGACCATTAACTGAACAAATAAGAAGCCAGTTTCAAAGGCTTCTTTCTAGAGACACTGATATCACCTTCTCTCTTTACCTAGTTTTTGTTTGTTTGTTTGTTTTGAGGTGGAGTCTCGCTCTGTTGCCCAGGCTGGAGTGCAGTGGCACAATCTTGGCTCACTGCAACCTCTGCCTCCCAGGTTCAAGCAATTCTCCTGCCTCAGCCTCCTGAGTAGCAAAGATTACAGGCGTATACCACCATGCCCGGCTAATTTTTTGTAATTTTAGTAGAGATGGGGTTTAACCGTGTTGTCCAGGCTGGTCTCGAACTCCTGACCTCAAGCGATTCACCCAACTCAGCCTCCCAAAGTGCTGGGATTACAGGTATAAGCCACCATGCCCAGTCCTGCCTTTACCTAGTTTTCTAGCATCTAGTGTTAGGAGTCAAAGAGCGATCGCCTAGGCTTCCTGAAACCGTAATGTGAGGTGAGAAGTGGAGAGCGTCGGTATCAAGCTCCGCTCCCCTGGACGGCATCCCTATTACAACTCCATCCACCGTCAGCAGTTTCTCAGGAAGTGTTAAATGTCTACCATAGATACGACAACAACTTCCTTTCTGGTGCCTTTTCAGGGCTTTATGATTAAAATAAGTTGTGGAAGTCTAAAAACATACAGGCCATTTCCTTAAGCGGATGGACCGCCACATATGAAGATGTCAAGGAGAAAAAGCAAGTTCAAACCCAGGACTTTCTTTTCAATTCCTTTGTTCACATAATTCAAACCTAGGCTCAACAGTCCTTTATAAACACAAATTTACTTTCACCTTTCTTCTGTAAGTCCACAGACGAAACAAGCAATGTTTTACACCTCTGAACCTACAATAGGATTTTAAAAGCTACCAGGAAGCCCTTGAGAAGTTCAGGTCTGGGTCAGCAAATACTTTATCATATTTACAGGTCAGGACGCTTTCAGCTACATGCAATCAAAATCCTAATTTAACCCACTTCAAACAATAAAGAAGTGGAGTGGCTCACATCACAGAAAGGCCAGAGGCTGGCAGGGACTCAGGGTTCAATTAACTCAGTGGCTGGGACTTTCCTTCCTCTAGAATTCTCTTAGCTATATGTTCCTTCCTGTATCTGTTCATCTCAGGCTGGAAGCAAGATGGCTGCATGACCCCTGATCCCCACAGCCAAGCATGACAACGTTTAATTTCTTCCTAAGGCTTGCTTAGGAGAAGGAGGAGCCCAAAGCCCCGGGAAACCTGTCAAGGTCTTGGCTGAGCCAGTCACTCATCTAGCACCAATGTCTGGCCCCACGGGAGGGCTTGCTGGCAAAGCACTGGGCTCCCCCGATGGACTGCGACCAGGTAAGTCCCACTCCTAAAGCTGCAGCCACTCCTTTATACCAAATGGAATCTAATAAAAATGAGGTGGAAGGATTGGAGGGACACAGTATTCACGCCACATCTTAGAAGTTCAGGACTGAGTTCGCTAATTTACGCCTCAGGGTCCTGGAGAAGGCTATTGACAGTGCGATCACCTGGAGTTTGGGTACAAAGCTACACCCGTCCTCCCTGCAAAGCAGGCTTTCTTCTTCCTCAAATATCCCAAGACCAGCAATGCATTCAGCAGCCCACTGTTGCCAAAATCAAAGTCTCATGAAAAGAGAAGAGAACCAGCTTTGGGAGAGGCAGCAGGACCTCCCTTCTGGTTCATGGAAAGCCTCTGCCCCACTGTGGTGACTCAGGCCTGGCCCTGGGTGCAAGTTCAAGCACAGCCTCAAGCACTGTTCTGTTCACAGTGCGTAGCATGTGCTTCCCGAGAATGCAAGCAGCGGCCACTGCGGGGAAGGAGACCACACCAAGGTCTCTGGGCTGCCAGGACTGGGAAACCACAGGGAAGGCACCCAGCCCTCCAAGGCGCTCAGCTGGACAAGAGCAGTGACATCGTCCAATCTTCTGACGACCTTCTATTTTTCCAGAGACTGACACAAAAAACCAATTCATTGTTCTCCCTAACAACAGATAAGAACGGAAAGGAAGGGGAAGCAGATTTTGAATGGTGACATTTAAACCCAAAACTTCATTCCTCCCAGAGTCTCAAGACAAAAGCTACAAAACCATGACCTGGCCGGGCGCGGTAGCTCACACCTGTGATCCCAGCACCTTGGGAGGCTGAGGCAGGTGGATCACCTGAGGTCAGGAGTTTGAAAACAGTCTGACCAACATGGTGAAACCCTGTTTCTACTAAAAATACAAAAAATTAGTTGAGCATGGTGGCAGGTGCCTGTAATCCCAGCTACTTGGGAGGCTGAGGCAGGAGAATCGCTTGAACATGGGAGGCAGAGGTTGCAGTGAGCAGAGATCATGCCACTGCACTCCAGCCTGGGCAAAAAGAGAAAAACTCCATCTCAAAAAAAACAAAAAAACAAACAAACGAACAAAAAAAACCATGGCACACATATAAAGAATCTTTCTTAAAAAAAAAAAAAATAAGAGCTTATACCCTCTGATCTGAGTTTCACTTAAGGGAAAGTATTCTGAACAAAATTATTCACAATACATAGAAGTTGTCTCAGCCATCAAAAGGTGTCAGAAGAGTGAAATAATATCAAACCACATGAACTGCAGCACGGGGGTGGTTTTCTGTGTTAGAGTAAATACACGGGAAAGAGTACGACGTGGCTATTACGGAAGTGGCCATGGGACTATGAAGCAACATGGAACACTTACATTAAATAACTTCTTCACTTTGATGACAACTGTGTACTAAAGCAAACAAAAACATGTATATGAAAAAGACAAAGGAAATCCAAAATTGATGCTAATGGTTACCTGAGGAAACCAGGTTTCTAGGTGCTCCTTCCTACTTTCCTATTAATAATACAGTCATCCCCCGCGATCTGTCAGACACTGGTTCCAGGAACCCCGTGGATGCTAAAATTCGAGGATGCTGAGGTCCCTGATTTTTTTTCTTTCTGTTTCTTTCTGTTTCTCTCTCTCTCTCTCTCTCTCTCAGATGGAGTCTCACTCTTGTCGCCCAGGCTGGAATCTGGAATGCAGTGGCACGATCTTGGCTCACTGCAACCTCTGCCTCCCGGGATCAAGCAATTCTCCCACCTCAGCCTCCTGAGTAGCTGGGATTACAGGCGCCCGCCACCATGCAGGGCTAATTTTTGTACTTTTAGTAGAGACCAGGTTTCGCCATAGTGACCAGGCTGATCTCCAATTCCTGACCTCAGGTGATCCACCCGCCTTGGCCTCCCAAAGTGTTGGGATTACAGGTATGAGCCACCACCGCATCCAGCCCAAGTCCCTGATTTTTAAAAAATGGCCTAGTATTTGCATATCACCTGTGCACATCCTCCTGTATACTTTAAATCACCTCTAGATGACCTATAATACCTCATACAGTGTAAATACTACGTCTATAGTTGTTACACTGTATTGCTTAGGGAATAATGACAAGAAAAATATGTACATATTCAGCACAGACACATTTTTGCCAAATATTTTCAATTCATGGTTGGCTGAAACCACGATGCAGAATCTGAGGGAGGGCAGCTGTCATAGCTCACTCTTACGACAGGCACGGTCTTCTAAGCACCACGCGTCGTGGCCGTTTCCTCCTCCACACAGCCTTCGGGGGTGGTTTCTCATATTATCTCCATTTTATAGATGAGAAAACTTCTGCTTTCTAAACTTCCTGTAAAGGTGCTGGCCGTGCCCTCCTAATGTACGGGCAAGGCTAGCTAGAGTCGAAGGTTCCTCCCAACCACTGCCTTTACCTCTAAAGAGAGGGGATTCTGACGCTTAGGGACAGCGCGTGGCCCTCCGAGGCCTGGGACTGGATCACTGGGGCAGATCTGTCGCTGGAAGAAGCTGAGGTTCCCACCTGGGGATTCGCTCTGCTGAACAGCTTCGGCATCTCCCAGGTCCCGGACAGCCGGAACAACACACGGATGCTGGTACGCTGGGGAGAAGGGAGGCTCCCCAGGAAATCGCAGGACTCTGGCTGGGGCCAGGGAGGGGAGGGCAGAGGAGAGAAGCTCAAGGAGTGAAGCCTGTTGTGCTCTCAGTGTCTGGGAGGTGCAATCACTTTTTGGACTCACTTTTGGGCCTCTTCTTGCCATCGTGATGTCAGGATTTGGGGGGCCAAGATCCAGTCTCATTGGTGAAACGGAGGTGGAGTGGCCAGAGGACTAAACTCGAGTGCCCGCACTGCTCGGAGAGGCAGTGAGTCCGTTAAAGAAGGTGATGTAAAATCACAGTCTTCGATCTAATTCTTGTTTTCCCACTTTTGATTGAAATACGAATTGAAGAAATATTTCACTTTCTCTCCACTTGAAGAAAAACGGCGTAAACACAGTGATGTACAGCCACGAACAGGCGCCAGCAAGAGTGGCAGGGAGACCGCAGTCCCACGGTGCGACGCCCACAACTGCTCACTGTGGCAGGAGCGTCGGACTTTAAGGAGCTGTGAGACAGCTATATTTTATGTGGAAATTTCCAGACTTTTAAACATCAGTGAGTCATTCAAACAAACAAATGAACAAGTATTTTTAAAGCTGCACATGGCCAGACTCGGCTCCTGGTACCAGTCTGAGACCTCTGAACTGGCCTTCAGCTAGAAAAGCTAGAGGCAGCCTTGTGATCTCAGGGGACCTGGCAGAGTGGGTGGGCTAGCGTCACAGGATGGGGTCAAAGCCCACCCCAAAGTAGAGGGCACACTTGGATGCCAAGGTGTCTGCCTGGGGCTTCACAGAGCCCACCGTCCTGGCCATCACAAATAACATGGTGTGCTTCATGAAAGTGCAAACAATGTAGAAGGAGCCCCTTGGTGAAGGTGGGACTGGGTGCGTGCAACACAGGTGTAACAGTTGACATCACATCTCACCCAGAGCAAAAGAAAACAGGAAAAGCAAAAATACTTCATTTAAGACTCAAGATAACTCATTTCCCATTTCTCATTTCATCATGATTTATACAATAAAACAACGGTTCTCACGGACTCTAACATCTCAGGAAAGCACCAAAACCATAGCAAGTGAATCGGGTATAAGCAACAGGGTAGTTTAGTTGGGGGTCACCCACATGGCTATGGATGACAGGCACTGGTTTCCATTTCTTCTTCTCTGAAGGGGATTCCCTACCTCTGGGCTGGGAAGGGGACAGACATTGAATAAAAATATCTGGGCACAATGAGAAAGGCATGGGCACGGCCTGAATTCCACAGAGAGCAGCAGCTAGAGCTCAACCATGGCTCCTGGAAATGCTCCATTTAAAAGCATACAAGAGTTAGAATCCTAAGATAGTGACAATATATTTTTCATAATTTCCTCCACTTTCGGCCATCAGAGTGGCCTTTAAAGTGCTCACTAGGTATCTCGGAGCAAACCTCGGGTCCAGGACCAGCGCTGGCAGCAGGCAGCACTCACGCCCACCTGCCCTGTCCCGTCCCCAGCCCTTGCTGCACAGGGATGGCATGTAGACTTCCCCTAATATCTGAGCTGGGAAGACAGGGCCATATTCCACCAGCAACAAACCTGTAAAGCAACAAACACATGAAAAATCCTGGGTCGCCCTCAAAAGGCTTCACGAGAGCCAGCCAGCCCCTATTTGACAAGATGCATAATTATTGCATGGAAGTCCTGTTTATGTAAGTGATCGCAATTAGTAATGATTTTCCACAGTATTTCAAGTATTTCAAGGGACAGCTTGAGGAAAACATGAGAGGATACCTCGGAAAGAAAGAAAATACTCCTGGCCCCGCAGAGGCCGCGGGGACTCCCAGGCCGCTCACGCTGTGAGTGCTCGTGGCTCAGCTGTGTCCAAGACACACACGGTCTTCGTCTCCCCTCCCAGGGCCCTCAGCCAACGACCAGCCCAGAAAGGTTTGCTGGAGAAATCCTCTCCGGCCTGGACTTGCCCCAGCCTCCTTTCCTGTCAGTAAAGGGAGGGAGACCATTTGGCCTTAACAATCCTGACCCCCTCAAATCTGGATCTTGTGATTCAGCTCCCAAAGTCTCAGGGACCAGGGTCCCCTGCGTCAGGGTCAAGCTAGCCCCAAACTCTTGGTCTATCCACTCTAGCTTCTAACAGCCCAGCATCTGGACCCGTGTGTAGCCTCCTTCACCCTCCAACACCCGGAACACAGGGCAGCCAAGTCCACTCGCGATGTCCATTGCCCAGAGCGGCGAGCCTCACAGACAGGATGGCCAGCACCGGGCTACAGGGACGGGGAAGGTAGACAACTGGACAGGGAGAGGGGAGCCATCCGCCGCCTCAGGAGCACTGGGAAGAGGGCCTCCCCACATTCCCAGACCCCACCACACCCCGGTCTCTCCCTCCCTGGCAGGGGTGGCCGGCACTCAGGCTCCAGCTGGAGTCCAAGCCACCTGGCCCAAAGGCTGACTCCCCCTGTGGGCTCTGGGGTGAGACCTTCATCCTGTCATTTGTAAACAGATAATCCATTCAGTCATCAACAAATGTTTATTAAGTTCCTGCCACGTGCCAGGCACTGTTTTAAGGGCTGGAAAAACAGCAGTAGAGAAAGCAATCAAAAATATTCCTGAGGTGTGCAGGCAAAAATGATTGGGGGTGGAGAGTGGGCATGGCACGGAGTAAATACCAGCAGCCACCTTACGGGGGTGTCGTGAGGACTGAAGTGGGTCATTTTGCATTAAGAGCGTGGCACAGGACCTGGTCCATAAGGGATGGACGCACAGTAATTACCATTAGCTGCGGGTCATAGGCCAAGACTAAAAAAGAGCCACATCAGCCTCAGGAGGCCTTGGGAACAGGGAAATCACCTGATGCTGCGAGGCTGGCTCTGGCCAGGCTCAGAGGAACCAGGGACCCTTTCAGGGGAAGATTCCCACCTACCACCTACCAACTAGGGTGGCAAGATAGCAAGTGCCTTCAAACACAAGCAAAAGCAAGATGCAAAAGGCCGCAGGACGAGTCCCGGTGACATATCCACAAATCGCAGGCAGAGAGCCTGTTAAAGGAAGGCCGTGTAAGTGTGCTCAGTCAGTGGAAAGTGGACTTGCTCCAGGAAGGCCGCAGCCTCATCCTGGCCTGCGTCACCTGCCCCGCGCACACGGCAAGTCCGGGGCAGGTCCTGGGCACGCGGCAGGTCCGTGTCCCCATCTCACTCACTCATCGTCCCTCAGAGAAAACCGCAGTCGCTGCCTCCTCTGCCAAAACAACAGAAATAGCTACTCCAGTGTCCCAGGTGTCTTCCCACACACAAACGTGCAATGTGATACTTGCTGAACACCAGGGCCTCTGAAAAGCAGGAAGGTAATTAGCCGGGCGTGGTGGCGGCGCCTATAATCCCAGCTACCAGGAGGCTGAGGCAGGAGAATCACCGGAACCCGGGAGGCAGAGGCTGCAGTGAGCCAAGATCGCGCCACTGCACTCCAGCCTGGGTGACAGAGCAAGACTCCGTCTCATAAAAAAAAAAAAAAAAAAGAAAGAAAGACAGACAGAAAGAAAAAAGAAAGGCAGGAAGGTCTCCGCTGGGCAGCAGGGACGGATACAGCTCGACCTGACTCCTACGAGGTGAAAGGCTGCCCCAACTTGACAGAAACCTTTTGATTTCCCCCAGCAGTTCAAACAGATTTACTGGGCAACAAGTCTTTGAATATTGACTTTCAAATGAAAATAAACACAGCGAGGCAGCTCCACGTCAGCAGATATGTCCCAGCATGCTGATGCCGCTGGGCGAGCAGCGGGGAGCCCAGGCCGGAGGAAGAACACGGAGCAGGGCCCGCACCGAGTTCTGCAGGTGCCCCTTCCTTTTCATTAACATGAAGCTCCCAGACAGATTCCCACCTATGCCTCATACCTCTTAAAAACGCAGCCTCAGCCGGGCGCGGTGGCTCAAGCCTGTAATCCCAGCACTTTGGGAGGCCGAGACGGGCGGATCACGAGGTCAGGAGATCGAGACCATCCTGGCTGACCCGGTGAAACCCCGTCTCTACTGAAAATACAAAAAACATTAGCCCCCAGCTACTCGGGAGGCTGAGGCAGGAGAACGGCGGGAACCCGGGAGGTGGAGCTTGCAGTGAGCTGAGATCGCGCCACTCCACTCCAGCCTGGGCCACAGAGCGAGACTCCGTCTCAAAAAAAAAAAAAATTACCTGTGTGTGGTGGTGGCGCCTGTAGTCCCAGCTACTTGGAGACTGAGGTGGGAGGACCGCTCGAGCCCAGGAGTTCAAGACGTCAGTGAGCTTTGATCACACAGCTACATTCCAACCTGGGCAGCAGAGCGAGACCTCGACTCTAAAAATCTTAAGTAATTAATTTATATGTATATATTATATTTATATAAACCAGGCACTGTTTTAGGTGTTGGAGAAACAGCAGTAGGTAAAACAATCAAAAATATTCCTGAGGTGTGCAGGCAACAATGACTGGGGGTGGAGAGCAGGCATGGCACGGAATAAATATTAGCGCCCACTTTACATGGGCGTCCTGAGGACTGAAGTGGGTCATTTTGCATAAAGTGGGTGGCACAGGACCTGGCCCATAGTAAGGGATTGACACACAGTAGGTCTATACACAGGCAGGCTCCACGGTGTGTTCAATATCACATATTATCATTTAATAATGTTTAAAATTAATACATAAAAATATATTTTAAAATATATTAAAAAACATTTTAAAAGTTACAAAATTGTTTTTATATTATATTATTTTGTAGGCTAGATAATATATAATTGTATAATAGATAATATATGATATTTCATTATATATTCTATTATAGATTATAGATATAGATTATACTATATGTACTATAGTATATAATGATAATATATAATACTATACTGTATATACTATCATATGTATTACAGTATAATATATTACAGTATATCATATATTACAGTATTATATAATATATATTATGTAGTTACATATATAAAAATATATATGGGCAGGCTCCATGGTATATCCTGTATAGTCCACAGTATCCAACAGTCTTCGTAAATAACCATCTCCCACTGCTAACAGCAGAAAGTAAAATACTCTAGAAAAAATAACGAGAAGCAAATATTGTAGTTGCTGAAGTGTTTACTAGTTTCCAAGCATTAAATATGTACACCGTGATCACTTTCGAACGGGCTTATCATGTTTTTAACCCAGTGATAAGATCAAAAAGTATTTTCTTAGCTTATATCTATATTTTCCACTTAACACACTTTATAAAATAAAATTGTTTCTATTAGATATGTGCTTATTTTGACTCTGGGCATTAATTTAACAACCTGCAACTTTTAAAGCAGAAGAGACGATTTGTTTCCATCTAGACCGACCATATCATCAGCATGGAGTCAGCTTCCCCCTGGACTATAACATCACGTCATCCTTCCAAAAGAGCTCCGGACAGTCTTTCTTTTACTTCAGTTCGTTTTTGTTTGTTCGTTGTTGAGACAGGGTCTCGCTCTATCACCCAGGCTGGAGTCCAGTGGTGCGATCTCAGCTTACTGCAACCTCCACCTCCCGGGCTCAAGTGATCCTCCCACCTCAGCCTCCCGAGCAGCTGGGACCACAGGCGTGCACCACAATGCCATGCTACTTTTCTGTATTTTTGGAAGAGGTGGGGTTTCACCATGTTGCTCAGGCTGGTCTCGAACTCCTGAGCTCAAGCAATCCACCTGCTGTGGCCTCCCAATGCTCTGGGATCACAGCCCTCATCTCGCTCTATCGCCAGGCTGGAGTACAGTGGTGCGATCTTGGCTCACTGCAACCTCCGCCTCCCAGGTTCAAGTGCTTCCCCTGCCTCAGCCTCCCGAGTAGCTGGGACTACAGGCATGCGCTACACCAAGGCCAGCTAGTTTTGTTTTTTGTTTTGTTTTTTTTCATATTTTAGTAGAGACGGGGTTTCACCATGTTGGCCAGGATGGTCTCCACCTCCTGACCTGATGATCCCCCCGCCTCAGCCTCCCAAAATCTCTAAGGCCTCCCTTTACACCTGTAAAGGATTACAGGCGTGAGCCACTGCGCCCGGCCATCTTTCTTTTAAATAGGGATTTGAGATTCTACGTTTTAAGTTTAGAGGAAAGTGAGGGTTAAAACTATTTTAGGAACCAAATTAAGAATGTGGATGTTGGGATGATGCCACATTGATTGTTGCAAACTGAGACAATGTTTTCCTGTAACACTTTAATAATCATTTTAAAGATCAATAGACCCGACACTGGCAAGCTTAAAATCCTACTGTGCTAACACGTGGCTCCTGAAGGTGTGCTGATGCCACTCAGCAAAACGGTACCAAGAGCCGGAAAGGGGCTTATATCTAGTAATTCCCTATTAACGACCTTGCCCTGAAGAAAGTCACAAAAAGCTTGGAAGAATGAGACAGAGGGATGATCAACCAAGTTTAACTTACAATCGCACCGTACTGGAAGTAGCAATAAGATCATTATTTTCTATGTGATATTTGACTTAGTTGATACATCCACTTGACAGACTCTTACACAGCCACTAGAAAGTATGAAATGTTGATTAATATAAGTAGAATATGAACTGTATCTATAAAGACACACTATCATTACAATTATAAATATTACATGAGAAAAAAAGCTGGAGGTAAATACATTAAAATTTAAAAAATGGGTATTAGTGGAATTGAATTAGGCATATCTTCCTCTTTGTAGCATGCAAACTTTATTAATATGTATAATTAATATTTTTTAAAGGGAGGGTTTCTGTCCTAAAGAATCCTGGAAGGAAAACTGTGGCTGGCCGCGCCCTGGGGACAGAGCATCAAGTACGTCAACGTCGAGACAGGGATGCTGGGGCTGCCCCTGAGCTCTCCCACGTCGCACAGTTCATCAGGAAGTCACGGACCAAGCTGTTAACAAGAACTGCATTTTCCTGCACTGCTGGAAGAACACACCAGGTGACCTCCCCATCCACTCCCTAACACCGAAGTCAAAATCACAACACAGCTAGATCCCAGCCTTCCAGACTTAGAGACATTACGAAGCAGAAACATTTACTTCTTTGAAAAAATGCACGGCCAGGCACGGTGGCTCATGTCTGTAATCCCAGCAATTTGGGAGGCCAAGGCAGGCAGATCACCTGAGGTGAGTTTGAGACCAGCTTGGCCAACATGGTGAAACCCCGTCTCTACTAAAAATACAAAAATTATCCGGACGTAGCAGTGGGCACCTGTAATCCCAGCTACCTGGGAGGCTGAGGCAGGAGAATCACTTGAACCCAGGAGGCAAAGGTTGCAGTGAGCCGAGATCAGTGAGCCAACAATCCAGCCTGGGTGACAAGAACAAAACTCCGTCTCAAAAGAAAAAACTACCATCTTCCATTGGCAGGTGGCTGTGAAGGGAAAAGCCAAAATTCCCAAACTCAAAGGTAAAGTAGAAATTCAGGCTAACGCTGACCTTGAGCCAGGCTTCCTGACAAAGATCGAAGCCTGTCGCCTTCTAACATTCTGCTCCAGCACACGTAACTTCATACTCCACCCCACAAGGTAGAGGCCGAAGAGAACAAATCATGGTGAGTGCTTTCCTAATGCTCCTGCAGGTCCCACAATGTCTGAGACACAGGCAGGTCACAGCCTCGTCCATCACCGCAGGGCCTGCCGGCGCAGACCGTGCCAATAACCTGCCGTTCGTGGACGCTGCGGGGACCCACAACGCTGGCCATGTTTAGTCCTCACCTGCAGACAGACTGAACGCAATGAGGATGCCCTCCTCTTCTAAAACTTTATTTCACTGTCCTTATTATGTTTTGACTTAGCATTTTCTCAAGTCCTATTTGGTCACAGAAGAACCTAAATACATAATTACAGATTAAGAGAAAAACTTGCCTGTCTCTTGAATGTATAACATTTTTCATTACTTGCTCATATTATATCTTTGAAGCTACACATACTATAAAAAAAAAGCCAAGCAAATAAATAAAAATACAGCTTCCCAGAAATAAGACCTCAGGCCCATTCTGTAAGCACACTATTCGAATAAAGCAAGAACAAGCCATCGGAAAAGTAAGGGTTGTGGCAGGAAACTAGTAGAACATTAGGACAGAATGTTTCCACACTTTGCAAGTGAAAACCGAAGGCTCGTGCTTCCAGGTGACCTCGGGAGTGCGTGAGGTGGGCTTGCCCCAGTCCATCCGGGGTCCCACGCACCTTAGCAATGTCATACCACTCAGCAACAAATTACCAATCAACACAACCACACAGACAACGTCAAGTTCGTTTTATTCTGCGAAAGAAACCAAACTCAAAAGGCTGCATCATGCATGATTCCATTTTACATAACATTCTGGAGAAGGCAAAACTATTGGGACAAAAAACAGATCAGTGGTGGGCAAGGCCTGGGGAAGGGTGGGAGGAAGTTCGCGGCAAAGGGAAGGAGGAGCTCTGTGCTCTGAACCCCGACGGTGACTCCGGTTTCATACGTGACTGTATGCATCTGTCACATAGCACATCAGACACATAGCACTGAACGCTGAAATGAGTGAATTTTCTTGTATGTAAATTATATCTTAGTAAACCCGATTTTACAATTTTTAAAGAAAAAAAAAATACGTATGGCCGTGCATGGTGGCTCACTCCTGTAATTCCAGCACTTTGGGAGTCTGAAGCGGGCAGATGACCTGGGGTCAGGAGTTCAAGACCAGCCTGGCCGACATGCTGAAACCCCGTCTCTACTAAAAATACAAAACTTAGCACTTAGCCGGGCATGGTGGTGGGCGCCTATAATCCCAGCTACTTGGGAGGCTGAGGTAGGAGAATCACTTTAACCCGGGAGGCAGAGGTTACAGTGAGTCGAGATCACGCCACTGCACTCCAGCCTGGGCGACAGAGTGAGACTCCATCTCAAAAGGAAAAAGAAAAACCACATACAACAGAAAAAGTGTTAACTCCAGTTTCCCTGCACATTCCTGAATATTCTCAGGGCTGGCCATCCCATGTGCCCAGTGCTGCCTGAACCCCCACACCCACCCCTACCAAAAGAAGGAATATTCTGAGTCTCAGTGAACCAAGACCGAAAGTCTAACAAGCTTCTATCCTTTAAGAAAACAAATTTCCAAAGAACACGACTTCCTGTAATTACTGACAGTGTCTGAAAGTCCTTTTCAAAATGACTAGCATGCTCTCCATTTTAAAGGTATAGTTGAGATGCAAATTCTGATCACCTACATAGACAATATCAATTTAACTTCTCAATTTCAGCTATTGTTCTGACTTTGTGTAAGGAAACCCCATTTAAACTTCATAACTCTATAAAGCATTCCCATGGCTCCCACCAGCTACTGTGATCTCCAGTTTTAAGTTCCAGAGATTAGATAAGGCCTCTATATAGTGGCTAATGAGCCTTAATGTGCTTTAGAAGTCAAGGCTTGAGACCAGCTTTTCAGAGTACACTTATTTTTCCAGCACAGTAGGTTTTCTTGCCAGGCAAGATTTGATTTCAAAATTGCACTAAGTTCTAGAAATTCAGGTTTCTTTCTTGCATGCTCCCACATTTCAGCAGAGTAACCCAGGCTCCCCACCCTCTAGGGCTGGGTAGAAGACAATCCACGGGGAAAACGTAGTCCCATTGCTGGGCTTTGCCCCCTGGGGCTGGGCAGATCCAACAGGGGGATTATTTTTAGTTGAAGCATTGTGGCAAGCTGTGTGTGTGTGTGTGTGTGTGTATGTGTGTGTGTGCACGCGCGCGCGCATGCTCAAGCTCTGCCTCCTGCTTTTGAACAATTCCCTAAAGTAATAATTTTCTTTTTATAAGAAAACCACAGCAACATATTTTATAAGAAAGCTATAGCAACATAGATGGCACTGGAGATCATTATATTAAGCGAAATAAGCCAGGCACAGAAAGACGAAGATCCCACGTTCTCACCCATGTAGGGGAGCTAAAGCAGTAGGTCTCATGGAGGTAGAGAGTGGAATGGTGGACACCCGCGGCCAAGTTACCAGGAAGGGAGGGAGGGATGAAGAGAAGCTGGTTAATGAGTACAAAATACAGTTAGCTAGAAGGAGTAAGTTCTAGCATTCAATAGTACAGTAGGGAAATTAGAGTTAATCATTTTATATATTTCAAAATAGCTAGAAGATGTATAATGTTCCTAACACAATAAAAGATAAACATGTGAGGTTCTGGATATCCTAATACACCGGGATTTGACCATACACACACTGAACACACAAATCAACCTCACACGAATCCCAAATATGTACAATTAAGATACAGCAATTAATTCTTTAAAAAAAAGAAAACTGTCTCCAAGTAGCCTAGACGGATTTTTCTACACTGAGAACCTTCCCTTGTATAAATCAGAAAAAGGAGCTGTGAGAGCTGCTAAGGGGGTGCCACTGGCAAGAAGTCTGTGGACCCTGAGTTGAGGCAGCGTCACGGCGCAGCTGAGTGGTTGCAGCCCGGTGGAGGCTGCGGATTTTGGGAAGCTCAGCTTTAATGGAATTCTCAGATGGAAGCTTCTTTCAGGTTTGCCATCAAATGGTGACTATCACAATATTTTAGGTCTAAAAATTATATGTCTCATTTGAGGTCAGGAGTTCAAGACCAGCCTGGCCAACATGGTGAAACCCTGTTTCTACTAAAAATACAAAAATCAGCTGGGTGTGGTGGCAGATGCCTGTAATCCCAACTACTTGGGATGCTGAGGCACGAGAATCGCTTGAACCTAGGAGGCAGAGGTTACAGCGAGCCAAGATAGTGCCACTGCACTCCAGCCTGGGCAACAGAGCAAGACTGACTCTGTCTCAAAAAAAATAAAAATAAAAAATTGTATGTCTTCTATCTGATATAACCCTGAGCAAATCATACAGCAGGAAATGTTCTAAAGTTTTAAATAAAAACCATGATACAAAATTCTATTTACAGTATTATCTCAAATGCATTAGAGAAAGAGAAAATAAACAGGAGAAGTGGAAACATAAATACACAAAAATCTTAAGTATTTTTGGAATAATGAAGCTAAACAAGATTGTCCTAAACTTTCTTTACAATACAGAGATGTTTAATTAGGTAAGATACAAGTTTAACATTATATTTTGTTAGAAACACTAATGTACTTTAGCAAACATGTGGTGCAGCATTTGGGGGTTTCATTTACTTGTTTGTTTGGTAAACCTGAGACACTAACATGCACTAGTTTTGTTGTTGTTGTTTTTGAGGCAAGATCTCAGTCTGTCGCCCAGGCTGGAGTGCAGTGGCTTTATCTCGGCTCACTGCAACCTTCACATCCTGGGTTCAAGTGATTCTCATGCCTCAGCCTCTCGAGTAGCTGGAATTACAGGCATACACCACCACGCCTAGCTAATTTTTTGTATTTTCAGTAGAGATGAGGTTTTGCCATGTTGCCCAAGCTGGTCTTGAACTACTAAGCTCAGGTAATCTGCCCACAATGGCCTCCCAAAGTGCTGGGATTACAGGCGTGGACCACCACACCCAGCCTATGCACTAGTTTTAAAATTCAGAGGATTAAATTTGCTCTACATCATATAAAGAAATGTGTAGGCTGGGCGCAATGGCTCATGCCTGTAATCCCAGGACTTGGGGAGGCGGAGGCAGGTGGATCACTCTAGTGAGAGGTCAGGAGTCAGACAGCAGCCAGGCCAACATGGTGAAACCCCATCTCTACTAAAAAAAAGTACACAAAAAATTAGCCGTGTGTGGTGGCACATGCCTGTAATCCCAGCTACACAGGAGGCTGAGGCATGAGAATCCCTTGAACCCAGGAGGTGAAGCTTGCAGTGAGCCGAGATCACACCACTGCACTCCAGCCAGGGTGACAAAGCGAGACTCCATCTCAAAGAAAAAAAAAAAAAGAAAGAAAAGAAATGTGTAAACATGCCCAAGAAAATCAGTCAACTGGCAAAAATGAACTGTTGATTTTTTTTTCTTACTCATCTTTCCTTCTGATTCACTTCATTCTCCTACTAAATACCTTCCTTGCAGGATTCTAATCAGGACATAGATTGAAATCCAAACCCTTTAGTTCATTTTTTTAATAATTATTTTTTCCTCAGGTCTCACAATCTGTTTTTTTTGTTTTTTGTTTTTTTGTTTTTTTTTTTTGAGAAGCCTCCCAAGTAGCTGGAACCACAGGCACATGCCACTACACCCGGCTAAGTTTTTGTATTTTCAGTAGAGATGAGGTCTCACCATGTTGGCCAGGCTGGTCTTGACCTCCCGAGCTCGAGCAATCCGCCCACCTCAGCCTCCCAGAGTACTGGGATTACAGGCGTGAGCCACCGCGCCCAGCCTTCATCTTTATTTCTTTAAAGAAACACTTAAATGGTGCTTCTCTTCATGTACTCCTCTAAGCACTGTATATGACTCAATTCACCTAAGTAATTCTTCAGCTTGGTATTCAGAGCATGCTGACTTGGTTTCCACCTTGGACCAGCCTTTCATACCTTTCCAATGGGTCTGTCATGTGGCCTTAAGAACATCCTCAAAGGGATCTCTCGTCTCGTTCATCTCTTCCTGAGACACAATCCTCCCACCCCCACTCCCAAAATCTACTTGTCAAAAGTCCAGACAAGCTCTAATCCTACCTGCATTAAACCTTCCCGAAGACTCCCGGTCAGAACTATTCCTACCCACTCCTCGCTCTGGTACTGGAGGTACAACCATTTCTGAAGCGTATAAACTCTCATAGGAATTAAACCTACTAGTTTACATCATCCTTCTCTAGTTTCCTCTCCTCATGCGGCCTGGCTCTGTGTTCTACGTAATAGATGTGGCGCAACATGTCATGCTTTGTAAATACACTCATTTAATCTATAAAATAAAGATAGGCCATAGTCAAAGGGCCGTTTTCACCAGTGCCAACCATGTACAGAACATCATATGCTGCCCCATGCCATTCTTTATTACCAAAATTGTTATAAATGGCCACATTATAAAATAATTACCATTTCCTGAGCATTTTCTGTGTGCCAAGTACCATGTAAGCACTTCACATGCCTTCTAAGTTCACATATTCCCCCCAGATTACTCTTTAGCAGAAAAACTTGCCTTATTGTCCAGGTCTATGATAATGTTCTCATATTACGGAGGATTCACCACTTTGTAAAAAACAATATACTATTTGAGGGAGACACATTAACCAGAACTAATTCAATTAGGGTAGTTTTTGATGTTTATAGAAATCATATGATAAACTATCAAAAAAAATGGGATGGGGAGACAAAGAAATTTAACATGGATAGATGAATTATTCCTAGGGAATGACTTTACAATTGTCACTGCCAGGAAATTTATAAATTAGCTATAGAAAGATTCTTTAAAAGAAAAAACTGGCCGGGCGCGGTGGCTCAAGCCTGTAATCCCAGTACTTTGGGAGGCCGAGACGGGCGGATCACGAGGTCAGGAGATCGAGACCATCCTGGCTAACACGGTGAAACCCCGTCTCTACTAAGAAATACAAAAAACTAGCCGGGCGAGGTGGCGGGCGCCTGTAGTCCCAGCTACTCGGGAGGCTGAGGCCGGAGAATGGCGTGAACCCGGGAGGCGGAGCTTGCAGTGAGCTGAGATCCGGCCACTGCACTCCAGCTTGGGCTACACAGTGAGACTCCGTCTCAAAAAAAAAAAACTCAAGCCTGTAATCCCAGCACTTTGGGAGGCCGAGACGGGCGGATCACGAGGTCAGGAGATCGAGACCATCCTGGCTGACACGGTGAAACCCCGTCTCTACTAAAAAATACAAAAAACTAGCCGGGCGCGGTGGCGGGCGCCTGTAGTCCCAACTACTCGGGAGGCTGAGGCAGGAGAATGGCGGGAACCCGGGGGGCGGAGCTTGCAGTGAGCTGAGATCCGGCCACTGCACTCCAGCCTGGGCGGCAGAGCGAGACTCCGTCTCAAAAAAAAAAAAACAAAAAACAAAAAAAGAAAAAACAACACCACAGCAAGTTGCCGTGCGATGGAATCACAAGTTACAAGAGGAAAAAACACCTAAATGTTTGAGAATTAGTCTTTGAGGCTGGGAATAAAATGTGCAGTGCCAGCATTCTAGATGGGTTCAAAAAGCCCTGCATAGCAAACATCTCCAGGAGGCAAAGGTAACGTGGTCTGGGAACTCTGTCTAGAGAGACTCAAAAAGTGACTGTAATGAAGACAAACGTGCTGAAGTTGGAGATATCAGCCCAGAGTTTGAACAAAAGCATTCTGTGAAATGTGAAAGTAGAAATATTATAATAATAGATCACTTATTCGTATTTCAATCACATTATATAACTAAATGCTTTCCTTAAAAACTAAACTCATGGCTAGGCGCAGTGGCTCATGCCTTGGGAGGCTGAGGCTCAAGAATCGCTTGAACTTAGGAGGCGGAGGTTGCAGTGAGCCAAGATCACACCACTGAACTCCAGCCTGGGTGACAGAGCGAGACTCTATCTCAAAAAAAAACACAAAAAACAAAAACAAAAAAACCCCTAAACTCTTGCAGGTCACAGTGGCTCACGCCTGTAATCCCAGCACTTCGAGAGGCCAAGATCAGGAGTTTGAGACCAGCCTGGCTAACATGGTGAAACCCTCTCTCTACTAAAAATGCAAAAATTAGCTGGGTGTGGTGGTGCACACGTAACCCCAGCTACTCCGCAGGCTGAGACATGAGAATCGCTTGAATCCAGGAGGTGGAGGCTGCAATGAGCCGAGATCACACCACTGCACTCCAGCCTGAGTCAACTGAGTGACTCTGTCTCAAAAATATAAAAAATAAAACTAAATTCATGTGAAAGAAACTTCTCTGCCAAGACCAGGCCTGGAGAGCGTCTGTACTCTTCAGAAGCAACTCCTCTTGCAGCACCCGCAACTGAGTAAGAACAGAAACGGGTGTCACTGGGAACTCATTAGGAGACCTCATGTCTCTTTAAAGGCCCTTCAACTTCATACAAACTCCACCATATCAGGAGATAGAGGATAATATATTAGAAAGAGATAAGAAGTTGAAAAACAATCGTCTCCTTGTGTTCTGTTGCCACACCCATTTGTTTAACGAATTTTTAGCAAACTGAGAAATTTAACAATTTAAAGAAATGTTAGAGTCAGAGAGACCTAAAACCTCCATCTTCTGTATTTGACCCAAATCTGAGAGCAGCAACCGACCAGAGAACACACACAGCCTCTTTGGTTTGCTTCCAAATTCTCAGCTAGAATATCAACAGAGCAACAACGTAAAATTGCAGATCTCAGAACACAAAATATCAAGGAAAGATACTGGGAATAAGGACTCTTTTAGTTTTAGGTAAATTTGCATAAACCTTCTAGCAGTAAGTGCAGCCTTTGAAAAGACAAGGGTATGCCTCGGGATTCTTCAACAGGGCGGGGCCTGTGCGTCGGCACAGGAGCTCCAGGAGCGGGATGCCTGGAAAGAGGGCCAAGCCACAGGGGCTGCTCCCAGCTCCACCTGGAGGGACCACTCACCTCCCCAGGCTCATCCCACTGTGCAAACAACCCTCACGAGGATTTCTCTTTTTTAAAGTAAAGTTGTTGGAAAGGCTACATGCAACTGAAAAGTTTTCTTTTTGATGATTTAAGCTTTTTTGCTCAATTATATATGAGAATAATAATATAATCTCTCATTTGATAAGATGACAAAATAGTATTAGCAGCCCAGAAAACCTATTTTTGCTAAAACTGTTAATGCCTCTAAAATACAACATTGTCACCAGAATCCCCAGTGGCCTCGTGGACAAGGCACTGGTCTCCTAAAACAGAACATTGTCACACTAGTCTGATGAGAACCCAGTATAGAGGGCGTTTTGAGGACCACATTTCCTATCACATAAAATAAAATCCTGCCCTTGAAGATGCAAAATGCCCACACCTGCCACTGCCCTGTATCCTCCGGAGAGGCTGGGAGACAACGTCTCAGGCCCCAGTGCCCTTCACTCACCTGAATGTGCATGGCGCCCTCTACTGCTTCTTGGATATTGGGGCAGCCACTGATGAGGGACAGTTGCTCTTCGGCACTCAGGGAGCCTTTCAGAGCACCTGCCTGCTCCAGCAACTTCATCTCCTTTCTGGAAAGGCAGAGAGAAGGATCACTGTTGAGTATTCAATACCGCATTTAAAAACAAATAAATCTCAACATCAGGAATCATCAGGGAAATGCAAAGCAGAACCACAGCGAGATACCACCTCACACCCATTAGGGGCCACCAAAAATAGAAACTAGCAATTGTTGGCAAGGATGTGGAGAAACTGGAACCATTGTGCACTGCTGGTGAGACTGTGAAATACTGCAACCGCTACGGAAAACAGATATGGCAGGTCCCAAAAACACAATCACAGTGTGATCCAGCAACTCCACTTCTGGGTCTAAACCGAAAATAATGCAAAGCAGGGTCTGTAAGAGGTTTTTGTACACCCATGTGCACAGCAGCATTATTCACAATAGCCAAGAGCTAGAAGCAACATAAGCATCCATCAATAGATGAGCAGATAAACAAAATGTGGCACATACACACAACAGAATATTATTCAGCAGTAAAGAGGAAGGAAATTCTGTCACATGCTACAAAATGGATGAACGTTGAGGACATTATGCTGAGTGAAATAAGCCAGTCACAAAGGAAAAATACTGTGTGATTCCACCTAGAAGAGGTATCTAGAGCAGTCAAAATAATAGAAGCAGACCAGGCCAGGTGGCTCACTCCTGTAATCCCAGCACTTTGGGAGGCCGAGGTGGATGGATCATTTGAGGTCAGCAGTTCAAGACCAGCCTGGCCAACATGGTGAAACCCCGTCTCTACTAAAAATACAAAAAAATAGCTGGGCGTGGTGCCATGCACCTGTAATCCCAGCTACTCTGGAGGCTGAGGCAGAAGAATCGCTTGAACCCGGGAGGCAGAGGTTGCAGTGAGCTATGGTCGCACCACTGCACTCCAGCCTGAGCAACAGAGTGAGACTCTGTCTCAAAAAACTAATAACAGAGACAGAACTAGAATGTTGGTAGCTGCCAGGGGCTGGGGGTTGAGGAATGGGGAGTTAAGGTTTAATGGGCACAGAGTTTCAATTTGAGAAGATGAAAACATTCTGGAGATGAATGATGGTGATGGTAGCACAATCATGTAAATATGCATAATACACTCAAAACATTAAGGTAAATTTTATTCTATACACTTTACCACAATTTAAAATCTTAATTACTTATTTTAAAATGAAACAATCCTCATGGCAGGGGGCAGGGTGGGGGGCAGGGTCGGGGGCATGCTGGAAACCAGTGGTTCTTAATCCTCTCCCTTGGGTCAGTCCCCTGGGATGGAAGGATTGGAAGAAGGTACCTTACAGCAGAGTGGGCTTTGTGGCGTGTGATCTGTGTGGTCTCCCGGGCCACCATGCTCAGAAGGGCCTGTGCTGGGTTTACTGCTCTGCTGTTAGCATCTTACAATTCTTTTTTTTTTTTTTTTTTTTTTTTTTTTGAGACGGAGTCTCGCTCTGCCGCCCAGGCTGGAGTGCAGTGGCCGGATCTCAGCTCACTGCAAGCTCCGCCTCCCGGGTTCACGCCATTCTCCTGCCTCAGCCTCCCGAGTAGCTGGGACTACAGGCGCCGCCACCTCGCCCGGCTAGTTTTTTGTATTTTTAAAGTAGAGATGGGGTTTCACCGTGTCAGCCAGGATGGTCTCGATCTCCTGACCTCGTGATCCGCCCGTCTCGGCCTCCCAAAGTGCTGGAATTACAGGCTTGAGCCACCGCGCCCGGCCGCATCTTACAATTCTTAATATATTTTTGCTTTTGGGTTTTGTTTTGTTGTTGTCATTGTTGTTGTTGTTTAGATTTTTTGTTTGGTTTGGTTTGGTTTTTGAGACAGGATCCTGCTCTATCACCCAGGCTGGAGTGCAGTGGCACAATCATGACTCGCCATAGCCTTGACCTCCCGGGATCAAGTGATCCTCCCACTTCAGCCTCCCAAGTAGCGGATACTACACAGGCACACCACCGCGCCTGACTCATTTTTTATATTTTTTGGTAGAGACGGGGTTTTGCCATGTTGCCCAGGCTGATCTCTAACTCCTGGGCTCAAGTGATCCTCCTGCCTTGGCCTCCCAAAGTGCTGGGATTATAGGCATGAGTCACAGCACCTGGCCCTAAGTTTTTTTTTAAAGGAAGGAGAGAATCTTTGAGAAGTTTTTCTCATATAAGTAATTTGGAAGATTCATAATATATCAGCTTAAAAAAAAATCTACCTATCTTAAAATAGGGCCACAAAACAGCTATCTTGTTTTGGAGAATTATAAGGACAAACATACTGATCCCTGCTCAGATCTTATCATCCACAAAACAACTCAGTGTTAAGTACCAAATATCCTGGACCACCATCCCCAGTGAGCCCGCATTTTTAAAATTCCATATAGAACAAATTCCTTGAATTAGAGGCTTATAAAGTTAGTGAGGCCAGCCACAGTGGCTCACGCCTGTAATTCCAGCACTTTGGGAGGCCAAGGCAGGCGGGTCACTTGAGGACGGGTTTGAGACCACCCTGGGCAACATGGTGAAACCTCATCTCTACAAAAAATACAAAAACTAGCTGGGCATGATGGTGCACACCTGTAGTCTCAGCCACTCGGGAGGCTGAGGTGGGAGAATCACTTGAGCCCAGGAGGTGGGGGCTGTAGTGAGCCATGATTGTGCCACGGTACTCCAACGTGGGGACAGAGTGAGACCCTGTCTCAAAAAACAAACAAGTGAAAAACAAAAAATAAGTTAGTTAGTGAAAAATATACAAAACAAAATATGTGTCTTGGCCAGTTCATCTGGAAGTTTATTAGTTGCATAGGGTACTGTGAGGTGTCTTAGCAACAGATTAGAAATTTAAGATTTCTAAGGTAGATACCTAAAATCAAAAAATAACTGGTCCAAGGTAAGTGCCAGCAAATACATATTTGAAACATCATGGAGGGAAATATAACAAAAAGGGTCATGAGGAAAGGTTCCTCTATTAAGGTAAAATGGAAATGCAGACGCTCACGGGTCCTACAGGGTCCTGCGATTCTGCGTCAACAGCACTCAGCACGCTTCCCTGAACGCAGACTGTGCCTCTTAAGCGGCATTATTCAGGAACAAAGAGCACCACGCGATCCAAAGCTCATTTGTCATCCACTGTGTAGTACGTTTTGATCCATCTTTGAAAATGTTGAGTGACACAACTCTGTAAACATACTACAAAACCACTGAACTGGACGCGTCAAATGAGTCAGCTGTGTGACATGTAAATTTATCTCAATAAAGCAGTAGCATTAGTATCTTATTGCGACTGTAACAAATTATCACAAACAGTGGCTTAAACAATACAAATATATTATCTTACAGTTCTGAAGGTCAGAAATCCCAAGTAGACTAACATCAAAGTGTCTGCAGGGAACGCACTCCTTCCGGAGGTTTCAGGGAGAATGTGTTCCTGGCCTGCCCCAGCTTCTAGAGGCTGCCTGCATCCGTGGCTATGACCCTTTCCCCCTCCACAGCCAGCCACCCCTGCCCCACCTGTTTCTGTCATCATGTCTCCTTCCTCCCTTTATCCCTCTAAGGACCCATGCGATTACATCAGGCCAAGCCAGCTATTCCAGGACAATCTCCCCATCTTGCCATTCTTAATTCAATTACATCTGCAACGTCTGTTTTGCCATATGAGGTTCTGGCTCATCCAAAGTTGCGCCAAAAATCTGGACATCTAACTGTGTTTGCAGGTATGTTGTTCTGGGGATGATACGCAATTTGCTCCTGCCAGGCACTTGGGGGCGCTACCAACCAAGGAACCAACCTGAATTCTTGGCTTGGGGGTTTTTCAGATGACACAGGTAGTATGAATTTGAGCTCTGAAACTTTGAGGATCGCTCTATGGTTACAAATTCTCAAAGAAACTCTTCCTCCCCTCCACTCGGAGTCAATGCCCCCACCGGTGACCCTCCACTTAGGGGATCCAAGTTATTTTTTTTGCCAATGATGTAGCCCTTAGAGAACTCTAGCTTCTGTCAGGGGTCTCCAATTTGACTCCCATCTTGCACAGACTCAGGTTGGCTGTTACAATGGAAGCTCTAGATTAGCAAGACTAACTGGCAAACACCCTTCGAGCAGCCGCCCCCTGTGGCTGTCAAGCACCCCTTGGAACTGGTGCTCCAGAGGTAGGCCTCTGAAATTCTCCATTACTTTTCTGCCATGTGAGTTTACTACCATGACTTCCATGGACTGGACCCCACGTGGGAATCTGGGCCAATGGCAGAGGCCCATGGGCAGCTGGTGGTGGCTGCAGTAACCAGCCCAAAGGAAGCCTGAGCCCTGTAGCGACAGGGCGGTCAGAAATGCAGACCCCAGGCCAGGCGCGGTGGCTCACGCCTGTAATCCCAGCACTTTGGGAGGCCGAGGCAGGCAGATTACCTGAGCTCAGGAGTTTGAGACCAGCCTGGCAAACACGGTGAAACCCTGATTCTACTAAAAATACAAAAATTAGCCAGGTGTGGTTGCACACCCCTGTAATCCCAGCTACTTAGGAGGCTGAGGCAGGAGAATCACTTGAACCTGGGAGGTGGAAGTTTCAGTGAGCTGAGATCACGCCACTGCACTCCAGCCTGGGCGACAGAGCTAGACTCTGTCTCAAAAACGAGGAAGAAGAAGAAGAAGAGAAAGAAATGCAGACGTCCACAGTGGGCAGACTGGTTGAGGGCAGGAAGGAGCAACAGAAACACAGCCGGTAGTGGAGTCACCATGACTGCAGGCCATAAAAAGGCAGGACCTTAGGAAAGGACACAGCCGCCCTATAGCTGCCGTGAGCTGCCAGAGCCACTGTCTGACTGTCAGAGGCTCAGGTGTCCCCTGAACAATGTCTGTTTCTGCGACAAAGATGCAGCCGCAGATGGTGTCCTGTATCTTACTCCCTCGCCTGGTATCACAATCAGCCCTCATGGAGAGAGAAATCAGAGTACCGTCTTTTAGAGCCTGAAAGGGCCTAGCGCAGACTTTCTTTGGAGATTACAACACATTTGAATTTTTCAGTTTTTAACTGTACGATTTATATAAGTTTGACCTGCAGCAGTGGCTAAGCCTAGGAGTCAACATTGGTAAAAGACAACCACACTGCCCATAAATACAACCAGAAGAAAAACAGTCATATGGCAGAAAAGCGATTTGTAGCTACCAAACAGAAACTCGCTTCAGTTTAATTGAAAGTTTTCGGTGTTACAGAGGAGTAAGTGAGATGTTTCATACTGTGCCTGTTGCTTTTCTAAGACTATTTCCTTTTCATAATGTATTTAAGAAATTTTAAATGTAGAAAGAATAATAAACATCCTTATATCTCCACCCTCCAGAACTAACCAACGCCAATCCTCTTTGCACTTTTTAAGGAAGCAAAACCTAAATGAATCTCTTGGCGCCACCATCCCAGTCTCACCCAACCATCTTTCCACCGAACACACACAGGGTCTCTCGATGCCAAGGCCTGGGAGCATAGTGAGTAACCGTTGCGTCCTTCAGGAAACTATGTCTCAGCACCTGATGTGCTCAAAGCACCTGCTCCAAGCCTTAGGAGGCCACCTGTGTGTCTTCAAACCTTTCCACTAATCCAAAGCAAACTTTTGACCTTTTTTCCCAAAAGTACTGAGTGAGATTAGACAGATAACGGGAGAACAGGAGTCTCTTGTTCCTCGATCCTCCAGGGACCACCCCGGAATGAGAACATCCCATGGAGACAGCAAGCAGTGGCAAGAAAAGCCACCACCATTGGCCTCTTGCAGAGCAGACTCAGGCTGAGGAATGTGCAGTGGTGGTTCTGCCTCAGGCCCTTCCTCCCTGGGCAGCACGCACAGGTAAGACAGAGAACCTGGGCATGAGGGAGAGACACGGTCACACATTAACCCATTAGCCGACTGCAAACTCCAGGACCCTGCTGTGTGGTCCCGAGGGACCTCCAGTGAAAGCTGCAGAGGAGCTTCCCTACATCTGCAGACAGACCCCTGTGTTCTCTTCAGGGCCAACAAATCCACGTGCCACAAATCAAACCCAGCCTTTTGGCAACGTTTTGTCCCAGTTAGGTTAACTCCAATTTTTTTTTATTCTTTTGGAAGAACTTCTGACTCAAGCTTTGTGGAAGACATACATAAACACCTAGAAAAGATGTGCCAATCAACCGGGATTTTCAAATGCCACACACATACCAGGCTGTGGCACTGCCACACTTAACAGTTAACGTCAGGTTAGAGGCACCCGTAAAAGGCTGCAATGTGCAGGTCGACCTCTAGAGGTCAGCCTAACACTGGGACTCAAAATACTGGCTGCTACTCAGCAAAGTTAAATTTTTACTTAAAATTAGAGAAAAGGAAATGTTAAAAATTCTCAAGGTAGGACAGGGTATGGGTGATTTCAATTTTTTTTAATGCTTCCATTTTTGAAGTGTACTCAAAAGGAGCATGTATTTATTGTTTAAAAAGACTGAAGAAATTGGAACCTTCGTGCACTGCTGACGGGAATGTGAAAACGGCACAGCTGCTGTGGAAAACGTACGGTGGTAACTCAAAAAGTTAAAAATAGAGCCACCATATGATCCAGGAACCCCACTGCTGTACATATTTCCAAAAGAACTGAGGCGGGATGGCAAAGAGAGATTTGCACAGTCATGTTCATAGCATTGTTGTCAACAACAGAACAAAGAAGCAATCCAAAGTCCACCAATAAAGGGAGGGATAAACAAAACATGGTTTCACACCTATGGTGGAATCTTATTCGGCCCCACAGGGGAAGGAATCCTATCATATGTCATATGCCAGGCTGGAGTGCAGTGGTGCAATCTCAGCTCTCTACAACCTCCACCTCCTGCCTCAGCTTCCCAAAGAGCTGGGACTACAGGAATGCGCCACCACACCCAAGAGATTTTTGTATTTTTTAGTAGAGACGGGTTTTCACTATATGTTGGCCAGGCTGGTCTCGAACTCCTGACCTCAGGGGATCCACCTGCCTTGGCCTCCCAAAGTGCTGGGATTACAAGTGTGACCCACCGCGCCCGGCCTAGGATGAATCTTTTACTTAACATTATGCTTAAGTGAAATAAGCCAGACACAAAAGGACAGATGCCATATGACTCCACTTACAAGAGGTCCCCAGAGCAGTCAAACTCATGGAGATAGAAAGCAGAATGGTGGATGCCAGGGGCTGGCGGAGGCATGAAAGGAGAGTTGTTTAACAGGCACAGAGTTCGGTTTTACAAGATGAAAGAGCTCTGCAGACTGATTGCACAACCATGTGATTGTACTTAATGCTACTCAACTATTAAACACATTAAAATGGCAAAGATGAGGCCGGGCATGGTGGCTCAGGCCTGTAATCCCAGCACTTTGGGAGGCCGAGGTGGGTGGATCACGAGGTCAGGAGATCGAGACCATCCTGGCCAACATGGTGAAATCCCATTTCTGCTAAAAATACAAAAAAAATTAGCTGGGTGTGCTTGTGTGCTTGTTCTTACTTTGTCCTTGTTTTGCTGTATAATGTTGAAGTGAAAGATTATCCTCATAATGAATTTCCAAGACTAATATTTACATTTACCATTTTTTAATGATGGAGAAAAAGTTATCTTACTTTGATAAGTTTGGCATACGACCTATCACATTTTTGCTGCTTTTGGTCACAGTTCTGTCTCTAGACTACTAGCAATAGACACATGCCATGAGTAACCTAACTACTTTAACACAGTGGTGTGAAGTGCTGCAGAAAATAACTCCTAGACAGCAAACCAGTGTTTTGTGACATGTTAGAGAGAATGACAGAACTTTCTGTAGCTTTTTTTTTTTTTTTGAGATGGAGTCTCACTGGGTCACCTAGGCAGGAGTGCAGTGGTGTGATCTCAGCTCACGGCAACCTTCACCTCCAGGGTCCTAAGAGACTCTCCTGCCTCAACCTCCCAAATAGCTGGGATTACTGGCGTGCGCCACCACACCCGGCTAATTTGGTATTTTCAGTAGAGTCAGGGTTTCACCACGTTGGCCAGGCTCGTCTCAAACTCCTGACCTCAGGTGATCCACCTGCCTCGGCCTCCCAAAGTGCTGGGATTACAGGTGTGAGACACTGCACCCGACCTGTAGCATAACTATTCTGTTGTGCTGTTAAGTTACAGGGCTTTGACTCCTAGGTCTGAAAAAGGTGCCAATCCCTGATAAATCTTGAGCGCTGACACCAGTGGAAGCCTTGTCTTTAGACCCAGGAGAAGGTGACGTTCACCAAACACATGGCCACAAATCAAAACCATTCAGTCCCTCTAGGCCCAGGTACCACTGAGGAAGAGGTGGGTGTGTGTGATTGTAACGGCCAATTTTGAGGGGTAAGATTAATCAGAGTATTTCTATAAATTAAACATTAATATCAAAAGCACACTGGCCTAATGGAAGGCCAGTGTCTAGGCCCGTGTGTCAGAATAACAGGGTTTTCTTGGAGCACTGATCTGCTCTTTAATATAAAATTACAAAAGGTTATAAAAAGTTTATGGAAATCTCACCTTATGGTCCAACTGATTAGATTTATTTATAAAGTTTTATTGAAATTAGCATTAACATTAATAATACACCACACAAAGGTAAAATTTGGTTTTCTCTTTTGAACAAAATTTTCACGTAAGAGATAAGAGATTTTTATTTACCTTTTCAGTAAAACCACAGAAGAAAAAAATAGAGGGAAGGAGAAAGACAGATTTAGCTGGCCTCATGCTGTCTTTATTAGGTCTTAATGTTTAGGAAACCGAGTCTCCTATCAAAGAGAAAATATTTTTGTATTATAATTTTGGCCAAATGAATAACTGTTCTATAGTAACCTGTGATCCTATTTTGTGATATCAAGTGTCTTAAACCTTTGATATTTGACAGACTTCCCAAAAGCAAAATATCAAGTTCTAAATTATCTGACCTTGTCTATGGCCATACCACCCTGAACGCACCCGATCTCGTCTAAATTATCTGACCTTAAACTAACTTTTTCAGATATTAGTTTCCCTGAAGTCCAAGAGAGACATATTAGGCTTATTAGTTATGTCAGAATTATTCAAGCTGGGCATGGCGGCTCTTGCCTGTAATTGCAGCACTTTGGGAAGACAAGATGGGTAGATTGCTTGAGCCCAGGAGTAAAGAGACCAGCCTGGACAACATGGCAAAACCCCATCTCTACCCAAAAAATACAAAAATTATCTGGGTGTGATGGTGCATGCCTGTAGTCTCAGCTACCCTGGAGGCTGAGGTTGGAGAATCGCTTGAGCCCAGGGGGCAGAGATTGTAGTGAGCCAAGATCGCACCAGTGCACTCCAGCCTGGGCAACAGAACAAGATCCTGTCTCAAAAAAAAAAAAAAAAAAAAATGTGGCCGGGTGTGGTGGCTCACGCCTGTAATCCCAACACTTTGGGAGGCCGAGGTGGGTAGATCACGAGGTCAGGAGATCGAGACCATCCTGGCTAACATGGTGTAACCCCATCTCTACTAAAAATATGAAAAAAATTAGCCAGGCGTGGTGGCGGGTGCCTGTAGTCCCAGCTACTAGGGAGACTGAGGAAGGAGAATGGCATGAACCCGGGAGGCGGAGCTTGCAGTGAGCTGAAATTGCGCCCCTGCACTCCAGCCTGGGTGACAGAACGAGACTCCAACTCAAAAAAAAAAAAAATTGTAGGAAGCATTGCCAGATCTGAGATGTTGTTTAGCTCCCTTTGGTTATGTTCATATAGAAGTGTTGTTAATGTGTTCCAAGATTATATTAGATTCTTAAAATTCTGTTATGTCTTAATAGGTTGTCAGTAATAATTATGATTTTCACATTAAATTGTTGTATCCCAAAGAAATAACAAAATTTCCTTGTCACCAGTGTCTTTAACTGTGGCTGTCCTAAGACTTTTGTCATCCACAATTGTTGTTTTGTGTTGATTCTTCACAAAAAGTGACTTAAAATCAGCTACTGTCCAGGGCTTGTTTCTTTGGAGGGAGCTCATGAAAAGGACTCTTGAATGCAAGTTTCTGATAACTTTGGAGATTGTGCCATTGGATTTGAGAGAAAACTTCCAGTGCACTAATGGAAAGACTGATGTGTTCACAAAGACGGCTAACTCACCATGAAGCAGAGCAGGAGTTGACTGCATGGACTGAACTAATGGAGGACTGAAATAACTTTTATGGCCTTTTTGTTGAAATATTGCTGATTCTTTTTGTTTTTCAGAGTCTGAAGAATTTTTTTCTTTTGAATCATGTATAGCCTTTAAGTATTTTTTAAGTATATCGAGTATACTTTTGTAAATAGAATTTGAGGCATATTTCTCTAATTTATAAACTATTTGTGAATATTCTTAATTAATGGCAATGTGTTTGTTTGCATACAGTTAATAATAACATGTTTTCTTTGCTAATGGGACACAGTTGAAGGAACTGGTTGTTTTCCCAGGGCTTTGACTAAAATGGCCTTGTGAGAGGTTCTAGCAAAGCCAATTTAGGAGAGCCTATGAGAACAGTGATTCTTGTTGCATTTTGTGTGGATAATCAGGCCAAGTATATGGGACTGAAGCTTATTTTGCAGGTAGATTGGTCCTGCTGTGATTTGTCTTTATGGAAGTGGTGGACTGGAGAGCAAGATTGTGTTTCATATGAAAAACTTTAATATTAGATTAACCTTTGATTCCTGGATGGCCATGAGGTCACCCATGGTATGGAGTTGCCCACAATGCCTCTCCTCAGCAGGAAGCAGCCAGAAAGATGGATGACCAGATGCCCCATGGTTGAGGAATCTATAAACAGAAAGGGGGACTGAAACCCACTCAATTTTTTCAGTAAAGACAGAAATTGATCCTTTTTGCCTTAAAGCTTGAAACTTATATTTGTTTTATCTGAATTCCTTCCTCAGGAAATGACCTTCAGGCCTCTCAAAAAAAAAAAAAAGGAGTATTGAAGAACTGAAACTTACCAGGTCATCACATCCAGGCAATGAGAGTCCAGGCCCCTCATTCACCATGATTGCTTCCTTGCCCCTCCCTAGTTCCTGTTTTCCTACACATTGCTACATTTCTTTCCTGCTATATAAACCCCTGATTTTAGGTGGTCAGGGAGATGGATTTGAGACTGAACTCCCATCTCCTCCGCTGCAGCACCAGATGAAAGCCTTCTTCCTCAGCAGTACTCATCATCTGTCATTGGCTTTCACTGCAGTGAGCAGCAGGATCTAGACCCAACTCTAGGTGTTTTGGTAACAAAACCACATTATGAGGAAGGTATTATTATGTCTTCACATCTCAGATGAGGAAACAGATTTGGTGACTTACCCAGCTATGAAGGTTGAGCCAGATCTGACTGCAAAGCTCAGTCTGGGCCGCTAAGCCACACCAGGCACCTCTGCACTGCTCACTTATTTTCACACTGTGCTGCTTGCTTTCTGTCTACAGTACGACTCCATGTATAATGCAGCCTCCTGAGGTTTTAATAAAGGGCATGGCTAACATTTCTTTCAGAAATCTCAGTGCCAGCCTGTCGTGAACTCCCAAGGGGATTTCTGGCAGGGTCTTCGGCTCCCACCTATTCCTGAAGGTCTGAAGACCTGAGGAATTTAAAGATAGGGAAGAAGGGGGCAGACATGGAAGATCAAGCAAGATTAGCTTAAGGAGGTGAGTCTACCTCATCTCCAGCCAACAGAAATCCTAGAACACTGGAGGCAGAGAGCAGAAAGCAGTGAGGAAATAAAAACGCCAGGGATTGCATCCTCATGGGATGGCTGTGTTGTGCTGTCTGCTTTGACACTGACATTGCTGTTGTTTCCAGGCCCTGATTTTGCACACACATAAGGCTGAGCCAGACTCCACCCCTGAGCCCAGCCCCAGGGATCACTCTAACTCCATATGGGCAGGTTAAGTTGAGGTTGCACAAAAACCTTCAATTAAGTTACTGCAATGCAAAAGAGTCAGAAGACAGCCCAACCACAGAGTCCATGTGGCATGGTGATAGTGTGTGGACACTAACAATCACGGTAGGTGTTTCTGAAGTTGGGGAGAGGGCAGAACACCCAACTTTTCATTAAGGAGAGTAGCTCCAGACTTCTGTTTGACAGCACAATGTTTTAAAAATCTGGCATGCCTATCTCCAAAGACTATCTCCAGTTTGCCCAGGTCTCCACCCTACCCCATTATTCACACCCACTAGCCACCCAGCCCCCTTAGACCTCCGGATCTGCAAACCTTGTAGTGAGGCATGTGAACTTAAATGCACTGTAGAAAGAAAACTGCCTCTGTCTGTTGCACAGGAGGGCTGTGGGTCGGCCTGCCTGGATCCACGCCATCATGGCCATCAGGGTCTCTGCCCTCCCGCTTTCCCCTCCTCACTCAGAAGGTCTCCTCCCTCCAGCCGGGCGTGGTGGCTCCCGCCTGTTATCCCAGCACTTTGGGAGGCCGAGGCGGGCGGATCACGAGGTCAGGAGATTGAGACCATCCTGGCTAACACGGTGAAACCGTCTCTACTAAAAATACAAAAAATTACCTGGGCGAGGTGGCGGCGCCTGTGGTCCCAGCTCCTCGTGAGGCTGAGGCAGGAGAATGGCGGGAACCCGGGGGGCGGAGCTTGCCCTGCGCCAAGATGGCGCCGCTCACTCCAGCCTGGGCCACAGAGCGAGACTCCGCCTCAAAAAAAAAAACGAAGGTCTCCTCCCTCCAGGCCAGTGGAAACACTGGGATCTGGGTAGAGGGAGACAGACGGGGGAGGGAAGGGCCTGCTTAAGTGTCGCCACAGTTTACACTGGAGTATCAGGCCCAGCTGAAAAATGGGGAACTTTGCTTTCTTGTTCATCCTTGTTGCAAACCTCACAGAGAGACAATAGCTAGTCAAGGCGGGAGTCACACAATTCTTGAGTCCATCCTTGGCAGGACCGACACCTTCACAGCCCGGCCGTGACTGCTAAGGCGCATCGGTCTGGATGCACAGCACGCAGGGCCAGCCGGAAGCGCTAAGCCTCGGATGCGCAGCACGATCACTCGGAATCCGGCCGCCCAGAGTCCCAGTATTAATACTGGCCGGGCGCGGCTGCTCACGCCTGTAATCCCAGCACTTTGGGAGGCCAAGGAGGACGGATCACAAGGTCAGCAGATCGAGACCATCCTGGCTAACATGGTGAAACTCTGTCTCCACTAAAAAATACAAAAAATTAGCTGGGAAGTGGTGGCATGCGCCTGTAGTCACAGCTGCTCGGGAGGCTGAGGCAGGAGAATGGCGGGAACCCGGGAGGCGGAGCTTGCAGTGAGCCGAGATCGTGCCGCTGCACTCCAGCCTGGGTGACAGAGCGAGACTCCGTCTCAAAAAAATAAAGTATTAATATTTTGACTTCTCCTCAATACTTTGGATATATAATTAGCATCTATATGACTTTTACAAATCAGGTAAAACAAAGCTATTTTTGTTTGGGAAGAAAAATAAAGCAAATGAAGTAATTATTTGATCTTTCCTAATGACAGCTAAGTGACAGCAGGATCTGTGAACTGACAGGGAAGTCAGGTTGAACAACCCGGCTGAACCCGCAGCCACTGCCATGAACTTTTGGCAACAGACATGGGCTTTAATAATTTTGGCTGGCTCAGCTGGGTTCATCCACGCGGCTGCAATGAGCAGTGGGTTGTCTGGGGGCTGCTGGTCTCAGATGGCTTCCCTCATCTGTCTAGCAGTCGGTGCTGTGCTGGATGGTACTGGCTGATAGCTGGGCCACACACCTCCAGCTGACTAGGCTGAGCTGACCAGATGAGAAGGGAGGAAGGGTCCCCAGCAGGAAGCGAAGGAATCAATGCACGTGCACTTTCCAGGCCTTTTGCTGTGCATGCCACACTTGCTAATAACACACTGGCTGATGCAAGTCCGTGGCTAAGCCCAGAGTCGGGGTGAGAGTAGCAAAGTCACAATGCACAGGGGAGTGTAGACAGAGATGGGAACAATTTGTGACCACACTCAGTTATTCTGGCCAACAGTATGTGGGAAAACTAAAAGTGAGTTTCAAATCAGGAGAACAGACCAATCTAGCAGAATCCAGATCAAAACAGAGTTCAGGATTAGGCCAGGGCAGAGACCTGGGTAGCAAGTTAAAAACAGGTCAGAGACCCACAGTTACTGGAAATGCCTGTGTCCAAGAACAAGAAGATCAGTCACTTAGGAGACAGAGTACAGGGCAGCGACCTAGTTTCAGAGATCACTGCTGGTGGTTTATTAACTCCTAGTCCATTCGGAAAGATGATTCACTTTCAGGTGGATCTGAGTGCCAGAATGACCATGACAGATGGTGGAGAAACCAAGATCGAAGGGCACAGGCCCCTAAAGATGGCGATTTCAGATAGGGACTCAGGCCAGACAAGGCAGTGTGTATGGCCCCTGGAGCTGGGGTGGTCACCAAGATGTCAACACGGCCCATGTCAGGGCAGCCTGGTCCCTTGAGGACTAGGATGGCCCACCTGCTACATGGAAATGAATCGAGCTCCAAATCGTAAACCAAAACACTCCTGATCTGTAGGTCCGTGTTTCAACTTTGTTTACTTGATTTCCTTTTCTTTTCTTTTCTTTCTTTCTTTTCTTTTTTTTAAGACAGAGTCTCCCTCTGTCGCCCAGGCTGGAGTGCAGTGGTGCAATCTTGGCTCACTGCAACCTCCGCCTCCTGGGTTCAAGCGATTCTCCTGCCTCAGCCTCCTGAGTAGCTAGGATTACAGGTGCACGCTACCACGCCCAGCTGATTTTTTTGTATCTTTAGTAGAGATGGGGTTTTACCATGTTGGCCAGGCTGGTCTCGAACTCCTGACCTCAGGTGATACACCTGCCTCGGCCTCCCAAAGTGCTGGGATTACAGGCATGAGCCACTGTGCCTGGACCAATTTGCTTTTCTCCTTAAAACACAACTTTATCCTCTAAACTTCTTACTTGAGACCTAATGCATGCCAAGCACCGGGCATACAATGGTGAACAAAGACAAAGCAGTAAAGCGTCTGCCAACAAGGTTCTCCAAGGTCAAGCTACCTTTCTATTATTAAATGTAAACATGCTAAGTTTTAAGTTTCTTATTGGGCCACCTGTCAGAAAAAGATTAGTCTTAGATGACAGCTTTTTTGTTTTTCAATTTCACTAAGATCCCTTGGCATGGTATGAGTTGTGATAATTTCTTTAATCTTCTAATGTTTTAATATTTTTTAAATCAACTTCCCCCAGTTTAAGTTCATTTTTACAGGTTCAAAATCCATATGTACCATTTCTACTATTTAATACCATTAGTGTTTAATAGGTCTAACACACACAGAATATTCATGCAGATGTAGTGAAATTTCAACCACATGACATTTTCTAATATGAAATGTTAAAAAAGAATCAGAATATGGCCAGGCATGGTGGCTCATGCCTGTAATCCCAGCACTTTGGGAGGCCAAGGCAGGTGGATCACCTGAGGTCATGAGTTCAAGACCAGCCTGGCCAACATGGCAAAACCCCATCTCTAATAAAAAACACAAAAATCAGTCAGACATGGTGGCACATGTCTGTAGTCCCAGCTACTCGGGAGGCTGAAGGAGGAGAATCGCTTGAACCCGGGAGGCAGAGGTTGGAGTAAACCAAGATCATGCCACTGCACTCCAGCCTGGGTGACAGAGGAGACTCCAACTCACCAAAAAAAAAATAAAAAAGAAAAGAATCAGAATATGGGAAGTGGGCCAAACTGCAAGGTGGAACAGATAGCGAGAAAAAAATATGTGAGGAATATGATTGGAAACATTGCCTCTGGAGACTCTAGAAAAGGTTCCTGTGACTCAGATAAAACGATTACTGAGTTAATAGGTTCAGGCTCTGGGGACAGGAAACGTGCGTGTTGCTTATTTCTGCATCCATAATGGCTAGTAGAGAGACCACACGACACTGAATAGTGAGGGACACTGGGGGTGTGATGTATGGTCTGTCCTGAGGGAGCCCACGGCCTACAGTGGTAGACAAAGACCACAAAACAGGGTGTCAGGGAAGATGTCTGTGGACACAAGCTATTTGGACCCAACAGTCGATGCAACCCAATCGACAAGATACATCATTTATACTTCTTGACAAAAGGATTAAGTTGGTTTTCCTTACATTCCTTTTGCCTGATAATGTGGCCAGGGACATTTTAACCTTGGGGTTTCTGAACATCTAAGCACCACAGGTCACACACGGTGTTGCTGTCGACAAGAGTTCACAATCATTAACCTCCTGGTCCCAGAACTCATTGCACTGACCAAAATACTTGCAAAAACAAAGTTTGGTCTCAGTCCTTTCACCTTGGACTCTGTGCAGGAATGGTACATTTGAAGATCTTGTGATTTAAGAAAGAGAAAAAGGTAGCTTTATTTAAAAGTCACTCAAGACCCCCGTCTCTACTAAAAAATACAAAAAACTAGCTGGGTGATGTGGCCGGCGCCTGTAGTCCCAGCTACTCGGGAGGCTGAAGCAGGAGAATGGCGTAAAACCTGGGAGGCGGAGCTTGCAGTGAGCTGAGATCTAGCCACTGCACTCCAGCCTGGGCGACAGAGCCAGACTCTGTCTCAAAAAAAAAAGAAAAAAAAAAAGTCACTCAAGACTAAGAATCCAGTACTTCCTAGGGGTGCAATGTGACATGACATAACTGGATTTTCCTGAAGTTATTTGCCAGTTATTTGAGAAGGAAGAAGTAGTTGGTCACAAGATATCCTAAGCTTCCCATTTCCTGCCAAAGAAGTACAACCAGTTCTGCATATTTAACTCAGCTTAAATGTGTGTGTTATAAAAATAAAGTACCTGCTACTGAGGAAAGAGTTGTATGTACTCCTTTAAAATCCCAGGCACATAAGAATTCAGTACATTTGCTTCTTCTAGAACACGACTGCTAATAGTTGTAAGTTATTTAGCTTTTTCTGGTTCAAAAATCTTACGGACTAGTATCTAAAAGTTAAATCTAATCAGGCACCAATGATATTAAGAAATACAGCTCTTAATTAAGCAGAGTAGGATAACAGGAAAGCCTTTAACCAGGTTTAAAAAAAAATCCTTCCCCACAACCCTCCATCACTCAGCATCATCAGTCCTGATGCTTGAAAGGACTTTAAAAATCTTTAACGATGCATCTAAAAATAAGGCCTAAGACACAAATATCCCAAGAAATAGAACAAAGATGAATTTAATTAAGTCGATGTAATTTACTTAGGAAGACCACCAATGCATCTTATTTTTAGATGCATCTAAAAATAAGGCCTAAAACACAAATACCCAAGAAATAGAACAAAGGACTTTCAATTAGGAACCGTGGGATTTTGTCTTCATTCCAAGTGGGTTAGAATTGGCTTTACAGGATCAACGATGAAATGGTAACAGAATTGAAAAGTCTATGGCAGGAGTGGGCAAACCACAGCCCACAGGCCAAACCTGGCCCATCTCCTATCTTTACATGGCCTGGGAGATAAGGATGTGGTACGGTGTGGCTGTGTCCCCACCCAAATCTCATCTTGAATTGTAGCTCCCATAATTCCCATGTGTTGCGGGAGGGTCCCGGTGGGAGACGACTGAATCACAGGGGCAGGTCTTTCCCATGCTATTCTCATAATAGTAAGTCTCACGAGATCTGATGGTTCTATAAAGGGGCGTTTCCCTGCACAAGTTCTCTTTTCTGCCACTGTGTGAGACGTGCCATTCACCTTCCACCATGATTGTGAGGCCCCCCCAGCCACGTGGAACTATGAATCCATTAAACCTCTTTCTTTTGTAAATTGTTCAGTCTCAGGTATGTCTTTATTAGCAGCGTGAAAACAGACTAATACAGGATGGTTTTTACATTTTTAAACAATTGGAAAAATTTTAAAATAATATTTTGTGACTCTGGAAAATTATATGAACAAAGTTCAGTGTTAATCCATAAAATAAAGTTTTATTGGAATATACCCACCTCCACTTGTTTACTGATTGTCTATGGCTGCCTTTACTTTACAATGAAAGGTTGAAACAGAGACCACATGACCCGCAAAGCCTACAATATTTATTATCTGGTCTTTACAGAAACAGTTTGTCAACTCCTTGTCTGGAGTCCACTTGGGACTGGCTTAAAACATGACCTAATCGGAGATTCAGGGGTCTCCTCTTCCCATGGAGGTCCTCTCCTCCTCCAGCACTGGGCCAGCTATGGAGCTAATGTCTCTCAGCTCCAAACCCACCTGGTACATATACTGTCACCAGAAAACTGATTAAAAGTCCACGCTGGCACAGTGGCTCACGCCTGTAATCCCAGCACTTTGGGAGGCCAAGGCGGGCAGATCACGAGGTCAGGAAATCGAAACCATCCTGGCTAACATGGTAAAACCCGGTCTCTACTAAAAATACAAAACATTAGCTGGGCGTGGTGGCGGGCACCTGTAGTCCCAGCTACTCGGGAGGCTGAGGCAGGAGAATGGTATAAACCCGGGAGGTGGAGCTTGCAGTGAGCCAAGATTGCGCCACTCACTCCAGCCTGGGCAACACAGCGAGACTCTGTCTCAAAAAAAAAAAAAAAGAAAGAAAAAAAACAAGTCCATGCCTGGCCAGGCACAGTGGTTCACAACTGTAATCCCAGCACTTTGGGAGGCTGAGGTGGGCTGATCACTTCGAGACCAGCCTGGTCAATTTGGTGAAATCCCATCACTACAAAAACATACAAAAATTAGCTGGGTGTGGTAGTACACGCCGGTAATCCCAGCTACTTAGGAGCCTGAGGTGGGAGGATCGACTGAACCCAGGAAATGGAAGCTGCAGTGAGCCAAGATCACACCACCCCACTCCAGCCTGGGCGACGGAGCCAGACACTGCCTCAAAACAAATAAAAAATAAAATAAAAGTCCAGGCCTCCTGAAAAGCCAGGATAGCCCCCCAGGACAGAAGTAGAAGCATTTTTTAGCAGCCACCATTCCAAAGTGGAGCTTGCTATGCTCTTTCATACATAAATGTGGGAATAAAAGATGAATTTAATTAAGTAGATGTAATTTACTCAGGAAGACCACAAATTCCTTAACGTTCTTTACAATTATAAAATTAATGGCTTTTTTATTATCAATAAATTACTTTCTATTGCTCCCTAAATCACCTCCATAAAACCAAATATTAAGCTGTTTGTGTTTGCCTTTTAAAAACATTTTGGGCCAGGCTCAGTGGCTCACACCTGTAATCCCAGCACTTTGGGAGGCCGAGGTGAGCGGATCACCCGAGGTTGGGAGTTCAAGACCACCCTGACTAACATGGTGGAACCCCGCCTCTACTAAAAACAAGAAAATTAACCAGGCATGGTGGCTGGCGCCAGTAATCTCAGCTACTTGGGAGGCCGAGGCAGGAGAGCTGCTTGAACCCAGGAGGCAGAGGTTGCAGCGAGCTGAGATCGCGCCATTGCACTCCAGCCTGGGCAACAAGAGCAAAACTCCATCTCAGAAAACAACAACAAAAAAAATTGATTCAATCTGAGAACATCCTTTTGCCTCACAGTTTTTGTTTTTTTAGAATTAGTGCTCTGTCAAGGGGTTTTTTTTTTCTCCTGACTACATGAGTTTGAGTTATTTTTACTGAGGCTTAAAATTTATTTAAAGATGACCTGAAGACTTCTACTTCCAGCACTATGAGGGACCAGAATCCCTGAAGGGCCTCTCTTTTCAAAATCCCAGGATCCTTCCTAAAACTCGATTTTATGCAGAGAGTTGCAGCAAATGCAGAAAAAAAAATTTCTAAGGTTTCCCCTTTAACCAAAAATGTTTTTAAATTAAAAAGTACTCAAAGAAGATACGCAGATGGCAAATAAACATATAAAAAGACGCTGCACATCACATGTCATCAGAGAAATGCAAGTCAAAACAAGGAGATACCATTAGGCCGGGCGCGGTGGCTCACACCTGTAATCCCAGCACTTTGGGAGGCCGAGGTGGGTGGATCACCTGGGGTCAGGAGTTAGAGACCAGCCTGGCCAATGTGATGAAACCCCATCTCTACTAAAAATAAAAAAAAAAATTAGCTGGGCATGGTGGCGGTCACCTGTAATCCCAGCTACTCCGGAGGCTGAGGCAGGAGAATCGTTTGAACCTGGGGGGCGGAGGTTGCAGTGAGTCGAGATCGTGCCATTGCACTCCAGCCTGGGCTACAGAGGGAGACTGTCTCAAAAAACAAAACAAAACAAAACAAAGAAAAAAACAAGGAGATACCATTATATGCCTATTAGAATGGCTAAAACCCAGAACACTGACACTACCACATGCTGGTAAGGATATAGAGCAATGGGATCTGTCCTTCATGGTTGGTGGGAACACAAAATAGGACAGCCACTTTGGAAGACAGTTTTGCAATTTCTTATAAAGCTAACCATCCTCTTAGAACCCCCCAATCTACCAATGGTGCTCTTTGGTACTCCCACAGAGGAGTTGGAAACTTATGTCCACACAAAAACCTGCACATGGAATATACAGCAACTTTATTCATAATTGCCAAAACCTGGAAGCACCCAAGATGTTCTTCAGTGGGCGAATGGATAAACAAATTGTGGTACGTCCAGGCAATGCAATATCATTCAAGCTCAAGCCATGAAAAGACATGGAGGAAACTTAAATGCATGTTACTAAGTGAAAGAAGCCAATCTGCAAAGCCTACATACTGTATGATTTCAATTATATAACATTCTGGAAAAGGTAAAACTGTGAGACAGTAAAAGGATCAGTGGTTGCCAGAGGTTAGTGGGGAAGGGAGGGATGTAAAGGAAGAATTTGAGAGCAGTGGAATTATTCTGTATAATACTACAAGGGTAGATACATGTCAGTATACATTTCTCCAAATCCATAGAGGGTAAACACCAAGTGAATCTTTTTTTTTTTGTTTGTTTTGAGACAGAGTCTCACTCTGTTGCCCAGGCTGGAGTGCAATGGCACGATCTCAGCTCACTGCAATCTCCGTCTCCCAGGCTCAAGTGATTCTCATGCCTTGGCCTCTCGAGTAGGTGGAATGACAGGCGCCTGCCACCATGCCCAGATAATTTTGTTGATTTTAGTACAGATAGAGTTTCACCATGTTGCTCAGGGTGGTCTCTAACTCCTGAGCTCAGGCAAAAGGGTTGATTACGAGAATTTAATACAGTAAGATTACTAGATAAGCTCCGTGGCAAGAAAGACGGTCTACATTATCCACTATGTATCCCTAGTGAACAGAACATGGCTGTTAGGTAGTTGGTACTGAAACACCAAGTCCCCTTCCTTCCAAAACAGTATAGTCTATATGAGTGGTTTTTTGGGGGATCATTTTACTTTTGATTTTTGTCTGGTTGGTTTTGTACTTTATTATTTTATTTATGTTGAGGCAAAGTCTCACTCTGCTGCCCAGTCTGGAGTACAGTGGTGCAATCATAGCTCACTGTAGCCTGGAACTACTGGGCTCAAGCAATCCTTCTGCCTCAGCCTCCTGAGTAGCTAGAACTACTAGCTAGATGGGTGCCAACACAATGGCTATTTTTTTCTTCTTTTCTGTAGAGACAGGGTCTCACTATGTTGCCCACCCTGGTCTTGAACTCCTGGCCTCAAGTGATCCTCCCACCTCAGCCTCCCAAAGTGCTGGGATTACAGGTGTGCGCTACCAGGCCTGGCCAAGGTTTTTGATTTTTAGATTGACATTTCACCCTGGCATTGACTATTTGTAACAATATGGAAGAAGTAACTTAACTTCTCTGTGTTCAGGTTCTTAATCAACACTGGATTAGGGCACATAATTTCTTAATGCCTATAGTTTAACATCATACCCTACATATTAGTCTTTTCAAAATGTAGACAATAAAGTAAGCTTATTTTTATTGCACAAAAATGCAAATGCAAGTTATATATTCATGGATATCCTCCAAATGAGGATAATAACCAGCTAATGCATGTCAGGGATGGTCAGAACCTGGTTCCGGGACGGCACCGCACGGGGACATGCCGTGCAGCGCGGATGCCTCATGCCAGTGCCTGTGCTTCTGGGCCCGCTGCGATGGCGTCTTTCCCCCGTCCTTGACCTCCCTCACTCGCAGCCTTTCTTTGGTTCCTGTGACTACCATCGCTAAAACAGCCCTCTGCATTCTCAGCACTCAGCATTTGGGGAGTTCATCCACTCTCACACCTTTAACTAGTACCACTGTCACAGTTCATCATAACCACATAAGTAGCTCCAGTTTTGTCCTCTCACAAGAGTGCCAAACCTCTAACTAAAATGTTGTCATTGGGTCCTACCATTACTATCAACAGGTCAAAACAAGCTGCTGGACCTCTGTTCCTAAACTGTAATGCCCCTGCAGCTATGGCTGTTACATGCTGGAAGGGAGTTCCTCCTGCCTGGATGGAAGCAGGAAACCCCAGCCCTCCAGCCCTGGGGCAAACAGCCAGAGAAGCTGCAAAGTCACTCATGCTTGATGCAGATCCATTCAGCCAGAAGGGTCCTTTCCTCCCCCACGGGAGCCTTTCCCCAGAGTGAATTCACATTCTCGCCACTGTAGGCCTGACCTTTACCAACTCAGAGGTACTGCAGTAACCGTCAGACAAAAACGTGACGTCACAGGTCCTCACAGCCTTGAGGATATGACGAACGAGACCAACTGAGAGAAACAGACCCACTTCCATTCCTCCTGGAGAGCGCAGCTGGCCCACCTGATGTTCTCCAGGGCATTCCTTATCTGCTGTTGCTCAATGTCATAGAGTTTCACCTGGAAGCCTCCACTGGCAAACAGCATGGCCCAGCTTCGCCCAATGACTCCACTAAAGGGAGATAAAAGAAAGGATTCGAGTTAATTTAATAATTGAATGGCTTTTCATCCCTAACCCAGGATGAGTTTTTTTTTTTTTTTTTAACTACACAGTATCCTATTCTTAAAATATTTAATAAATATCTTAAAAGTACACATTTTAACCAGGCACAGAAAGACAAATATCACATGTTCTCACTCATGTGAAAGCTAAAAATGTTGATCTGATGAAGGTGGAGAATAGAGTGATGGTTAACAGAGGCTGGACGGGGTAGGAGAGGGAGGAAGAGGTTGGTGAAGGTGGAGAATAGAGTGATGGTTAACAGAGGCTGGACGGAGGTAGGAGAGGGAGGAAGAGGTTGGTGAAGGTGGAGAATAGAGTGATGGTTAACAGAGGCTGGACGGGGTAGGAAAGGGAGGAAGAGGTTGGTGAAGGTGGAGAATAGAGTGATGGTTAACAGAGGCTGGACGGAGGTAGGAGAGGGAGGAAGAGGTTGGTGAATGGGTGCAAACATACAGTTAATAGAAAAAGTAAGTTCTAGAGTTCGATAGCACCTAGGGTAACTAAAGGTAACAACAACTGTTGTATATTTCAGAACAGCTAGAAGATTTGAAATGTTCCCAGCACAAAGAAATGATAAATGTTAAAGGTGGTGGGTGTGCTAAATACCCTGACTTGATCATTACACATTCTATGCATGTAACAAAATATCACAGGTACCCCATAAGTATGTAGGAATATTATGTTTGAATTGTTTTAAGTACACATTTTGATAACATTATTTATTTTAAATGTTAACTGTTTCCACCCAGGACCCCCTGAGCCCTCAACTCCGGTGCTGGTATTCATATCCCACATGGAGCCCCACAGCATCTCAGGTGTTTATCACGTCTCACACGCTGAAACAAAATATTACAGTCAGGAGGTAGCAGGGTACCGTGGAGACTCAAGACCTGTTAGTGAACTTCCATTTGGCCATGTCTTAGGCAAGTCACTTAATTAACTTAAAAGAACAGAGCGAGCATCTGCCCTGTCCTCCCCAATAATGACTGCCACTGCCCCTGCCACTGCCACCCACATTTCAGCATGGATTAGGTGCCAGGCACCATTAAACATACCACAGGTCTTACCTATGTTAATCTTTACAACCACCCTACAAGGTAAGCGTGAAAGGAATGAAATGCTGATACATGCCACACGGATGAATGTTGACAACATTATGCTGAGTGGGAGAAGCCAGTCACAAAGGTTCTCGTATTGTATGATTCCATTTATGAAATGTCCGGAAGAGACATATCCATAGAGACAGGAAGTAGATTTGTGGTTGCCCAGGGCTAGGGGAGGAAGGAGTGAAGAGTGATAGCTAGTCCAAGGTTTGGGATGATGAGCATGTTGTAAAATTGATTTTGGTGATGGATGCACAACCTTGTGAATATACTAAAACCACTGAATTGTACACTTTAAATGGGTGAATTACAGCTCAGTATTGCTGTTTTTAAAAATAAATGTTTGTAAACATGCTTTGACAACCAACTCCTGCCATAAAAATGTAAAGCAATAATACTTAAATTTTCATAAGAGTGGATGGAGCCAGTGAATAATAGTAATTAATAATAATAATAATACTTAAATTTAGTTGAGTAGAAGGGTGAGGGGGAAACAAATGTCACATTTGGCATAATGCAGGGAGTTGCCTTAAGGTGTGAATGCAAAGAACAGCTATCTATATTCAGAGTCTTAGGCTTTTAAGAATAAACACTAACTCAGCCCTAAAAAGAAACGACACATGACACAACACAGATGAACCTTGAGGACATTTTGCTAAATGAAATAAGCCAGTCACAAAATGACAAATACCCTATGATTCCACTTACCTGAGGCAACCATAGAGACAGAAAGCTAGAAGGGTGGATGCCAGGGGCTGGGGCTGGGGGAAATGAGCAGCTGTTGTTCAATGGGTACAAAGTTTTAATTCTGCAAGATGAAAAAGTTCTGGAGATTGGTTGCACAACAATGGGAACATACTTAACACTACTCAACTGTACACTAAGAACTGTTAAAATGGCAAATTGGGCCGGGCGCAGTGGCTCACACCCGTAATCCCAGCACTTTTGGAGGCTGAGGCAGGTGGATCACCTGAGGTCAGGAGTTCGAGACCACCCTGGCCAACATGGTGAAACCCCGTCTCTACTAAAAATACAAAAATTAGCCAGGTATGGTGGTGGGCACCTGTAATCCCAGCTACTCAGGAGGCCGAGGCAGGAGAATCGCTTGACCACCGGGAGAGGTTGTGGTGAGCAGAGATGGCACCACTTCACTCCAGCCTGGGTGAAAGAGTGAAACTCCATCTCAAAAAAAAAAAAAAAAAAAAAAAGGCAAATTGTAGGTTATGTGTATTTTACTATGGGTAAATGTGGTTTAAAAGTTTAAAAAACATTTTTTAAAAAAATGAACACTAACTGACGCTGCAAAAGGATGACTCTGAGTTGGGAAGGCTTACCTACCCCACCAGAAGGCAAGTGGGCACTTTCTCACTAGCCTGGAGAAAACATGTATTTGTAACACTTCAATCGCAGTTTCCCTGGCCCCTCTTCAAGCCTCAGCACCTGGCTTTGTTCTCCTAGGGACTGGAGAGCAAAAGACAATCTTGAACAGGCTTGGCTCATGCCTGTAATCCCAGGACTTTGGGAGGCTGAGGCGGGAGGATAATTGGAACTCCGAACTTCAAGAAGAGCCTAGGCAACAGAGGGAAACTGCGTCTCTACAAAAAAATTTTAAATTAGCTGGGTGTAGTGGCACGTGCCTGTGGTCCCAGCTGCTCAGGAGGCTGAGGCAGGAGGATCACTTGAGCCCAGGAGTTCAAGGATGCAGTATGCAGTGAGCTACGATCACGCCACTGTATTCCAGCCTCCGATGGAGCAAGACCCTGTCTAAAAAAGAAGGTAATCTTGCTCTACCCAAAGTCAATTTTCTCAATACAGTCTTTACCCTGGGACAAAACTCTGAAAAAAATTCTACCTCTGGCACCCACCTTATGTGGGCACGTGAGCCTGGGAGTGGATGGAGCGACAGGAGCAGATGACAAATGCAGTACAGGCCGAGTGGGCCTCATTCAAAATGCTCGGGCCCAGTGTTTCAGATTGCAAATTGTTTTCAGATTTTGAAATCTTTGTGGCTGGGTGCCTTGGCTCACACCTGTAATCCCAGCACTTTGGGAGACCAAGGTTGGTGGATCATCTGAGGTCAGGAATTCAAGACCGGCCTGGCCAACACGGTGAAACTCCGTCTCTACTAAAAATACACAAATTAGCCAGAAGTGGTGGCACGCACACCTGTGATGCCAGCTGCTCTGGAGGCTGAGGTAGGAGAATCACTTGAACTTAGGAGGTAGAGGTTGCAGTGAGCTGAGATCACACCACTGCACTCCAGCCTGGGCAACAAGAGCAAAACTCCGTCTCAAAAAAAAAAAAGTAAATTTTGCATAGTGAAGTTTAAAATAAAAAACAATGTTAGTGGCCGGGCACGCTGGCTCATGCCTGTAATCCCAGCACTCTGGGAGGCCGAGGCGGGCGGATCACGAGGTCAGGAGATCGAGAACACCCTGGCTAGCACGGTGAAACCCTGTCTCTACTAAAAACAAAAAATTAGCTGGGCATGGTGGCGGGTGCCTGTAGTCTCAGTTACTCGGGAGGCGGAGGCAGGAGAATGGCGTGAACCCAGGAGGCGGAGCTTGCAGTGAGCCGAGATCGCGCCACTGCACTCCAGGCTGGGTGACAGAGCGAGACTCCGTTTCAAAAAAAAAAAAAAAAAAAAGCAATGCTAGTGAGCTGTATGAATTTGTTTGTTCAACAGGGTAAACTCTGTGCACTAGCACTCACTTTCATATTCCTGGCACGTTGTAGAGGCTAAATAAATGTGAAAAAGCCACGGTTATCAAATGACAAATACGAGATAACGGTCAGCTGGCTCTTGCCATGGGGTTAATCGGAAGGCAATGATGACTCACTGAAGAAATACGTAAAGGGCACCTACTATGTGCAGGCACTGCCCAGTTCCTGACCCCAAGGAGCTCATAGTAGGTAGACAGACAACAAACTAAAGCAAAAGCACTAGGGAGAAAGAAAGCAGGGGAGTAGGGACTGGGAGGCAGAGAAATGTTAAAAGTGCCATCAGGGACTGTCTCACTGGGAAGGTGACATTTTAGCAAAGGAAGTAAGGGGCCAAGCCATGAGTGTATTTCTGCAACAAGTGTTCCTGGCAGAGTCTGTTTGCCCAGCTGGTCCAGATCAGCAAGGCTGGTGCTCTGCTGGAGGGGCGGTAGGGGGAGAGGAAGGAGGGACAATGAGGTCAAAGGGAGGGAGAGAGTGCTGAGCCCATTTCACGGCACCTCAGAAGCAATGGACAGATTTTGGGTTTTAATGAGTGAGACAGTTGGCTAATAGAAGGTTGTAGACAAAATATATCATCTGACTTGTTTTTAAAGGGACATTCTAGTTGCCTTACTAAGAATATACTGCAGATGGGCAAAGATGGAAGTTAGGAGACCAGCTGGGTGTCAGGAGGCTGGTGCCCAATGTGACGGGAGGCAGGACCAGGACGGAGGCAGAGGGGGTGCTGGAAAGTGGTCAGCTGAGAAATGAAGATGCAATATTTTCACAGTACAGCCAAGAAGAATTGCTCGTGAGTTGCATGTGGGTGTGAGAAAAAGAAAAATGGAGGACAGTGCCAAGTTTCTTTTGGACAAGGAAGGATGGAGATGTCACTAACTCTGCTGGGAAAGACTAGCAACAGAGCAGATGTTAGGAGGGAAAATCCGTTCAAAATGGGATGTTTTCAGTGAGAAATGCTAAGGGGTGGGTCTAGCAAATCACTGGCTATAAGTATTCAGGTTCAGAGCCAAGGGCTGGGCTGGGATATTAATTTGGGATTTACTGTATAGATGTAGTATTTAAAAGTGTGTGACTGGGTAAGATCTCTAAGAAAGTGAATGTCGATAAAGAAGTCCAAGGATTCAGCCTTGGGACACTCCAACTTTAATGGGGAATATGGGGACAAAGGGAGCGCTAGTGAGGTGGGTGGGGGGGTGTGGTCAGGGAAGTGAAGGGAGCTGCCATCTGCATCAAACGCTGCTGATGAATACTTGAACTGAGGACTGACCATTGGGCTTCGCAAGATGAACAGGGGTGGGGACCATGACAAGAGCAGATTTGTGGGCTTGATGAAAGACTGCCCAGGGTAGGTTTAAGAGAAAATGAGCCTTTAGCCCTAACTACCAGTTTCAGGAAATGAACGGACAGTGGAACATGATAAATGACACTACAGGGGTTGGGTGCAGTGGCTCACGCCTGTAATCCCAGCACTTTAGGAGGCTGAGGCAGGTGGATGGCTTGCACCCAGGAGTTTAAGACCAGCCTGGGCAACATAGTGAGACCCCGTCTTGGGAAGGGAAGGGAAGGGAAGGGAAGGGGAGGGAAGGGGAGGGAAGGGGAGGGAAGGGGAGGGAAGGGGACGGGAGGGGTGGGGAGGGGAAGGGAGGAGAGGGAAAGGATACATTCAGCAAAACCTAGAATATGGGAAATTTTACAGGGCAAATGACTCAAATTCTTCAATAGATAAACTGCAAGAAAATTTTCACAAAACCAGAGAGGGATGGAGAATCTATAGATTGAAAGAACTAAGAAATCTTATTGACTAAATATAACATGTGGGCCTTATTTAGACCCTAAATCAATCAAACCAAGTATTTAAAAAATTAATCAGGGAACTCTTGAATATGGAAGAGATATTTAAAGATATTACATGAAGATATTAAGGAATTGTGTTAATGTTTTACACATGATGAGGCTATTGTGGTTATATATTTTTAAAACAGTCCATATCTTAGATACTATACATGCTGACATATTTATAGATGAAATGATTCAATGCCTGGCATTTGTTTCAGAACAATCCAGAGAAGGGAGAATAACTGAAACCAGATAAGGCATGTGTTAATAATTGTTGAAGTTGAGGGGGTGGGAGAAGGTACCTTAGGGTTCATTGCACTGTTCTCTCAACTTTAACACAGTTTGAAATGGTTCCATAATACAAAGTTAAGAGAGAGAATATGGATAGGAAGAAAGAAACTGGAGACAATATGGATAACTTTATTAAGTTTTGAGGAGCAATGTGGCAATTACCAGAGGGAAAAATGGGGTCAAGAGAGGGTGCTTTTCTGTTTGCAGGGAACAACTGTATGTTTGCTGGCTGCAGGGTCTGAACCCTGGAGAGGGGAAGCAATCAGGCGGGAGGGAGCGTGGCACTTTGGTCTGGGGCTAATGCACCTGCTTCCATGGCCTGGGTCTTACCCTGAAGCTGCTGTGGCTCAGGGAAAGGCAGCCCCTGTAATCAGGCAGCAAATCCTTGGAACCGCAAGTATCTGACCATCGGCAGGGATTCTGGCATCAAATATCAGGTGATTGGACGGCGCCCCACTTCCCTTTCAGTCTTGAGATTGGCCCCTTCATTGTAGAGGACCCAGAGCAGAACGCGGACCCCTGCAGACCAGCCTGTGTCCTTCCCCGCCCCCGCCCTTCACGCCCACACACGCAGTCACTGCTGATTGGACATGGATTGGACACGTGACCCAAAGCAGCCAATCAACTGGCTTAGGAGCACCCTGTGACATCTGCAGCCTGGGATGCGCAGAGCTGAGGCCACTGGGTTTCCTCTCCTGAAAACTGGACCCAAAATGCAGAAAAAAAAAAAGTCAGTGAGAGGCACCATACTTGAAAGAGTGTAACCTTAGGGTTGGCAGTGATGTGCAAGATAAAGTCAAAGGTAAGGAGAGAAAAGTGAGCAAGTACAAGGAGAGGGAATCTACAGAGCAAAGGAAGCCGCAGAGGCACAGGGACCAGACTGCACAGCCCCAGAGCTGGCAAGTCCCCTGCCTTGGTTTCCCTCAGGTTTCTGTTTCAGGTTTCCCTCAGTATTGTTCCCCAATACTGCCTGACATCAGGCCCAAGAGTAATTAACTTCCTGTCCTGAGAGCTTGTGACATCTGATTGGCCTCCTTTCAAACCTTAAAGCTTCAGAAATCATGAATCTTAATGGGTAATACAAAAGGCGAATGCAGATGAACATGTATTCTGTTATACAGCAGCAAAGCAGCAAGGGAGAAAAGTGATACAATTGCTTCCATTCTATCATTAATGTCATTTAATTTTGAATAAATTCACTTTAGATACATTTGAAAGTAACTTCCAGCTATAGTTATTTATTTACTGGGTTAAAAACTGAAGTAAAACTTTTCCTTCACTCATGATCTAAGTCTACTATGGAAATTTTGCCAGAAAGAGCTATTAAGTAACTCCTGCAAAGGGCACCTTTAGTGCCTAAGCTGACTCAAAAGGCAAGGGGGGCATCCTAGGGTTTGCTGTGTATGTGTGTAAAAATTAGCAGGAAAATACCTAGAACAGCATTTCAAAGAAAATTCATGCCTCAGAAAGTTTCTTATAAAAAATGCACAGGCCGGGTGTAGTGGTTCACACCTGTAATCTTGCACTTTGGGAGGCCAGGGTGGGCAGATCACTTGAGGCTAGGAGTTCGAGACCAGCCTGGTTAACATGGAGAAACCCTGTCTCTATTAAAAATACGAAAATTAGCCAGGCATGGTGGTGTGTGCCTGTAGTCCCAGCTACTTGGGAGGCCGAGGCAGGAGAACTGCTTGAACCCGGAAGGTAGAGGTTGCAGTGAGCTGAAACGGTGCCGTTGCACTTCAGCCTGAGCCTGACAGAGCAAGAATCCGTCTCAAAAAAAAAAACTACAATCACCCCAAACAAAATTTTGGAATTAAAAAAAAAAAAAATGAAGGAGACTCTAGTTTATAGGATGCCCTTCTTTTTTGCTTTTCTAGTTTATGGGATGTTTTTCTTGATATAAAACAACATACTACCGGCCGGGCGCGGTGGCTCAAGCCTGTAATCCCAGCACTTTGGGAGGCCGAGACGGGCGGATCACGAGGTCAGGAGATCGAGACCATCCTGGCGAACACGGTGAAACCCCGTCTCTACTAAAAAAATACAAAAAACTAGCCGGGCGAGGTGGCGGGCGCCTGTAGTCCCAGCTACACAGGAGGCTGAGGCAGGAGAATGGCGGGAACCCGGGAGGCGGAGCTTGCAGTGAGCTGAGATCCGGCCACTGCGCTCCAACCCTGGCGACAGAGCGAGACTCCGTCTCAAAAAAAAAAAAACAACAACATACTACCAAGCCCTTCACAAGGCACATCAGTTAAAAAATAAGCAGTCTCTGTTACCAATGCTCAAATCTCTGTCTACTGGGACCAGGCATGGTGGATACAAATGGCAACAATACGGTTTCTACCCTTAGGGGAAAATCCCAGAAGCAGACCTTTTCCTGGAGGAGACAGTCCCTGAGCTCGATCCTGAAGAAGGGTGCCCCCTAAAAAGCAGGACAGGAGAAAGGGCATGCCCCGCACCAGGAACATTTTGTGTCTAAACAAGCTCAAGGGCTACAAGCTGAATCTTGTAGTGTGCATACAAATACAGAACTCACATTTTAGTGATTGAGAAACACAGTGTTTTATAAAGGTAAGGCTAACAAAATGAAAGCCTTAGAACACTACTCCAATGCAAACTTAACTTCATGGTACCCATTTCTACTCCTTTTTTTCTTTTCTTTCTTTTTTTTTTTTTTTTTGTGACAGAGCCTCACTCTGTCCCCAGGCTGGAGTACAGTGGTGTGATCTTGGTTCACTGCAACCTTCGCCTCCTGAGTTCAAGCGATTCTCCTGCCTCAGCCTCCTGAGTAGCTGGGATTACAGGCATGCGCCACCATGCCTGGCTACTTTTTGTATTTTTAGTAGAGACGGGATCTCGCCATGTTGGCCAGGCTGGTCTCCAACCCCTGACCTCAGGCGACCCGCCCTCCTAGGCCTCCCAAAGTGCTGGGATTACAGGCATGAGCCACCATGCCCCGACTTCTCCCATTTTTAAAAGTTATCACTACCAGATTTTCCTGCAGCCCTAGGCCCAAAGGATTTCTCTCATCCTCTTTCAAGTCCTCACCATTCTGAAGGCACTCGCCCTGGATGTTTATAGGACAGCTAAGTGGCCCTAAGGAAGAGTGAACTTTGGGAAAAGATCAGTGGGAAAGAATTAAGTGGGACTGTATTCCTAGCAGGTACTTTCAAGAGGAAATCTATAAACCAATAAGGAAAGCTAAAAACACAATATGCTCCTGAAATTGAAATATGTATATTTTGATCTGTTGAAACCTAAGAATGAAACTGAACCAGATTTTGGCAAATTAGTTTACATTCCCCAAGCCCTATATGTTAAGTGGGTGCTCCTTGGAATCACCTATGGGGCCAGGAAAGAAATAGAGGGAAGAGAAAGAAGGGTGGTAAGGAGGAAGGGAAGAAACCAGCACTTCCCAGAGGCAGAGCTGGGTGTGTGCTGAGGTGCTGAGAGTAGGGGAAGTCAGGATTTTCACACCAGAAAACAAAGAAATGAGCAGAGGCCCCAGAGAATAATGTGGTCCTTAAAGTCTGGCAGCCTTTCTCAAATTCCTTATCAACATCCCTCAAGGAATCAGAAGTAAACTGTCAACTGCGGCTTCTCCTCAGTAGACTGAGCCACCCACAGCCAGATAACTGCACAATCAACTAAAATTTTACGTCATGTGTATTAGGTGCATACATAACACTACTTCAAGGCATGATGGAGCTATCCAAGGCCAGGAAAGGTGGCTCACATCTGTAATCCCAACACTTTGGGAGGTCAAAGCGCTTGAACCCAGAAGTTCAAGACCAGCCAGGGCAAGATGGTGAGACCCCATCTCTACCTAAACATTTTAAAAATCAGCCAGGTGTAGCGACACATGCCTGCTGTGAAAGGATGGCTTGAGTCTGGAAGGTTGAGATCCACCATGACAGTGCCACTGCACTCCAACCTGGACGACAGAGCGAGACCCTGTCCTATTAAAATTGTGTGTGTGTGTGTGCACGTGCACGTGCACGCACCCATGCGTTTAGAAAACTGTGTATATAGATGTGTGTGTGTGTATATATATATACACATAAACTCTGATAAAAAAAATTAACTATTAATAAAATGCAAGACAGAGGTAACTACCACCACCTGTACAAAGTGCACTTTTTTTTTTTTTTTTCAGACGGAGTTTGGGTCTTATTGCCCAGGCTGCAGTGCAGTGGCACGATCTCGGCTCACCGCAACCTCCGCCTCTCCAGTTCAAGGGACTCTCCTGCCTCAGCCTCCAGAGTAGCTGGGTCCACAGGCATGCGCCCCCACGCCCGGCTAATTTTGTATTTTTAGTAGAGACAGGGTTTCTCCATGTTGGTCAGGCTGGTCTCGAACTCCCGACCTCAGATGATCCGCCCGCCTCGGCCTCCCAACGTGCTGGGATTACAGGTGTGAGTCACCGCGCGCGGCTCAAAGTGCACTTTTTAATATGCCTTCACTATTCAACCACGGGCACCCACGGGCCAGAAAGAACAAAGGCACAGTTAACTCCACTGCTCTGGAGACAAGAAAGCTGACAACAAGGAATCTGATGCGTTCCTTCAGTGGGAAGGAAACACCCTGACGTTGGAAGTGGTCTCTACACCGGGTTGTACACTGATGGGGGGCGGAGTCGGGGGCAGGCCAACACCTCAACAGCAGTCACCAAAACTGTACTTTTAACTATCAATAGCAAGTATTAACATGCTTATAGATTGCTGCTAACAGCTGGCCAAAGAAAGGTGCACACAAATGCCCCTTTTTAAAAACTAAAAATAGCAAGGATTGTAAACTTGGGGGGTGGGGGTGTTGGGGGAAGCACATACTAGAAATCAGTTTGGGCAGAATTCGGGCTGTAAATGGACAGGCTTAGCAAACCATCCGGGCTCAACCGCCCCCACCTCTCCTCTGGAAACAGCGCCTCGCCCAGGAAATAGGGCGGCCTGTGTGTTCGCCTAACACCTGCCGCGGCCTCCAGCGACGTGGTCGCGGATAGGACGGCGCCGGCACCCTCCCTGCGGGGCTAGTCCCGTCTCCGTCACTGAACGCTATGACTTAGGTACCCTGCTTAGTCTCAGTGTTCTCACTCGTAAAGGGGATGAGAACACAGTCGTCGCAGGATGAGCCAGAATTCGTTTCGTTCAACACGGTGCCTGGCACTTCTCTGGGGACCTGCGGGCAGGCGCGGCGACATTCGACAGGGTCCGGGAGCCGCGGGCCCCGCGGCCTGCGCGGTCAGCCTCGGAACCTCCTGCAACGCCGGCTCCGGGTAAGCAGACCCAACTCCGCGGGGCGCCTCCACCTGCCCAGCTCCGCCAGCCGCGCAGCTCCCCGAGCCCGCCAGTGCCGCGGGGACCGCAGGGCGCAGGGCGTCGGAGGACCAGAGGCGGGGGCGGGGACAGCGACCCGGCGCCCACCCCGAGGGCCCCACACGCGGGAACCACGTCCCCGGCGTCTCCCCGGGCTCCAGGGGCAGCAGCGCGGCTTGGAGCCCTTTACCTGCCGACGATCACCACGCAGCCGGCCGCGGAGGACGCCATGGCTGGGCCGGGGACGCGGCGCCGCGGGCTCTGGGACCAGGCGCGGGTGGAGCTTGGAGCTCGGCGCTCTGGGGAGGGCGGGTCCCGCGCCCATTGGCTGCGCGCGCGGACCGGGAGGGCGGGGAGGGCGTTGCGCGTCGCGGGCCGGAGACACCCGGAGACGCCCCGCGCGCCGACCCTCGTGGGCGGGGGCAGGACCAGCGCGCGGGCACGTCGGGGTTGGGGGAAGCGGGAAGCCCACGCGCTTGTGACGCGCAGCATTCACCGTGTCTCAGGAGGGGCGCGGCCAGAATGGCGCGGGCTGTAGCGCTAAAGCGCGCTGGAGAAACCGTCAGAGACTGTCCCCTTCGCTGACTCGTCTCTGAAGGACGCCCGGCGCCGCCGCCAGGTGCGCACTGGGCGCGGGGACGGCGACACGTTAGCACCAGAGGCGTTCATCTGCGCGGCGGCAGGACGCGGCTGAATCCCCCGCGGAGCACGCGCCGCACTGGGTTCGTGTGTGGGAAAGAGGAAATGCGCTGGTGCCCTGACTCCTGGAAGCCTTGGAGCCCGGGGCTGGGCTTTTTTTTTTTTTAAAGTGTCAGCTCATATGAATAGTTTTGATTCAGTTCTAACATCATTGTGTTTCTCTTTAAACTTTTTGTTTATATAATTAAACCTTATGTTCTCTTATGGTGAAGTCTTCGTGCCAAACAAAATCAAATTTATTTTTGGCTTAACTGAAATTCAAAAAAAAATAAAAATAGTAATACCTGTATTGGTTTGAAAAATAAAACCAATTTTTTTATCTGTCCCCGCCCACATCATGCTGATTGGTCCATTTTACAGAGTGTTGATTAGTCCATTTACAATCCTCTAGCTAGACACAGAGCACTGATTGGTGCATTTACAATCCTCTAGCTAGACAGGAAAGTTCTCCGAGTCCCCACCCGACCCAGAAGCCCATAAATAAATACTGCACATATAACCAAATACTCAGCTGCTGCCTGGGCCAGATGATGGTAAAATCAAACAGGACAGACTTCAGAGGCTGAATTTCTTATGTTTTTCCACTGTTTCACAAAGTCAGGTAGGATTGATTAATGCACTCCTTTAATAGCTCAATATTACCACAAGAGAAGACAAGTAGGCCACAGTTGCCAGCTTTTAAGAACTAACAGCTTGAATGCCAACACTTCAAACTGAAAATGTTCTTAGGCAACCATATGACATGAGAATCCCAAGTAACTCCAGAAACCACTCTGAGATACAGTCTCACGACAAAAAGGACTATAAAGAAAATCTTGAACTTCACATGGTAGTTTTATTTTTCAAACCAATACAGGTATTACTATTTTTATTTTTTATTTTTTGTATTTCAGTTAAGCCAAAAATAAATTTGATTTTGTTTGGCACGAAGATTTCACCATAAGAGAACATAAGGTTTAATTATACAAACAAAAAGTTCAAAGAGAAACACAATGATGTTAGAACTGAATCAAAAATATTCATATGAGCTGACACTTTAAAAAAAAAAAAAAAGGCCAGGCACTTGGCTCACGCCTGTAATCCCAGCACTTTGGGAGGCCAAGGCAGGTGGATCACAAGGTCAGGAGATCGAGACCATTCTGGCTAACACGGTGAAACCCCATCTCTACTAAAATTACAAAAAATTAGCCAGGCATGGTGGCGGGTGCCTGTAGTCCCAGCTACTCGGAAGGCTGAGGCAGGAGAGTGGCTTGAACCTGGAGGCAGAGCTTGCAGTGAGCCAAGATCGTGCCACTGCACTCCAGCCTGGGCGACAGACCAAGACTGAGTCTTAAATAAATAAATAAATAAATAAATAAGGCTGAGCACAGTGGCTCCCACCTGCAATAATCCCAGCACTTTGGGAGGCCAAGGCGGGAGGATGGCTAGAAGCCAGGAGTTTGAGACCAGCCTAGGCAACATAGCAAGACCCCATTTCTACAAATAAAAATTTGGGGGCTGGGCACAGTGGCTTATGCCTGTAATTCCAGCACTTTGGGAGGCCGAGGTGGGTGGATACCTGAGGTCAGGAGTTCAAGACCAGCCTGACCAACATGGCAAAACCCCATCTCTAATAAAAATACAAAATTAGCCAGGCATGGTAGTGCATGCTTGTAACCCCAGCTACTCGGGAGACTGAGGCAGGAGAATCTTTTGAACACGGTAGGTGGAGGTTGCAATGAGCCGATTGCGGCATTGCGCTCTAGCCTAGGCAACAAGAACGAAACTCCGTCTCAAAAAAAAAAAAAACATAAAAACATTTTTTGAAGAACTAGCCAGGTGTAATGGCACATACCTGTAGTCCCAAGTACTCAGGAGGCTGAGGTAGGAGGATCCTTTAATCCTAGGAGTTCGAGGCTGCAGTGAGCTATGATCCTGCCATTGCACTCCAGCCTGGGCAGCAGAACGAGATCCTGTCTCTCAAAAATAAAAAAGAGTATTTTCCAGTTCCGCCCTCTGAAATGGCCTCGGATTCATGCCACTGGTATTTCAAATATGACCTGAAACCCCAATGCTCAAACCTTGCCATTTTTTCACTAGAAGGAACCAGAATTCCTTAGAGAAATGATTGACTGTGTTCAGAGAAGGAAGGGGACAAGGCTGGTCTGGGACACTTCTGTTCACAGAGGCAAGAAACCTTGCAGAGATTAATGGCAAGATACCAAAGGGACTGCAGACTCCATCTGCAGGATGGTTGCAGTGAGGAGATTTACTCAGAATACCCAGCCAAATGCTCTGCTCTTCGGTGACCTCAATGTGGTCGTACGTATCTTTTAAGAATGAAGTATGTAAAGGTTTAAGAGAAGAAATAAACGTTTAAGTATTTACGTTTTTGAGTTAGTAATGTTTAATTTTTGAGAGATTCAGTTTCAGAGACAGCCTTATAACTGCTGTTTTAAAATAAACTGCTTTAGACGATATTTTAAAATGAAAACTTCCTAATTTCTTGCAGAGTTTTAGAACATCTAAGAGAATTTTAGAATCACTTTAGGATCATTTATAAGTTTTTAATTACATTTATAAGACTTGTTTTGTATTTGGGGGAGTTTTGTTAAGTCAGATCTGTTGAAATATACAAAAAGGGTATCAAATAAAGTACATTTATAAATGCTGGGGCCAGGGGTTGTTTTATTTTTTTTTTTGAGATGGAGTTTCGCTCTTGTTGCCCAGACTGGAGTACAATGGTGCAATCTCGGCTCACCACAACCTCTGCCTCCTGGGTTCAAGGGAGAATTTCTCCTGCCTCAGCCTGGGATTACAGGCATGCACCACCACGCCAGGCTTATTTTGTATTTTTAGTAGAGACGGGGATTCTCCATGTTGGTCAGGCTAGTCTTGAACTCCTGACCTCAGGTGATCCAACTGCCTTGGCCTCCCAAAGAGCTGGGATTACAGGCGTGAGTCACTGTGCCCGGCATATAAATGCAGTTTTTTGTTTTGTTTAGTTTTTTTGAGACGGAGTCTTGCTCTTTCGCGCTGAAGTGCAGTGGCAATCTCAGCTCGCTGCAAGCTCTGCCTCCCGGGTTCATGCCATTCTCCTGCCTCAGCCTCCGGAGTAGCTGGGACTACAGGAACCCACCACCACACCCAGCTAATTTTTTTTTTTTTTTTTTGCATTTTTAGTAGAGATGGGGTTTCACTGTGTTAACCATGATGGTCTCGATCTCCTGACCTCGTGATCCACCCACCTCAGCCTCCCAAAGCGCTGGGATTATAGGCGTGAGCCACCGCACCTGGCCTAAATGCAGTTTTTAACTGCTGCAAAAGTATTTAATCACCTCAGTAAATTCAACAGCCCCTATAAGTGATCATTAAACAATTTTAATGTACTTTAGGCCGGTCATAGTGACTCACGCCTGTAATCCCAGCACTTTGGGAGGCCAAGGCAGGCGGGTCACCTGAGGTTGGGCGTTCGAGACCAGCCTGACTGAAACAGGAATTAAAGAATGCATAAGTAAAAACTCAGTTACATGTAAGAAAACCCAACTCCCCCTGAGAAAGAGAAAGAGCTGGAGTCCTTTAAAAATTAACTGGCTATTTTTCTGCGGCTAGTGAGCCTTATCTCTCCTCCTTTCCCAGGCACTGTAAAGACCCTGATTCCCCAGCTGTGCAGCTGCAAGGTCACCAGACAGATAAACTCAAGTCACAAAAGGTTTCCCTTGAAAAGCAAGAAATGATGTAATGCATGTCTCAATTAATTGAATAACTGCCTTTGTTTCTCGCTTCTGTAGTATGCTTCCCCCTGCACAGCTGTCCTTCCGCCCTACGAAATGCGTGAAAGGTAACTTCACTCTGTGTTCAGGGCTCAGTCCTTTGGATGCTAACCCGACTGGGCTGGGGCACCTAAATAATTAATAATATCCTCCTGAACCCCGTCGGTCTCTCTGATTCCTTCAAAATCCTGCAACATGACCAACATGGAGAAACCCCGTCTCTACTAAAAGGAATACAAAAAAATTAGCCAGGTGTGGTGGCACATGCCTGTAATCCCAGCTACTCGGGAGGTTGAGGCAGGAGAATCACTTGAAACTGGGAGACGGAGGTTGCGGTGAGCCGAGATGGTGCCTTTGCACTCCAGCCTGGACAACAAGAGCAAAACTTCGTCTCAAAAAAAAAAAAATTAATGTACTTTAAAGAGGAAAAATGAGATTTTCCGATGACCTTCAATCTCTAAGGAAAAACTTTGATATTGTAACTTTAATAAATTGAATATTAATCATTTAAATAAAAAGTAAACCCCTGAATCATCTTTTTAATATATGAAAAACAACCCCAAACTCCTATCAGTGGTGGAAAACCAGTATACTTCCCAAAGAGAGGGCCTCAAGCCCTGAGGGCTGCCTAGAGATGAAGACGGCCTAAGTCTTCTTGATCATAAAGTGCTTGAAGAAAAAGGAAGTGCTGCTTCCAGCCCAGCCCTTCAGCCTGAAGAAAGCAGAGCTGGGCAGAAAAGGCCCAGTCACAGAGTCAGGACCTTGTAGGCAGGGTGGAGAACTTCAGCCAGGGCGCAGGCGGCCTCCGCAGCTCCAGGACATCCGGGAAAAGCCCACGTGGCCCAGCATCACGCAGTCTTGTGAACCAGCACACCAGGAAATGGAGCCCATGACAAAGCTCTGAAGAAATCAGGCAACAGCTGTGCACTTCTGTACCCTCCGAAAAGTTACTCCTGGGTGAGGATAAGACCTTGGTACGGTGGTGGTCCAGGTGAGATGAGCTGTTACTGAAGCTGTTGGTTCGGCTGTGTCCGATGATGACTGGGTCTGCAGCCTGTAAATACCTCTGTCTGTGAATAATTTGTATAGGCAAAGGGGAACATCAGGTTTCTGTGGGACCTTGGTGACTCTTGTTCCCTGACCTCTCATCTGGCCTGGGTCTTGTCGACAAGAGCTGCAGGGAGAAGTTGAGGGAGGGGTGCTCTTGTGGAATTCCATGGGACAAAGGGCTACACAGCAGCTGGGCTTTGGTGCCTACGTGACAAAGTTTAAAAAACAGAGGACTTGGGCAGGGGCAGGTGCCTTCCACCTGGTGTGTGGTACCATGAAGGCTGGATAATCGAGCATTGCTTTGGGTCCCTGAGGGCTTCTGGGAGGCCATAGACACTTTGATGTTGGCTGAACCTTTTGACCTGCAGATTTTTTTAATTTAAATTTTTTGTTTTATTGTTTTTATTTATTTATTTGAGACAGGACCTTGCTCTGTTGCCCAGGCTGGAGTGCAGTGGCACAGTCATGGTTCACTGCTTGCTTGACTTCCTAGGCTCAAGTGATCCTCCCAGCTCAGCCTCCTGAGTAGCTAGGACTACATGTGTGCACCATCACACTGGGCTAATTTATTTTTGTAGGGATGAGGTCTCCCTATGTTGCTTAGGCTGGTCTCTTAACTCCTGAGCTCAAGTGATCCTCCCATTTCAGTGTCCCAAAGTGCTAGGATTACAAGCATGAGCCACTGCAGCCTACTAATTTGTTTTTTCTAATTGTGAATTGAATACTTCTGGAAAAAACAGATCTATGGCCTGATTATCAACACTGGCAAGCTAGTCGCTGGCAGGAATGGCCAGTAAGGAGCTCTCCCAACTCCAAGGGGCAGACATCAAGAAGCGGTCTCATAAGATAACCCATGTGTGTTATGTGGGCCAGGGCAAGAGCCAGTGAAATTTAAGTCCTTCCTTTTTACATACTCACATTCGTACCTGCAGCTTATGAAGCCCAGGGAAGCTTGAATTCCAGTAATAACAGCTCACATTAGTGTCGTGTTTCTAGTGTATACAGGAGTAATTTTGCTTCATTATCTCAGCAAATCCTCATGATCTCTTTATTGTCTTCGAAGAGGGCAAGTTCAACAACTTTCATTTATTTAACACTCATTCATTAAATATTTGTTGAGCACTTCCTATGTGCCCGTCACTATTCTAAATCAGTGCTGTCCAAGAGAACTTTCTGCAGTAGTGGAAATGTCCAACATCAACACTGTCCAATATGGTAGTCACCAACCACATGTGCCTATTGGCATGAAATATGGCTGAAGTGGCTGATGAAATCAATATTTAAAAATTTTATTTTAGGCCAGGCATGGTGGCTCATGCCTGTAATCCCAGCACTTTGGGAGGCCAAAGCGGGTGGATCACGAGGTCAAGAGATCAAGACCATCCTGGCCAACAAGGTGAAACCCCGTCTCTACTAAAAACATAAAAATTAGCTGGGCATGGTGATGGCACCTGTAATCCCAGCTACTCGGGAGGCTGAGGCAGGAGAATGGCCTGAACCCGGGAGGCGGAGGTTGCAGTGAGCCGAGATCACGCCACTGCACTCCAGACTGGTGACAGAGCGAGATTCCATCTCAAAAAAAAAAAAATTGTTTTAATTAACTCACTTTAATTAAATAGCCACATGTAACTAGTGGCCACCCCATTAGACAGCTCAGTTCAAAGCACTGGGAACAAAGTGGTGACCAAGACAGACAGACCTCTAGTCTCATGGAACTGTTGTTCTAGTGAAAGACAGAAACTAAACAGGAAGATAAAGAAATAAATGGTATATGTAAGAGAATAATAAAGAGGTCATGCTAAGTGTTATGTAGGAAATAAAGAGGTCAAGGGGATTAAGGATGATGGAGGTGAGGAAGATGGTTTTGGGAATCAATGGTGAAGAAAGGCCTCTCCTGGGCAGTGAGGTTTCGAGCACTCAAATAGCCCTACAGAGCTATAGCAATGCCAAGTCCCATGCTCTCTTCACCACAAATTATCTAAAACTTCCTCTTCTTTTACATAGCCCAGCCCTGCTTCCTCTCTGAAGCTGTGGCTACTCCACCCATAATAGAAATTAACTGCTTAAAGTAGTATAAAGAACTCTGTACAGCATGTGTAATTGAACAGATTCATTGAACTAGAACAACTCATGGGATGTATTTCAAGCCCAACTTTATTTTCGTCTCCCTTTCCCCTTTTAAAACTTAGGTGGGGCCCTGATTTTTCTGACCACTTTGGGAAATAAAAGCCTAAGGGTAATTTAAGTTGCAAATACAGTCTTAATTAGGTCATTAAATCTCCCCTCTTGCCAACTGGGACCCTTCGCAGAGGAACACTTTGAAGGTGAAATCCCAACTCTCCATCCTTTACCCCAGCACTAGTAAGAGATCAAAAAGTTTCAAAACATTCTGGACCACCTACTTTGAAAAAATGCACATTGGTCTGGCAATTCATGTTTACATCTGTGATCTGTTGTCTTAGGGCATCAGCCGTAATCCCTAACTTAACATGTTGCTACGTAGGTAATAGTATACAAGTCAATATCAGAAAGGCAAAACCGTGCAGTAGTTAAAAATGTGAGCTCTTGAGTCAGATTGCCAGGGTCTGAATCTCAAATTCTTATTTCATTAGTTGCATGATTTTATTTTTATTTTTATTTATTTATTTTTTTTTTGGAGACTGAGTCTTGCTCTGTCACCCAGGCTGGAGTACAATGGCTTGATCTCCTCACTGCAACCTCCACCTCCTGGATTCCAGCAATTCACCCGCCTCAGCCTCCTGAGTAGCTGGGACTATAGGCGCACGCCACCACGCCTGTCTAATTTTTTGTATTTTAGTAGAGACAGGGTTTCAATGTGTTGCCCAGGCTAGTCTTGAACTCCTGAGCTCAGGCAATCCGCCCATCTTGGCCTCCCAAAGTGCAGGATTACAGATGTGGGCCACCGTGTTTGGATAGATGCATGATTTTAGACAAGTTAGTTCCTCAAATCTCAGCCTTTTCAGCAGTACAATGGTCATAATAGAGGTTCCCTCTTAAAAGGTTATTGTTAATGATTAACTGATAGAATCCATTCTAAAATGTGCTGGGCACATGGCCAGTGTTGGGTCATTCTGGGTCCTCTGTAGTCTCACACAACAGCTCTTCCTTACACATACTCTCACTCGGCCCTCCCTGGCACCTCCCTGGCATATGTAAAGCAGATTCCAGCCCCACCATTCTACAGGTGACAGCCCCAAGACTTCCAGGGCCACTTAGCAGGTCCATCTCAGACCAGATCTTTCCTTTCTAGTCAAAATGTCTTGAATTATATATTTATCCTAAGCTTGAACAGTGTTTTACAAAAGATGAATTTGAAAACTCAGGCATAGTCTCCAGGAACATGCAAAGGTGTTGCAGGGTCATAGCAAACTAGTTCATAAAACCAGTGCACATGTCGCTGCTTCTGTCTGTTCCTAACCCCTGTCTAAACACACTGGTCATAGGTCCTTCTCCTCCTGTCCACTTCTGACATCCTTTAAAATATCACAAGTAATAGCTGACTTTAATACTCCACTTTACAAATGCTTTCTGATCATCCATCCCTTACCTATATTTATTTTGCTTAGAAAGGAAGGTCGGTTGGCCGGGCGCGGTGGCTCAAGCCTGTAATCCCCGCACTTTGGGAGGCCGAGACGGGTGGATCACGAGGTCAGGAGTTCGAGACCATCCTGGCTAACACGGTGAAACCCCGTCTCTACTAAAAAATACAAAAAACTAGCCAGGCGAGGTGGTGGGCGCCTGTAGTCCCGGCTACTCGGGAGGCTGAGGCAGGAGAATGGCGTAAAAACCCGGGAGGCAGAGCTTGCAGTGAGCTGAGATCCGGCCACTGCACTCCAGCCTGGGCGACACAGCGAGACTCCGTCTCAAAAAAAAAAAAAAAAAAAGAAAGGAAGGTCGGGCAAGGTGGCTAATGCCTGTAATCCCAGCACTTTTCGAGACTGAGACAGGAGGATTGTTTGAGCCCAGGAATTCGAGGTTAGCCTGGGCAGTATGTCAAGACCCTATATCTACAAAAAAATTTCTTTTTTTAATTATCCAGACATGGTGCTATGTGCCTGTGGTCACAGCTACTAGGGAGGCTGAGGTAGGAGGATTGCTTGAGCCCAGCAGGTCAAGACGGCAGTGAGGTTTGATTGTGCCACTTCACTCTAGCCTGAGCAACAGAGTGAAACCCTATCCCCCCAACCTGCAAAAAAAAAAAAAAAAAAAAAAAAAAGAAAGGGAGAAGGGAGGGAGGAAGGGAGAGAGAAAAGAAGAGAGGGGGAAAGGAAAATGATAATTTCTGAAATGAACAAAACATAAGAGAAACGTTATTTTGGTAAAATTCCTCTACAAGAAAAAGTGTTGCATTTTTCAGCTGTAGTTGCCCAAGCCAGAAAGCTCATAGTCTTGAACAAGGAACAAAATAATTTAAACACGCCACAAAGTGAATCGGGAATTTATTTTTTCTCTACAACCCTTTCCTCCTTAACATCAGAGTTTTTTTGATACATTATTTTTCGGGGGATCCAAAGATGGAAGACGGTGCGTTTGTGTGTGGGAGACTTTTGGGGTGACAGAAACATGTTCCTAAAACTGACAAATTCCTCCCCATATGAATTAATCACATGTGTACCTGTGGTTCCGTGAGGCCTAAGCAAGCATGTATTACACTATCTTAGTTATACTACACATATTAGACTGAATGTTTATGTCTCCGCAAATTCATACATTGGAATTCCAACCCCCAGGGTGATGTTATTAGAAAGCGAGGCTTCTGGGTTGTGTTAGGTCGTGGGGCAGAGCCCTCATGCCCAAGATTAGTGCCCTTATGAGAGTGGCCTGAGAAACCCCTCACCCCTTTCACTGTGTGAGGAGACCGTGAGAAGACGGATGTCTACGAACCTAGAAGTGGGCCCTGTCCAGACACTGAAACTGCCAGTGCCTTGATCTTGGACCCCTCAGCCTCCAGAACTGTGAGAAATAAATGTCTGTTATTATAAGCCACCCAGTCTATGGCATTTTTGTTTGTTTTTTAGAGAGGGGTCTTGCTATGTTACCCAAGCTAGAATGAAAGTCCTGGACTCAAGTGATCCTCCTACCTCAGCTTCCCAAATAGCTAGAACAACAGATGCATACCACCATGCCCCGCTCAGTCTACAGCATTCTGTTCTAGCGGCCTGAATGGAAGAAAACACTATATTGCACATGTAATATAATATATTAGCAAAGAACAAATATTTTGGAAGCCAGAATTTCAATACTTATTATTTTGGGACAGGGTCTTACTCTGTCACCCAGGCTGGAGTACAGTGGCACGATCTTGGCTCATCGCAACCTCCACCTCTCAGATTCAAGCGATTCTCCAGCCTCAGGCCCTGGAGAAGCTGGGACTACAGGCATACACCACCACACCATCAACCGCCCCTTGCCCCCAATTTTGGTATTTTTAGTAGAGGCAGGGTTTTGCCATGTTGCCCAGGCTGGTCTCAAACTCCTCAACTCAAGGAGATCAGCCCATCTCGGCTCCCCAGAGTGCTGGGATTACAGGCGTGAGCCGCTGTGCCTGGCCTCAATATTTATTTATTATTGGTCTTTCTTTTTTTTCTTTATATAGTATTGGTCATTCTGTTTTTTCTTTATTTATTATTGGTCATTCTTTTTTTTCTTTATTTATTATTGGTCATTCTTTTTTTTCTTTATTTATTATTGGTCATTCTTTTTTTTCTTTATATATTATTGGTCATTCTTTTTTTTCTTTATATATTATTGGTCATTCTTTTTTTTCTTTATATATTATTGGTCATTCTTTTTTTTCTTTACTTATTAAACTGCATTGGTTCACTTTCACTAATAGTTAGGATTTGATTTTATACAGGCCGCAGAGCCAATGGTAGTCCATTTCACACCTTTGTGTAAATCAGAAAAAGGCACTTCATCAAGACATTGGACTCCCCTCTACAGAAAATGTCATAATGTATTGAATTTTTTTTTTTTTTTTTTGAGACAGAGTCTCACTCTGTCACCAGGGCTGGAGTACAGTGGTGCGATCTTGACTCACTGCGATCTCTACCTCCCAGGTTCGAGCGATTCTCTTGCCTCAGCCTCTTGAGTAGCTAGGACTACAGGTACGCACCACCACACCCAGCTAATGTTTGTGTTTTTAGTAGAGACGGTGTTTCACCATGTTGGCCAGGATGGTCTCAATCTCTTGACCTCGTGATCTGCTCGCCTTGGCCTCCCACAGTGCGGGCCTGGCCCCTTGATTTTTTTTAGAACAAGATACTCTATGTGTGAGACTGCCACAGTTACTACTTGAGACCCGTGGCTACAACAGTTATTACTGTTACTACTTGAGACAGTTACTACTGTTACTACTTGAGGCCCTCATTAGGAGACTGCATGAAGGGATGAACGTGGAAATGAAAACTTAAGACAAAAGTTACTGTTTTAGCCGGGCGCGGTGGCTCACGCCTGTAATCCCAGCACTTTGGGAGGCCGAGGCGGGCGGATCACAAGGTCAGGAGATCGAGACCACGGTGAAACCCCGTCTCTACTAAAAATACAAAAAATTAGCCGGGCGCGGTTGTGGGCGCCTGTAGTCCCAGCTACTCAGGAGGCTGAGGCAGGAGAATGGCGTGAACCCGGGAGGCGGAGCTTGCTGTGAGCTGAGATCGCGCCACTGCACTCCAGCCTGGGCGACAGAGCGAGACTCCGCCTCAAAAAAAAAAAAAAAAAAAAAAAAAAAGGAAGGGTCCAGGGGAAGAAGAAGAGAGCTCCCTGATTCTAGTGAGCAAAGGTAGCCTCGAGCTGCTTCAGCCCTTCACATTTATTGGGTAGAAAGAGCAGGGAGGAGGAGGTAATGATTGGTCAGCGGTTTAATTGAGCACAGGTTCACATGATTGCTAACAGGCTTCACACATGCCTAATTACAAGAAACACTCGTGCCTGGGGCGTGACTGCCCTCAGCATTCCTTCTGGGTGGCAGACACAGTTTGTCAGTTTACCAACATCCTGCTTTCATGAGAACAGTGTGCTGTTTGCTCACAGAGCCTCCAGTGGTGCACTGACTTGATCACGACCCTCATTCTTTCAGCCTCCAATAACTTTACTGCCATCTTCTGGAAAATTGTTTTTATTTTTGTAGTAAGTACCAAATCTGTGATATCAATAATGTGAGTGACACCTCCTTAAATGTGTCCTTGTGCAGTGCACAACCCACAACCTATACAGCCATACATCACAGAGGCAATGATGTGTATGATATCGTCTCGGGAAACTGATGTGCTTGAGCATAACTATGTCCAGAGAGATAGTAGCTTCTTGTCAGAAAATTAGGATTTCATAACCACTTATAATTACTGTAGCTTTTTCCCAAATTATTTCCAAATTCACTTATAGAAAATGTCACTGAGGGATTTTATCTTTGTCTAGGTTCAGGATTCTGGGGGTGGTAGAAGGATGATGAGTAAGAGGAAGGGAGATGGAGATTCTGAATTTGAGAAATCTACAAAAATTAGAAGCTGAGAAGCTACATCAACAAGCATGCAGTGTTTGCTCAAGGAAGCAGGCCAGTTAAGATCTTCACCCTGGGTAACCCCTTGACTTTCTTCACTGGGGTTTCAGAGAAAGTATTTAGATGCCCGTTTCAAAGTCATTACTGGATAAAGACACATTTGCAATGAAAAAGAAAGATTTTATTTGTCTTTTCTCACAGTTCAAGAATTTTGCATACAAGACTTGGTTTTAAAAATAGAGAATGATGATTCTCAAAGTAAATGAGCCACCTCAAAAAGACAAAAACCTACCATCTTCCCAAACAACTCTCACTTTCCCCAGCATTAAACACACTCAAACCGGCGGAATCGATGGGAAACTAACAATGTTTTTGCGGGGAGACATCTCATTAGTCACAAGCGGAATTTCAAAAAGCACACGTAAGCATAACATTAATTCGTTTCCCAGCATTCTGCATTGCAGTAGCCTAGAGATTTAAAAGAAATTACCTCACTTGTCTTTAAAAACTACACTCTACCTTTGAACACTTAGCGGACTGGACACCAACTGTCCTGCCCCGTGCAGTTGAACACTCGCCTATAAGTGACACCCACACAGTTCAAACCCATGTTGTTCAGAGGTCAGCTGTAGGATCAGGTCACTAATGAGCCTTCAGACCATGTTTTGGGGCTTACAAACAAAGACAGTTCATTCAAAGTTGTTTTTAAATGTTTTAGTCAGGTGATCTTAAGAGTCTCTCCATCCTTGGCCGGGCGCGGTGGCTCACGCCTGTAATCCCAGCACTTTGGGAGGCCGAGACGGGCGGATCACGAGGTCAGGAGATCGAGAGACGATCCCGGCTAACACGGTGAAACCCCGTCTCTACTAAAAAAATATAAAAAAAATAGCCGGGCGCGGTGGCGGGCGCCTGTAGTCCCAGCTACTCGGGAGGCTGAGGCAGGAGAATGGCGTAAACCCGGGAGGCGGAGCTTGCAGTGAGCTGAGATCCGGCCACTGCACTCCAGCCTGGGTGACAGAGCGAGACTCCGCCTCAAAAAAAAAAAAAAAGAGTCTCCCCATCCTTGCAGCACTGTCCAACAGAACTGTCTGCGATGAAGGAAACGTTCTATGTCAGAACTGTCTGCAATGAAGGAAACGTTCTATGTCACATTCCCCAACAAAGCAGCCACTAACCCTGTATGGCAGTTGAGCACCTGGATGTGGCTAGTGTGACTGAGGAAATGAATTATTATTATTCTTTTTATTTTTGAGACAGAGTCTCACTCTGTTGCCCAGGCTGGAGTGCAGTGGCATGATCTTGGTTCACTGCAACCTGCACCTCCTGGGTTAAAGTGATTCTCCTGCCTCAGCCTCCCGAGTAGCTGGGATTACAGGCGTGCACCAGGGGCCTGGCTAATTTTTGTATTTTTGATAGAGATGACGTTTCACTGTGTTGGCCAGGCTGATCTCAAACTCCTGACCTCAGGTGATCCACCCACCTTGGCCTCCCAAAGTGCTGGGATTACAGGTGTGAGCCACCATTCCTGGCCTGAAATTTTAATTTGTATAACATAAGTATAACATTAATTAGAATTATTTTAAATTTAATTTACATTAATTTTTTTATAGGGACAGATCTCACTGTGTTGCTCAGGCTGGTCCCCAACTCCTGGCCTCAAGTGATCCTCCTGCCACAGCTACTCAAAATGCTGGAATTACAGGCATGAGCCACCACGCCTTACCTTCTGTTTAATTTTAAACAGCCACCCGTGGCTAGTGGCTACTGTGTTAGGTGCGCAGCTTGCATATGCTCTTGTATCTGCCAGGAATGCCTTCCTTCTGGCTTATCCGTTTGTGAAACCCCTGCAGATGAATAGATGGATGAAGGAATGAGTGAACGTGTTACTGTTAGACCTTGTGTAGCGCTGACATGGATCAACAAAGATAATTAATGCTGAAAACATAATGTACTTAATTTCACTGTTCCTTGTCATCAAATATCTTCGTACAATATTTATTTGGTTAACCTGAGTGCTCGTGTTTTAGTGATTTTGGATTCTGCACAAGGGAGAGTTGACTTTGGGTTGGAAAGAACTTGTTGGTTTCTCTTCAAGCCACATTCCAACCTTCACTGATCCTACTTTCAAGTTGAAAAGCTAAATTCATATCTGTTATTATGAAACCAATTTAATTGCTGACTCAAGCAAGTAGAAAAAATGGACATGTTATACCAGGGAACAAGGCTTTTTATAAGCCAGCTCTTCTGAAAGCAGCAAAAGAAAAGCCAAAGTGATGGAAATTTACTTTGCACACAGACTGCACAAACGCCCTTTTGGAAATCAGCTCTGGTACAGCATGAAAGCCTGGCTGTAACAGCAGCGCAGTGTGTGAGTTCATGAGCCGGCCTGTGCTGCTTTGTGAGGAAACCTTTCACAGGGCCCCACTTTGCTCCAGGCACCAGCAGGGTCATGTGGGCTGCAATTAGAGCATGCCACAGGCCAGCTTTTTACTATTTTCCATCCATAAAAGCGGCTTGTATGTTTATTAGAGTATTTTTCCACTTTTCTTTCTTCCCTCTGCTCCACTCCCTTCTGTTTTAATCAGTGATCTCTGAATACAGACTTACTACCTTAAATCTAGAGCACTCTACTGGTTCTTAAAAGTGAGACGTGGCCGGGCACAGTGGCTCACACATGTAATCCCAGCACTTTGGGAGGCCGAGGCGGATGGATCACAAGGTCGAGAGATTGAGACCATCCTGGCCAACATGGTGAAACCCCATCTCTACCAAAAATAGAATAATTAGCTGGGCGTGGTGGCGGCGCCTGTAGTCCCAGCTTCGGGAGGTTGAAGCATGAGAATCTCTTGAACACAGGAGGCGGAGCTTGCAGTGAGCCGAGATCGCGCCATTGCACTCCAGCCTGGGCGAGAGAGTGAGACTCTGTCTCTAAAAAAAAAGTGAGACGTTTGTGTGAAGAGAAATCTTACTTTTGAACCTGAACTAAAATATAAATAAATACTAAGGAGCTCCCCCTTAGCAATAGTTAAGAGTCCATTCATTGTGAACATTGCAAATTAGCAGGTAATAAAACGCTAGGGTGGTCCAGATGCAGTGGCTCAGGCCTGTAATCCCAGCACTTTGGGAGGCCGAGGTGGGTGGATCACGAGGTCAGGAGATCGAAACCATCCTGGCTAACACGGTGAAACCCCGTCTCTACTAAAAATACAAAAAACTAGCCGGGCGTGGTGGCGGCGCCTGTAGTCCCAGCTACTCAGGAGGCTGAGGCAGGAGAATGGCGAGAACTCGGGAGGTGGAGCTTGCAGTGAGCCGAGATCACACCACTGCACTCCAGCCTGGGCGACAGAGCGAGACTCCATCTCAAAAAAAAAAAAGAAAAAAAACCCCTCTGGGGTGTAGTACCCAAAGGAAAGTAGATGAGGTCAAGGACTCAAAAGAAGGTCAATGAGGTCAAGTACTCAAAAGCAGCTACAGTGGGAAAGGCTATGCCACCCCCACCTTTTGCAGGTGACAAGACACGGTCCTAGAGAAGGGATCTGCCCAAAGTCATGCAATAATTCAGTAGCCATATCAGAGGAAGAGTCAAAGTCCCTGACTCTGAGAAAGGCAAGTTTCCTTGGCCAGTGGTTCTCGGGTTCTCCCACCAAAGCAGCCCTGTGGTGAAGGAGGATGAACATGTTTCCCTTCTTGGGTCAGGAGACCGCCTCCAAACTTAATATTTCACTGATAACAGTGTTTTAAAAATCTGCCTATTTTATTTTTATGGTTGTTAGAAGTTTTGCAATTTATTTATTTTTAAAATAATTTCAACTTTTATTTTAGATTCAGTGGGTATGTATGCAGGTTTATGATATGAGTATATTGCATGATGTTGAGGTTTGGGGTACAATAGATCCTGTCGCCCAGGTAGTGAGCACCGTACCCAATAGTTTTTAAATCCATGTCCCCCGTCCCCATTTTCTTTTTTTTTTTTTTTTTGAGATGGAGTCTCACTCTGTTGCCCAGGCTAAAGTGCAGTGGCGCAATCTCGGCTCACTGCAACCTCCGCCTCCTGGGTTCAAGCGATTCTTCTGCCTCAGCCTCCTGAGTAGCTGGAACTATAGGCGTGCGCCACCATGCCTGACTAATTTTTGTATTTTTTGGTAGAGACGGGTTTTTGTCATGTTGCCCAGGCTGGTCTCCAACTCCTGAGCTCAGGCAATCTGTCCGTCTTGGCTTCCCAAAGTGCTGAGATTACAGGCATGACCCACCACACCCGGCCCTTCCTTTTATTATTAAAAAATCTAAGACCAGAGAGAAAATGTATTCTACACATACATGGGGGAGTGCAAGAAATATAAGGCATGGCCCCGTCTCCAAAATCTTACAATGATAGTATTAGTGATTATGATAATGATGACAGTAGCGATGTCATCCAAGAAGTGGGAGGCAATGCAGACTTAAGTCTTTCTAAAATGATTGTGAGGGTACCGTAATCGGGAAGAAGTGAAAACCACGGAGGTACTATTACACTGAAATGAGCACTTCACATTCACAGAGAAGACCGCCTCTTGACAAACCATAGAGATACACTTACACTCCAGAGCCCAGGTTGCTCCAGAGCCCACAGATGCTTTCCTGACAGAGACTGGGTTCCTAGGGCCTCATCCCCAGAGCTGAAGTTCTATGGGTCAGATCAGGTTCCTTGCTTGACAGTAAACCTTTCTCTGAACCTCATCTTTGCTCCCAGCGTCTTTATCTCTTCTTAACAGAAAAAAAATAAGGTTAGAAAGGCAGATGAAATTCTTGGGAGGCCGAGATGGGCAGATCACTTGAGGTCAGGAGTTTGAGAGCAGCCTGGCCAACGTGGTAAAACTCCATCTCTACTAAAAACACAAAAATTAGATGGCTGTGATGGCACACGCCTGTAGTTTCAGCTACTCGGGAGGCTGAGGAGGGAGAATCGCTTCAGCCCGGGAGGCAGAGGTTGCAGTAAGCCAAGATCACACCATAACACTCCAGCCTGGGTGACAGAGTGAGACTCCGTCTCAAAAAAGAAAAAAAAAAAAAAAAAAAAAGAAAAGAAAAGGAAGGCAGGGGAAGTTCATGATATGGAGAGTTTGAATGCAGATAAATAGCTGCAAAATCATGGCAAAACTGATAGGAATAGAAACTTAAGTTTGCTTATACCCAAAAAATGGTAAACTCAACACAATTGTTAGAAATTCCTCTGAAATATCCCATTTAAAAACATTTTTTTAGAGGCGAGGTCTTGCTCTGTCACCCAGGTTGGAGTGCAGTGGTGTGATTGTAGGTCACTGCAGCTTCATACTCCTGGGTTCAAGTGATCCACCCTGCCTCAGCCTCCCGAGTAGCTGGTACTGCAGGTGCACACCACCACATTTAGCTATTTTTTTTTTTTTTTTTTGGAGACAGTCTTGCTCTGTCACCCAGGCTGGAGTGCAGTGGCATCATCTTGGCTCACTGCAGCCTCCGCTTCCCAGGTTGAAGCGATTCTTGACCCTCAGCCTCACGAGTAGCTGGGATTACAGGCGCCACCACCGCGCCTAGCTAATTTTTTGGGTATTTTTAGTAGAGACGGGGTTTTGTCATGTTGGCCAGGTTGGTCTCAAACTCCTGACCTCAAGTGATCCACCTTTCTCAGCCTCCCAAAGTGCTGGGATTATAGACGTGAGCCACCACACCTGGTCTCAGCTAATTTTTTTAATTTTTATTTTTGTTTATTTTTTTGTAGAGATAGGGTTTTCCTATGTTGTCCAGGCTGGTCTTGAACTCCTGAGCTCAACCAATTCTCTTGCCTCGGCCTCCCAGAACACTGAGATTATAGACATCAGCTGCCATGCTCACTAACTGAGAGACTTGTTTTTTGCTGAATAATCACCTCTGCATGGAAAATTAAAAAGAAAATGGAAGACATAATAAATATGTGGATAATTCTAAACATTTACACAAGTCAACTAAACTATTGGGTTATTCTTTGTTGCAGACATTAAGAATTTTCAGTAGTAATAAGGCTGGGAGCATGACTGTGGCATTTTAAAACCGGATTTGAGTGGGAAGAATGATCCAAGACAAAAATCAAGATTAAACAAAGAAAGAAGAGGCAAAAATAACCAACTACTTTTCACTGACTGTATGACTGGGTCACTTTACCATTAGAAGGCCAGGAGCCTGGCTTTTTCATCCTTTAAGTCATGAATGGTGCTAAGTCATTATACCTAGTTCCTCTCTGGCAAACAATATGCTATGAAATTAATAGTCAGACTTTAGTGAGTAGTCCTTTCTTTAAAAATAGACTTCCTTAGATAAACTGCGCTTTAGTTCATACGCTGCCATTGGGGCCTGTGATAGTAGGAGCACAACTTGAAATGCCTCATGGTTTCCTGTATACTACATATTAATCCCAACTTGCTAATGGCTGCAGTTTTTATGGTGTGAGTGGACACAGGACTCTTTCATCAGGGTAATTTATAGTCCAATGTCCATTTGTTTTGGAACAGATTGAAACTGCTGGCAGACTCAATTTGTAATTTGCAAGTAAGAAATCTTGCAAGCCTGGTTTCAAAGTGTGATTTTGGGTTAAAGTGTAAGTACACGGTGTAGTCACAATCTAGGATCTAAAGATCCTGTCCAAAGGCCAAGAGGATGATTTCCCTGGACTTGACTGGTGACAGTTAGAAAAATAGTGTTTTTCATATTAAAGAATATGGGTCTCGGCCGGGCGCGGAGGCTCACACCTGTAATCCCAGCACTTTGGGAGGCCGAGGTGGGCAGATCACGAGGTCAGGAGATCGAGACCAGCCTGGCTAACACGGTGAAACCCTTCTCTACTAAAAATACAAAAAATAAGCCGGGCGTGGTGGTGGGCACCTGTAATCCCAGCTACTCGGGAGACTGACACAGCAGAATGGCGTGAACCTGGGAGGTGGAGCTTGCAGTGAGCCGAGATCGTGCCACTGCACTCTAGCCTGGGCGACAGAGCAAGACTTGGTCTCAAAAAAAAAAAAAAAAAAGAATAAGGGTTTCACTTAGGTGACTGTTAAAGGAGAGAGTACAGTACATTTGATGCAGTATAGGTGAAGTTGGGCCTACCTACTGTCTTTCTTACATGTTTTTTGTTTGTTTGTTAGAGACAGAGTCTCTTGTCACCCAGGCTGGAGCGCAGTGGCGCCATCTTAGCTCACTGCAACCTCCACCTCCTGGGTTCAAGCGATTCTCGTGCCTCAGCCTCCCGAGTAGCTGGGATTACAGGCGCCTGCCACCACGCCCGGCTAATTTTTGCATTTTTAGTTAAGAAGGGGTTTCACCATGTTGGCCATGACTGGTCTCGAACTCCTGACCTCAAGTGATCCACCCATCTCGGCCTCCCAAAGTGCTGGAATCCATCTCAAAAAAAAAGAAAAAGAAAAAAAGACCACCATTATCTGGTGTTTTGTTACAGCAGCCCTAGAAAACTTGTATACCAGGGACTAGGGAAAGCTTCCTAGAGAAGGGAATGGCCAGGCTAAGAGGACTGTAGGAAAGCCCATTTTAGGACAAGAGAATAGCATGTGTGAAGGCCTAGAGGTGAGAGAGGTTATGGTACTTTGCAGTGACTTGAAACATGCGAAGTATGGCTGGAGCACAGTAAACAAGACAGGAGGCAAAGGGAAATATCAGGGACAGTTAAACTTCAATGGGTTGCTATCATTTTTGGCTGCGCAATATCTGAACACATTTTCCACTTTATGAGAATCCCTAAATAGGTGGGAGGAGGGTTAAAGCAAGCAGATACCGCGTCTTTGAGCTCCTGGCAGCTACAACACAGTACACTGACCTACACACAGCCCGCTTGTGTTCCTGTCCAGGACTCTGACTTGGGAGGTAGGCAGATAAAGGGGAGGATGGTTAGAAATTGTTCACAGAGCCTGTTGGAGATCCCTGTGTCCAATGGGGCAGAAAGTGCCCGATATAAAAGAGTGCAGCTGTGTGGCAACCGGTGTCCAATGGCAAGATGGCAGGTGTCAAGTGGAGATCCTGCCCACAGCCGCTGACTAAGCGGGGTGACCAATTTGTCCTGAGGAAACTGGGAGGACTGGTCTCTGCCACATGAGCAGATGGTTTCTGTGTTAGGGTTTTGACTGTGCCTTACCTCCCTGAGCTTCTGTTGTTTTTCCAAGCCTGTTCCTTAGCCTTCTGGACAATTCTATGAGTTACTTGATATCTTTCCAAAAAGACTCCTTTTCTGCTTAATCAACAAGAATTGGCTTTTCTTGGCTGAAACAAAGAATCCTGAGTAGTGCCACAGGGGTCAGTCATACTGTGAAGGGCCTTCTAAGCCACACTATGGAGTTTAGACTTTGTCCAAAAGTCAAGGCAGAGTGGGGAGGAGGGACTGTGTGGAGAATCCACTGAGTGAGAGCAAGCCGGAAGACAGAAGAGTAGAGAGAAAACAGTGAGAAAAGGCAGGAGGCTGTGGTAACAGGGCAGGCGAGAGAAGAGGCTGCCTAGACCCTCTAGGTTGTAGGGGGAAGGAGAGAGGTGCAATGATTGGAGAGAAATGCAGCAGGTTGGGTCAAATTATTGATGAACATCAGACAGCCAAGACCCAAAAACATTGACCCTTAAACCACGAGAGCATCAGCCTCATGTAGGAAACCAGCCTGCAGGGGCCCATCCTCCACCACCTTTGCTGAATAGATGTTCCCAGGCTGGTGCTCACTCATTGCTGGCTGCAACTGCATCACCAGCTGACCTGGGTGAAAAAGGAAGAGTGACAAGCCTCTTGCCAGAGCCACTGAGCCTCACTTGCAGGCCATAGCCATATTCTGTTAGAAGTGTATGTCAGGTCTACATCCACCTCCTTTCACACCTCTGTTGTCCTTGGTCACCACCCAGACTACAGGTCATTCTGGTCAGCAACATATCCTGGTTCAATCCCTCCCAAAGCCCACTGGAATTTGTTTTGTGATTAGCAGATACCCCGTATCTTCCACTTGTTTTCCGAATATTCTCCCCACCTCTCCTTTCACAGAAAACTGGTAGTCCTTTGAGGATACTGCTTCCCTTGGAGTCCTATCAGGTCTAGGTTATTGATTCTCTCACAGCTCAGGGATGTCTGAGTCAGAAGGCAGGGTTGGTGGTTTCTCCTCGGTTTTTCCACCCACTTGCAGATTTTCTGCAGCTGTGAATCTTGGGCCATCTGGTACACCGTTTACCAAATCTCTTCCAACTTCCTCTTTGCTTTCCCTCAGTCTTTGCCGCCTGGCTCACAGCGACCTCTCCACTTATTCCAGTGGCTTCAAACCTTGGACTCCTTATCTCAAATGGCCTCCTCCAGACCATGCCCATCGTCAAACCCTGAACCTTGTTACCAGCTCAAAACTGTTCCACTTCCATGATCACTAATTCAAAACGCCGAAGTGACTATTGCAACTGTTTTAACTTCATCAGGACCTCTAATCTAACTCCTCCACTTTCTTCCTGTTCATTAGCCCCATTCATTTCTTATATTTATATTAAATTAATATAAATAATAAAATACATTTAATATAAATTGTCGTTTATATTAAATTTCATGTCTTTGATGATTTGAGTCCTTTCTCTGCAACTGCCCAACAAATTCCAACCTTGGGTACATTTCCCCATCTGTCTTTTCCATGTCTGTACCTGATGAAGACCAGTGGAAAAAATAGGGTTACAAGAGTACCAGACAAGGCTTCACTATAAACTCACAATTGTTGGTGTCAATTGAGCACCTAAACTTACCAAGCAATGTTACTGTATTTCTCTAGTTAGCATCTCTCCTCTTCTCTGCTTATTCTAGACCTTCTCCACCTTTTTTCAACCTTGGAACCTCTTCCATTCTCCTCCCTCTTAGCCATCTCCCCCATACCTTCGAACTTTTTCGACTGGATTATTTCCAGGAGTATTAAAACATGCTCTAATTATCTTCCATCTTTTAAAACAAACCAACAAGAACTCTCGACCTCCTGACCTCGTGTTTCGCCCGCCTCGGCCTCCCAAAGTGCTGGGATTACAGGCGTGAGCCACCACGCCCGACCCCGACTTTTTTGTTTTTTAATTCAGAGTGCCAGAATTCAAGTGACACATTTTCTTCCTTTAGCTTCTATTACCTTCACTTTCCTGGTTTTGCTCAAATATGTCTGACCATTAAACAGAATCATCAGGGGCTCCTCTTCTACAAAATCTTTTTTTTTTTTTTTTGAGATGGAGTCTCGCTCTGTTGCCCAGGCTGGAGTTCGGTGGCACAATATCAGCTCACTGCAACGTCCGCCTCCCTGGTTCACATAATTCTCCTGCCTCAGCCTCCCAAGTAGCTGGGACTACAGGCACCCACCACCACGCCTGGCCAATTTTTTGTATTTTTAGTAGAGATGGGGTTTCACCGTGTTAGCCAGGATGGTCTGATCTCCTGACCTCATGATCTGCCCGCCTCAGCCTCCCAAAGTGCCAGGATTACAGGTGTGAGCCACTGCACCCGGCCTACAACATCTTTAAATATTACTTTTTCATGACTCAATTTTAGACTCTCTTTTCCTGCCCCTCTATATCCTCCTTCACTGTAAGCAATCTCACTCACTCTTAGGTTTAAATCCATCTGTTTTAGGAGCTAGCGAATAACAACTGTGTATCTCTAGATAGGATCTTTCTTTTTCTTTTTCTTTTTTTTTTTCTTTTTTTCTTTTTTTTGAGACGGAGTCTCGCTCTGTCGCCCAGGCTGGAGTGCAATGGCCGGATCTCAGCTCACTGCAAGCTCCGCCTCCCGGGTTCACGCCATTCTCCTGCCTCAGCCTCCCGAGTAGCTGGGACTACAGGCGCCCGCCACCTCGCCCGGCTAGTTTTTTGTATTTTTTTAAGTAGAGACGAGGTTTCACCGGGTTAGCCAGGATGGTCTCGATCTCCTGACCTCGTGATCCACCCGTCTCGGCCTCCCAAAGTGCTGGGATTACAGGCTTGAGCCACCGCGCCCGGCCGGATCTTTCTTTTTCTTTTTCTTTTTTTGGACAGAGTCTTGCTCTGTCACCTAGGCTGGAGTGCAGTGGCACAATCTTGGCTCACTGCAACCTCCCGGGTTCAAGTGATTCTTCTGCCTCAATCTCTTGAGCAGCTGGGACTACAGGCACGTGCCATCACGCCTGGCTAATTTTTGTATTTTTAGTAGACATGGGGTTTTACCATGTTGGCCAGGCTGGTCTCAAACTCCTGACCTCATGATCCGCCCGCCTCAGCCTCCCAAAGTGCTGGGATTATAGGCGTCAGTCACCGCGCCCGGCCTCTTTTTCTTTTTAAGAGATAGTCTTCACTCAGTTGTCCAGGCTGGAGTACAGTGGCATGATCATAGCTCAACCCAGGTTCCAAACTCCTGGGCTTAAGGGATCCTCCTGCCTCAGCCTCCTGAGTAGCTAAGACTACAAGTGTGGACCATTACATATTGCTCATTTTTATTTATATGTAGAGACAGGGTCTTGCTATGCTGCCCAGGCTGGTCTCGGACTCCTGGCCTCAAGCAATCCTCCTACCTTGGCACCAAAGTGCAGGTACAGATGTGAGCTACCATATCAGGCCTAAGGATCTTTTCACTGAGCTTTATTAATACAACTGTATATACTCAGCAGCTGCCTAGTCAACAGCTCTATTTGCATATTTTACAGGCATCTGAAACTCAACATATTCAAAACTAAACTTATTTTCTGTCTCAAACTTGCTTCTCTTCCAGTATTCTCCATATTAATACATGGTGCTAGCATTCATCCCATTACTCATGCCAAACTTGGGATTCATGCTTGCTGCTTACTACCTATTCACCCCCAACTCTCTATATAATTAATTACAAGTCCTGACAATTCATTCAATAAACATTTATTGACAGCCAACTAGTTCCAGGCACTTTCCAAAAGTACTGGAGATACAGTCTAGAACAAAAAAGACAAACACGCCTGTTCTCTGTGGAGCTTGTATTTCAGTAATAAAAGCTAGGTGACCCTAACATTTTGCCTGGCAATAATAGGTGTGTTCATTAAATGCTAGCTACATTCTGATGTTTAACATGAACGTGACTGAGCACTCCATGGGCAAGTAACTGTATCACACCCAAAGAGCAACCAAGCTGAGGCCCAGGAGCAGTGGCTCATGCCTGTAATCCCAGCACTTTGGGAGGCAGAGTCGGGCGGATCACACGAGGTCAGGAGTTCGAGACCAGCCTGGCCAACATGATGAAACCCCATTTCTACTAAAAATACAAACAATAGCCAGGTGTGCTGGCTCACGCCCATAGTCCCAGCTACTCGGGAGGCGGAGGCAGCAGAATCCTTTGTACCTGGGAGGCAGAGGTTGCAGTGAGCCGAGATGGCACCACTGTACTCCAGCCTGAGTGAGACTCTGCCTCAAAAAAACAAACAAACAAACAACAAAAAAAAAAAACACAAAAAAACGCAACCAAGTTGAAGTAACTTTGTACCTAATTTAAAAAAAATTATTTGAGGGGACTGAACATTTATAGTTTGGAGATCCAGGAATGATGCAAATTGTCTCTATAGAGGGAGAGTAACTTGAAATAAGGCTCCCCAGTATTCACTAATTAATTCAACAAATATTTCTTGAACAACTGCTACAAGCTGGGTACAGTATACCTATATACTATTCAGAATCGTGTTAGATTTTACCCTACCTGCAAGCTAACAAGCTCATCTAACAGTTCCACAAATGATGGCAGAAAACACCTGAGTCAGAAAGGGCTTTATTTTTCACAACACAGCCAGCAGCCTGGGCTTCATATTCCCTTTGGTTCCCCTTGCTTTTCCAAGTCCCATGGGGACAGTCCAGGTGCATGCTGCACACGTGATTGGTTTTACTGCCCAGGTACACCAAGTTCAGGAAAGCCCAATCTTCTACAATGAACTGCAAGCCAACATGCTGTCTTTGCCACGGAGGGTGACATTATCTTTATTAAACTGAACAGCAACAAACCTGTCTTTTGTTCCAGAAGGAAACAATTATCTTAATCTTCCAAAGCTCTTCCTTGAAAAGGTGTATTAATCAGAGTTCCCTATAGAAACAGATCTAATAGGATGCATATTGCAGAGAGAGATTTATTTGAAGGAATTGACACGCAATTGGAGGCTGGTGTTTGATATGAGTTCCAAAGTTCTCTTCAAAGAATCAATATGTCAGTATGTTCAATTATTTGTCTTCTACTTTTAAACTTAAGTTCTGGCCAGGCGTGGTGGCTTACGCCTGTAATCCCAGTACTTTGGGAGGCCAAGGCAGGCGGATCACGAGGTCTGGAGATCAAGACCATCCTGGCTAACACAGTGAAACCCTTCTCTACTAAAAATATAAAAAATAAGCTGGGCGTGGTGGTGGGCGCCTGTAGTCTCAGCTATTCCGGAGGCTGAGGCAGGAGAACCCAGGAGGCGGAGCTTGCAGTGAGCCAAGATCCTGCCACTGCACTCCAGCCTAGACTACAGAGTGAGACTGTCTTAAATAAAAAACAAACAAACAAACAACAAACAACTTCCTCCTCAAGCAATCTTTTTCAATCACCTGCTCTGCCCCATTCATTCTCCACCCTGACTCATTCCAATTTCCTGCTCTGCCATAACCATATTTCCCAGCAGACCACTTACCCCGTCACTCTCTTTAAATTAGCCAATCGGAATTAGTTTAGCCTGTGCGGTCTAACGTTAGCCAACAGGGGAAGGACACAGCAGCAGGGCCACGAATAAGAACCCCTTCCCCTCCCTTGTCCAGGTGTGCTCCCACCATTGCTCCATCTGTAAGGGCGCACCCTTCTACAGAAGCAAATTGCCTTGCTGAGAAGAAAAAAAGAAAATTTTATATTCAAGTGCTATTTCTTTTGCAGCAGCAAAAGTTTATAAACACTGGCAAGCCTAAAATTTGCAGGTCAGGATAGAGACCCAGGAAAGAGCTGAAGGCAGTCTGGGAGCAGGATTCCTTCTTCCTCAGAGGACCTTAGTCTTTTCTCTTATGACCTTCCCTTGACTGGACGAGACCCACGCACATTGTGGAGGACCAACTGCTTTACTCAAGTCTAATTTAACTGTTAATCACATCTTTAAAAATACCTTCTAGACTGGTGTTTGACCAAAAACTGGGTTGCACACACAAACCCAGTTGACATATAAAACTAGCCATCATAATAGTCCACAACAAAGACAGTGTCTCTGCTCACAAAACATGGGAAAGTGCAGGGGACCCATGAGAATTGTCTCCCAACACTACTTTTTTTTGGCAAAGGTGGGGGAAGGAGTTTCGCTCGTGGCCCAGACTGGAGTGCAATGCCGCGATCTCGGCTCACTGCAACCTCTGCCTTCAAGCGATTCTCCTGCCTCAGCCTCCTGAGTAGCTGGGATTGATTACAGGGGCCCGCCACCTCGCCCAGCTAATTTTTCTATTTTCAGTAGAGACAGGGTTTCACCACATTGGCCAGGCTGGTCTCCAACTCCTGACCTCAGGTGATCCGCCCGCCTCAGCCTCCCAAAGTGCTGGGATTATAGGCATGAGCCACTGTGCCCAGCCAAGACTGCTTATTTTTTTAAAAAACCATTAATTACTGGTGTCTTTAGACTCTGTCTCCCCCCACACCCCCAACATTTACTTTTAAAATTTAAGACAAAACGAAACATTAAATTATGAATTTAATTCCCCATTTATATTACATTTATTAAGCTTTACACTACGACCCACGTTCTAGGTGGTTGGGACACAATGGATACAGTTTTATCCCTCTCTAGTAAATAAAACTGACGCCTTAAGCGCTACAATCAAGGCGTGCACGGGGTGCTACAGAACAATACGCAGACAGGAGGAGGTGGGGGGAAAGGTGAGACTTCCCAGGCACGTGTCATCCGGGAATAACTTTTACACTGGGTGACTAGGCGAGTTAGTGACTGCGCGGAAAATGCGCTTCCAAGGCTCGAGCTGCGGCTCCGCGAGCTATTTCACAGTAAGCTTCCTACCATCCTTTGGGCATCCGCTTTACGGACAAGTTTATCAGGATTTAAATGATCTTGGTTGCAGATCCTTCCGCTTCCTCACAGAGGCCGCCAGCCCGGAGCCCCTCCAGGCCCTCCTCCCTCCTGCATATACTAGCCGCCAGCCTTTCCCTCCCCGCCCTTCTCACAGGCCGCCCCCAGCCTCCCAGCCCGCCGGGTTCCCTTCCCCGGGAGGCCCCGGCCTCCCTGCCCTCTCCTCCGCCGCTCTCCCCGCATCGCCCGGCTTCCCGCAAGCCGCTGGCACAGTCCCCTCCGCACCCTCCGCGCACCGCCGCTCCTTTCCACCGGGGGCTACCTGGCTCCCTCCTCTCTGACCCGCCGTTCTCCGCCCCCACCCACTTCCCCAGGCAGCCCGCGCCACCCGCTTCCCGCCTCGCTCCCTCCGCCCCCGCGCTTCCGGCCCCGCCCGCCCCCGCGCGGAGGACTGTGGGAGCGGCTTCCTTGGATTCCGCGTTTGGCAACCGCTCGGCGTCGCGCTTTGACCAACCGCCGCGTCCTCCCTGGGCCCGACTCACTGTCGCCCGCTTCCCTCAGCGTGAGGTAGGAGAAGGGCGCTGGGGCCTAGTGCTTCAGGGCCCCTGGCGGCCGTGCCCCCGCGGCGTCCTGTGCGCCGAGCCCCGCCGACCGCCTCTTAGCGCGGCTCCCGCCCGCCCCTGCCCACCCCGGGGCGGTGTGAGGCGGGGCCCCGAATGGACTCGGCCTGCCCCTGCTTTTCTCCCGCTGGGGCCCGAGTGCGTCCGTCAGGCGCCCGAGTTGTCCACGCAGAAACGTGGGCGTTGGTTCTCACGTCGGTGTCCCCAGGCCTTTCTTGCTCCTCTGAACTGGGACGGGCGTCGCGGGCCGTTTGGCCGTGGCTGTCCCAAGCCCCAGGCGCGGCTGACGGGAAACTTCAGACCCGGCTGGACCCCTGCGCCAGCTCTGGAATCGCGCAACGGAGACGGTGCACGTCGCTCTTGCATTTTCTCGTTAGGTAAAGCACTTGAAACTGCCTGATACAAGTTGAATCAGGAGTAAAGATAAAAGTACACAACAGAATGCAGAAAGCGCGTACTTAGCCTCACAAAGATGGAAGCATTCCAGAAGCGTGAAGTACTGTTGTCCCAAGATTCTTTTTTTTTTTTTTTAAGACGGAGTTTCATTCTTTGTTGCCCAGGCTGGAGTGCAATGGTGCGATCTCGGCCCACCGAAACCTCCGCCTCCCGGGTTCAAGTGATTCTCCTGCCTCAGCCTCCCATGTAGCTGGGATTACAGGCATGTGCCACCACGCCTGGCTAATTTTTGTATTTTTAGTAGAGACGGGGTTTCTCCATGTTGGTCAGGCTGGTCTTGAACTCCTGACCTCAGGTGATCCGCCCTCCTCGGCCTGCCAAAGTGCTGGGCTTACAGGCGCGAGCCACCGCGCCCAGCCGTCCCAATATTCTTTCTAAGCCTAGAATTACACTTTTACTAGTCCGATTTTCTGGTTGTGAGTTATTTAATTTATTTATTTATTTATTTATTTATTTTCCTTGAGAAACTGCAGTAGGCTTCTTGGAAGTAGACCAAGGGTGTCCAATCGTTTGGCTTCCCAGGGCCACATCGGAAGAATTGTCTTTGGGCCACACATAAAATACACAAACACTAAGATAGCTGATGAGCTTTAAAAAAATCGCAAAAAAATCTCATAATGCTTTCAGAAAGTTTACGAATTTGTGTTGAGCGGTATTCAAAGCCGTCCTGTGCCACGTGCGGGCCGGGGTTGGAAAAGCTTGAAGTAGACTGTCCATCATAGTAGAAGAGTATTAAAAAGCATAGCTTAAAAAAAAAAAAGGCTTTACTAGCATTTAATTTATATTAAATATAGGTGGCATTATCCTCAGATTATTTCAACATGGAAGGTTTGTTACATGTATAAGCTGTTTTGGAAATAGCCTGGAGAATCCAGAAACCTTGGGTTATATAACAACAGTTGTTCTGCCACCCATAGCTATTAGCCATGCTTGATTCCCTTCACTTTTCCTGGCCTCACTTTCCACATCTTTTAACATTTGTATATTCCACAAGATGTCTATTCAATTAAAATCTCAAGTCAAACCTTTTAAAAATCTGGTTACAACCTAGCAGAAAGGATTTCTCATTCTAAAAGTTGCTTCTTTCTATAACTTATGTGTCAACTAAACTGACTTAAATAGGGTTCATAATCCGAAATTATGGTTCAGAATAGTGGTTCTCAAAGTGTGGTCCCCAGACCAGCAGCCTCAGCATCACTTGGGTTTGAGAACCACTGGTTTAATATTATCTGAGCTAAAACTTTTAATTAAAAATATTTTATATATCTTTTACCACTGACTTTTAATACCTTTTGAAGCTATTTTGAAATGACCATTTCTATGTGGGTGACATTTGCCCTTACAGTAGTTAATTTTCATTTCAAAAAATTATGAGAAATTAACTCAAAATTGATCAGTGACTTAAATATAAGAGCTAAAACTATAAAACTATTAGAAAAAATCCACAGGTATAAATATTCTTGACCTTGGATTAGGCAATTCTTTCTTACATATGATACCAAAAGTACATGCAACCAAAGAAAAAATAAATTGTATATCATCAACATTTAAAACATTTGTGCTTCAAAGTATACTACAAAGAATGTAAAATGATGAGGCATAGGATGGGGGGAAGTATTTGTAAATCATTTATATAATGTTTAGAATCCAGAATATGTAGAGGATCTTTATAATTCATGTGATAACCCGATTTTTAGGAATGAGCAGGCTGGGCACCGTGGCTCACGCCTGTAATCTCAGCACTTTGGGAGGCCGAGGCGGGTGGGTCACGAGGTCAGGAGATCAAGACCATCCCGGCTAACATGGTGAAACCCTGTCTTTACTAAAAATACAAAAAAAACAAAAACAAAAATTTGCTGGATGTGGTGGCGGGCGCCTGTAGTCCCAGCTACTCGGGAGACTGAGGCAGGAGAATGGCATAAAACTGGCAGGCGGAGCTTGCAGTGAGCCGAGATTGCGCCACTGCACTGTAGCCTAGGTGACAGAGCGAGATTCTGTCTAAAAAAAAAAGGCCGGGCGCGGTGGCTCACGCCTGTAATCCCAGCACTTTGGGAGGCCGAGACGGGCGGATCACGAGGTCAGGAGATCGAGACCATCCTGGCTAACACGGTGAAACCCTGTCTCTACTAAAAAATACAAAAAACTAGCTGGGCGAGGTGGCGGGCGCCTGTAGTCCCAGCTACTCGGGAGGCTGAGGCAGGAGAATGGCGTGAACCCGGGAGGCGGAGCTTGCAGTGAGCTGAGATCCGGCCACTGCACTCCAGCCTGGGCGACAGAGCGAGACTCCGTCTCAAAAAAAAAAAAAAAAAAAAAAAATGAGCAGAAGATCTGAACAGACTTTTCTCCAAAGAGATACAGAAATGGGTAATAAGATGAAAAGATGTTCAACATCATTAGTCATCAGGGGAATGCGAGTCAATACTACAATGGGATACCATTTCATACTCACTAGAATTGCTATAATCAGAAACAGGAACAATAACAAGTGTTGGCTAGGACATGGATAAATTGGAACCTTCATACATTGCAGGTGGGATGTAAAATATGCAGCCACTTTGGAAAACAGTCTAGCTGTTCTTCCAAAAGTTAAACATAGAGTTACTATATAATCCAGCAATTCCTGTCCTAGATATATTCCCAATAGAACTGAACATATATATCCATGCTAAAACTTGTACACACACGTTCATAGTGATGTTATTCATAAAAGTCAAAAAATTGAAACAATCCAAACGTCCGTTAACTAATGAATGGATAAGCAAAATGTTGTAGATGTATTATTTAGCCATAAAAAGTAATGAAATATTGATACATACTACTGCATGGATGAACCTTGAAAACATTATGCTAAGTGAAAGAGACCAGACACAAAAGGCTACATATTGTGTAATTTCCTTAACATGAAATGTCCGGAATTGGCAAATCCATAGAGACAAAATAGATTAATGGTTGCCAGGGACTGGGGAAAGGGAAGGGAGGCATGGAGAGCTGCTAACAGGCCCCATATTTCTTTATTGGGATGATGAAAATGTTCTGGAATTACATACTGGGGATGGTTGCACAGCCTTGTGAATATACTAAAAACCACTGAATTACGTACCTTGAAAAGTTAAATTGTATAGTATACAAATTATAGCTCAAAAACTAATTTTGTTAGTACTTAAAATATGTAAATAATTTTTTTTTTTTTTTTTTTTTTGAGACGGAGTCTCGCTGTGTCGCCCAGGCTGGAGTGCAGTGGCCGGATCTCAGCTCACTGCAAGCTCTGCCTCCCGGGTTTTTACGCCATTCTCCTGCCTCAGCCTCCCGAGTAGCCGGGACTACAGGCGCCCGCCACCTCGCCCGGCTAGTTTTTTGTATTTTTTTTGGTAGAGACGGGGTTTCACCGTGTTAGCCAGGATGGTCTCGATCTCCTGACCTCATGATCCGCCCGTCTCGGCCTCCCAAAGTGCTGGGATTACAGGCTTGAGCCACCGCGCCCGGCCTGTAAATAATTTTTAAAGGTTGTGAGAAGCCACATATATATGGTATGCTGAGAAAAAGATTAAGCTTAAAATTTATTTTTTTATTTTTATTTTTATTTATTTATTTTTTGAGACGGAGTCTGGCTGTGTCACCCAGGCCGGAGTGCAGTGGCGCAATCTCAGCCTACTGCAACCTCTGCCTCCCAGGTTCAGGCAATTCCCCTGCCTCAGCCTCCCGAGTAGCTGGGATTACAGGTGCCTGCCATCATGCCTGGCTAATTTTTTTGTATTTTTAGTAGAGATGGGGTTTCACCATATTAGCCAGGATGGTCTTGATCTCCTGACCTCGTGATCCACCCGCCTCAGCCTCCCAAAGTGCTGAGATTATAGGCGTGAGCCACTGTGCCCGGCCTAACCTGAAAATTTCTTAGGAATTTGCTGGTGAACTTAAAATGTACAGGTCTTAAAGAAAATATATATTTGCTTTAAAGAAAATACATTTCTTAGATACTAGCAATACTACATTTCTTGGGTAATTAGCCCTCCTCCACCTCCCACCCCTCAAATTGCCTAAAATATTGACTTGATTTGAATGATACTTCCAGGAATCCTTGCCAGATTCTTTAGTAATTATTAGATTTACAGTATATCTATATGGTAGTTTCCTTTCTCCCATGCTTCTGTCCAAGTCAAAATGTAGAGATGAATCTTGAAATTTTACCTTTTTTTTTTTTTTTTTTTGAGATGGAGTCTTGCTCTGTTGCCCAGGCTGGAGTGCGGTGGTGCGATCTTGGCTCACTGTGAGCTCTGCCTTCCGGGTTCACGCCATTCTCCTGCCTCACCCTCCCAAGTAGCCGGGACTACAGGCGCTTGCCACCATGCCTGGCTAATTTTTTGTATTTTTTAGTAGAGACAGGGTTTCACCGCGTTAGCCAGGATGGTCTCAATCTCCTGACCTCGTGATCTGCCCACCTCAGCCTCCCAAAGTGCTGGGATTATAGGCATGAGCCACTACACCCAGCTGAAATTTAAATTTAAAATTGTGTAATTTCCTTAACATGAAATGTCCAAAATTGGCAAATCCATAGAGACAGAAAATACATTAATGGTTACCAGGGACTGGGGAAAGGGAAGGGAGGCATGGAGAGCTGCCATTAGAAGAAATTTATTTTTATTCTTCCCAAATAAAAATGTAATTTTTATTACAGAATTGCAGTTTGAGGACCAGGTGGTCTTTGGTATGTCCAAAGAACAAAGAGAAAGTTTTTTTATCAAAAGGAGAAATGTTATGTAGTGCTCTTTGAGAAAGTTCACTGAAACTAGTGAGGTTCTGGGAAGCTGGCAAGTTCTAATTGGTGGGTAGCTGTGGTGGCCAGAATTAGTCCTATGTTTGCAGCAAGTTATCTCAGCAGCTATAAATAAAATTGGCCTCAGGTTATAGCAGCCAGTTTCAGCAGCCACTCTTTAAGCAATGTTGTGCGTCCTGAGTGCCTCCCCACCAACACACCCCAGCTTCTTGACTCTGTTTTAGTTGGGTGTGAGAAGAATGACTCAATTTGTATGATCAGCTTTTACTCTTCTGTTTCACTTTGCTTTGATATCTTTTTTTTCTGTCTTTCATTTTTTCCCTCAACATTTCGTTATGAAAATTTTCAAACATTCAGCACGGTTTAAAGAATTTTATGGTGAATGTTACTCCTGCTACCTAGATTCCACCATTAACCTTTTTCTATAGTTGCTTTATCATGTACTTATCCATTTACCTATCTCTCAATCCATCTATCAAGCCATCTTTTTTTTAGAGGGACAGAGTCTCACTGTCAACCAGGTTGGAGTGCAGTGGCATGATCTCAGCTCACTGCAACCTCTGCCTTCTGGGTTCAAGCGATTCTCATGCCTCAGCCTCCTGAGTAGCTTGAATTACAGGTATGCACCACCATGCCCTGCTAGTTTTTGTATTTTTAGTAGCGACAGGGTTTCAGCATGTTGACCAAGCTGGTCTCAAACTCTGGACCTCAAGTAATCCACCTGTCTTGGCCTTCCAAAGTGTTGGAATTACAGGTGTGAGCCACAGCGCCCGGCCAAAGCCGTCTTATTTTATGTATTTTAAGCTAAATTACAGCTATTATACTTTCCCTGAAATACCAGCTTGCATATCAATTATACAGTTCAATATTTGTTTATAGTTCTTTTGAGATAAAATTTACAAAGCAGAAATCTCAGTGTACGTTTGCTGAGTTTTCACAAATGCATACACTTGTGTGAGTCAAACCCCTGCCAAGATACAGAACATTTATCATCACCCCAGAAAATTCTCTCGTGTCCTTTTCCATTCATTCCCTACCCCCCATCCCCAAGAAGCGACCTCAGTTCTGATGGTTTTCTACTATAAATTAGTTTTGCCTGTTTGAGAACTTTGTATAAAGAAAACAGTGCATAATGTACTGCTTTACGTAAGGCTTCTTTCACTCAGCATAATTGGGATTCTTTTTTATTGCTGGATAGTACTTCATTGTGTAAGTATGCCACATTTTGCTTGTCCATTTTACTGATGGGTGTCTGGTTTGTTTCTTATTTTTCGGTATTATGAATAAAGCTGTGGCAAAGAAAAGAAAGGTTTAATTTGAAGAATGAGAGTCTCCTCTAAATTACCAGGTCCAGAGAGGCGTGGGAGTGAAACAGCAGTCACATCTCCTTTACCTTCTTGGGCTAAGTAATCATATCTTGAAACTTGCTTGCTATTGCTACAAGTAGCTGTAAATTAATCTAACAGTGTCACCATCTGGATACTATAACCCATACAATGTAGCCAATCACTAATCAACATTATTTTCATAAACCAGTGAGAATTTCTGACAGACAGCTTTGTACCAGCCCACTGCCTGCCCCACTTTTTTGCCTTTAAAGATCTGCTTGAAACAAAGGCCAAAGGGAGCGCCTGCTCAGGGTTATGAAGTCTGAGTCTTCTGGGCAGGCAGCCATCCTCATTTTGGCTCAAGTAAGCTTTGTAGAATTATATTTTACGCCTCAATTCCTTCCTTTAGGTCGACAGCTGCTATGAACATTCTTATACAAATCTTTTTGTAGTCATATGTTTTCATTTCTCTTGAGTAAAAATTTTTGAGTGGAATTGCTGGGTCATAAAAGGTACATGTTAATTTTATGAAACTGCAAGACTTTTCTCCCAAAGTGTATCATTTTACACTCCCATCAGCAATGTGTGAGGACTCTGGTTGCTCTACATCTTTGCTGACATTATGTGTTGTTGGTCTTTTTAATTTTACACATTCTGATGGGTATGTGGTGGTTTCTGCCTTGCATTTTAATTGACTATTGCATACCTTTCTTCTACACTTGATACTGAGCTCCATGAAAATCAGGACAATCACTTGTACCCCCCTCTAGTGCCTGTCACTGTTCTTTCAGTGTCGTGGTTGTGAAATCAATGTGAAATGAGGGCAATAACTTAATGTTTTGATATCTAGTTTTGGGACTTTGATGTGAAAAAAATTGAAACCTTGAAAATATATATAGATAAATTTGACCAGAAATGTTATTGAATAGTATACTTTATTGGAATTAAGAATTATTTCTGGCCTGGCGTGGTGGCTTATGCTAGTAATCCCAGCATTTTGGGAGGCCAAAGTGAGAGGATCACTTGAGCTCAGGAGGTTGAGTCCAGCCTGAGCAACATAGGGAGATCCCATCTTTACAAAAAATTTCATACTCAGTCGAGTGTGGTGGCACAAGCCTGTAGTACCAGCGAGGCTGAGGTGGGAGGATCACTTGTGCCAGAGAAGTCGAGGCTATAGTGAGCCGTGATTGTGCTACTGCATTCCAGCCTGGGCAACAGAGCAAGACATATCTCAAAAAATACATATATATTTCTTATACCAAGAACATATTTACACTGCCAATTTTTCCTAGGTATAAATGATGCAAAATGTGCACCTGGCTCCAGAGACAGATGAAGATGATCTTTATTCCGGCTATAATGACTACAATCCAATCTATGATATCGAGGTAACAAAAACTAGTTGTTTTTTTACATTGGTCTTGGTTAACCAGCTGGTTTATGAAGACTGTGGATTTGAGAGTTCTACTTTATTATGCTTTCGATTAAATAAGCTGATTCAAAAACCTAGAAAAGTGCTATTACAGAAGATTCTACTGACTTCCACCAAAAATAATAATTGCAGCAGAAGGAAAGATCATGAGACAGGTTACAAAAATGAATTAAGATGAATTATATATACTTGTATTCTTCAGCACTAGCTGTCCAAATGTGTAAAAGACTTCGATCACCTGAAGGTATTTAAAATTAGGATTTTAAAAAAAATTCTAAAGTTGAAATGTCTTGTTTTTTGTTTGTTTGTTTTTTAATTTTTGTGAGTACATAGTAGGTGCATATATTTATGGGGAATATGGGATATTTTGATACAGGCATACAGTGTGTAATAATCACATAAGGGTAAATAGGGTTTCTGTTACATCAAGCATTTATCCTTTGTGTTTCAAACAATTTGATTATATTCTTTTAGTTATTTTTTTTTTTATTATTATACTTTAAGTTCTAGGGTACATGTGCGTAATGTGCGTAATTGTTACATATGTATACTTGTGCCATGTTGGTGTGCTGCACCCATCAACTCGTCAGCACCCATCAACTCGTCATTTACATCAGGTATAACCCCCAATGCAATCCCTCCCCCCTCCCCCCTCCCCATGATAGGCCCCGGTGTGTGATGTTCCACTTCCCGAGTCCAAGTGATCTCATTGTTCAGTTCCCACCTATGAGTGAGAACATGCGGTGTTTGGTTTTCTGTTCTTGCAATAGTTTGCTAAGAATGATGGTTTCCAGCTGCATCCATGTTCCTACAAAGGACACAAACTCATCCTTTTTTATGGCTGCATAGTATTCCATGGTGTATATGTGCCACATTTTCTTAATCCAGTCTGTCACTGATGGACATTTGGGTTGATTCCAAGTCTTTGCTATTGTGAATAGTGCCGCAATAAACATACGTGTGCATGTGTCCTTATAGCAGCATGATTTATAATCCTTTGGGTATATACCCAGTAATGGGATGGCTGGGTCATACGGTACATCTAGTTCTAGATCCTTGAGGAATCGCCATACTGTTTTCCATAATGGTTGAACTAGTTTACAATCCCACCAACAGTGTAAAAGTGTTCCTATTTCTCCACATCCTCTCCAGCATCTGTTGTTTCCTGACTTTTTAATGATCGCCATTCTAACTGGTGTGAGATGGTATCTGATTGTGGTTTTGATTTGCATTTCTCTGATGGCCTGCGATGATGAGCATTTTTTCATGTGTCTGTTGGCTGTATGAATGTCTTCTTTTGAGAAATGTCTGTTCATATCCTTTGCCCACTTTTTGATGGGGTTGTTTGTTTTTTTCTTGTAAATTTGTTTGAGTTCTTTGTAGGTTCTGGATATTAGCCCTTTGTCAGATGAGTAGATGGCAAAAATTTTCTCCCATTCTGTAGGTTGTCTGTTCACTCTGATGGTAGTTTCTTTTGCTGTGCAGAAGCTTTTTAGTTTAATTAGATCCCATTTGTCAATTTTGGCTTTTGCTGCTGTTGCTTTTGGTGTTTTAGACATGAAATCTTTGCCCATGCCTATGTCCTGAATGGTACTACCTAGGTTTTCCTCTAGGGTTTTTATGGTATTAGGTCTAACATTTAAGTCTCTAATCCATCTTGAATTAATTTTCGTATAAGGAGTAAGGAAGGGATCCAGTTTCAGCTTTCTACTTATGGCTAGCCAATTTTCCCAGCACCATTTATTAAATAGGGAATCCTTTCCCCATTTCTTGTTTCTCTCAGGTTTGTCAAAGATCAGATGGCTGTAGACGTGTGGTATTATTTCTGAGGGCTCTGTTCTGTTCCATTGGTCTATATCTCTGTTTTGGTACCAGTACCATGCTGTTTTGGTTATTGTAGCCTTGCAGTATAGTTTGAAGTCAGGTAGCGTGATGCCTCCAGCTTTGTTCTTTTGACTTAGGATTGTCTTGGAGATGCGGGCTCTTTTTTGGTTCCATATGAACTTTAAAGCAGTTTTTTCCAATTCTGTGAAGAAAGTCATTGGTAGCTTAATGGGGATGGCATTGAATCTATAAATTACCTTGGGCAGTATGGCCATTTTCACAATATTGATTCTTCCTATCCATGAGCATGGTATGTTCTTCCATTTGTTTGTGTCCTCTTTTATTTCACTGAGCAGTGGTTTGTAGTTCTCCTTGAAGAGGACCTTTACATCCCTTGTAAGTTGGATTCCTAGGTATTTTATTCTCTTTGAAGCAATTGTGAATGGAAGTTCATTCATGATTTGGCTCTCTGTTTGTCTGTTACTGGTGTATAAGAATGCTTGTGATTTTTGCACATTAATTTTGTCTCCTGAGACTTTGCTGAAGTTGCTTATCAGCTTAAGGAAATTTTGGGCTGAGACAATGGGGTTTTCTAAATATACGATCATGTCATCTGCAAAGAGGGACAATTTGACTTCTTCTTTTCCTAACTGAATACCCTTGATTTCTTTCTCTTGCCTGATTGCCCCAGCCAGAACTTCCAACACTATGTTGAATAGGAGTGGTGAGAGAGGGCATCCCTGTCTTGTGCCAGTTTTCAAAGGGAATTTTTCCAATTTTTGCCCATTCAGTATGACATTGGCTGTGGGTTTGTCATAAATAGCTCTTATTATTTTGAGATACGTTCCATCAATACCGAATTTATTGAGCGTTTTTAGCATGAAGGGCTGTTGAATTTTGTCAAAAGCCTTTTCTGCATCTATTGAGATAATCATGTGGTTCTTGTCTTTGGTTCTGTTTATATGCTGGATTACGTTTATTGATTTGCGAATGTTGAACCAGCCTTGCATCCCAGGGATGAAGCCCACTTGATCATGGTGGATAAGCTTTTTGATGTGCTGCTGAATCCGGTTTGCCAGTATTTTTTTGAGGATTTTTGCATCGATGTTCATCAGGGATATTGGTCTAAAATTCTCTTTTTTTGTTGTGTCTCTGCCAGGCTTTGGTATCAGGATGATGTTGGCCTCATAAAATGAGTTAGGGAGGATTCCCTCTTTTTCTATTGATTGGAATAGTTTCAGAAGGAATGGTACCAGCTCCTCCTTGTACCTCTGGTAGAATTCAGCTGTGAATCCATCTGGTCCTGGACTTTTTTTGGTTGGTAGGCTATTAATTATTGCCTCAATTTCAGAGCCTGCTATTGGTCTATTCAGGGATTGAACTTCTTCCTGGTTTAGTCTTGGAAGAGTGTAAGTGTCCAGGAAATTATCCATTTCTTCCAGATTTTCTAGTTTATTTGTGTAGAGGTGTTTATAGTATTCTCTGATGGTAGTTTGTATTTCTGTGGGGTCGGTGGTGATATCCCCTTTATCATTTTTTATTGCATCTATTTGATTCTTCTCTCATTTCTTCTTTATTAGTCTTGCTAGCGGTCTGTCAATTTTGTTGGTCTTTTCAAAAAACCAACTCCTGGATTCATTGATTTTTTTGGAGGGTTTTTTGTGTCTCTATCTCCTTCAGTTCTGCTCTGATCTTAGTTATTTCTTGCCTTCTGCTAGCTTTTGAATGTGTTTGCTCTTGCTTCTCTAGTTCTTTTAATTGTGATGTTAGAGTGTCAATTTTAGATCTTTCCTGCTTTCTCTTGTGGGCATTTAGTGCTATAAATTTCCCTCTACAAACTGCTTTAAATGTGTCCCAGAGATTCTGGTATGTTGTATCTTTGTTCTCATTGGTTTCAAAGAACATCTTTATTTCTACCTTCATTTCGTTATGTACCCAGTAGTCATTCAGGAGCAGGTTGTTCAGTTTCCATGTAGTTGAGCGGTTTTGATTGAGTTTCTTAGTCCTGAGTTCTAGTTTGATTGCACTGTGGTCTGAGAGGCAGTTTGTTATAATTTCTGTTCTTGTACATTTGCTGAGGAGTGCTTTACTTCCAATTATGTGGTCAATTTTGGAATAAGTGTGATGTGGTGCTGAGAAGAATGTATATTCTGTTGATTTGGGGTGGAGAGTTCTGTAGATGTCTATTAGGTCTGCTTGCTGCAGAGATGAGTTCAATTCCTGGATATCCTTGTTAACTTTCTGTCTCGTTGATCTGTCTAATGTTGACAGTGTAGTGTTGAAGTCTCCCATTATTATTGTATGGGAGTCTAAGTCTCTTTGTAAGTCTCTAAGGACTTGCTTTATGAATCTGGGTGCTCCTGTATTGGGTGCATATATATTTAGGATAGTTAGCTCTTCCTATTGAATTGATCCCTTTACCATTATGTAATGGCCTTCTTTGTCTCTTTTGATCTTTGATGGTTTAAAGTCTTTTAGTTATTTTTAAATGTATAATTAAATTATTGACTATAGTCATCCCATTTTGCTATCAAATACTAGATCTTATGCATTCTTTTTTTTTTTTTTTAAACCTATTAACCATTCCCACCCCCTCCCCTGCCACTACCCTTCACAGCCTCTGCTAATCATCCTTCTATTCTCTGTCTCCTTGAGTTCAGTTGTTTTAATTTTTAGATCCCAGAAATAAGTGAAAACATGTGATGTTTGTCTTTCTGTGCCTGGCTTATTTCACTTAATAGAATGGCCTCCAGTTCCATCCACATTATTGCAAATAACAGGATCTCAATTCTTTTTTATGGCTAGTTTTCCATTTGTCTTTTTTCTTTATCCATTTGTCTGTTGTACATTTTCTTTATCCATTTGTCTGTTGACAGACATGTAGGTTGCTTCCATATCTTGGCTGTTGTGAATACTGCTGCAGCAAACATGGGAGTGCAGATATCTCTTTGATATGTTATGATGTAGTTTGTATATTTATCCCCACCCACATCTCATGTTCAATTGTAATAATACCCAGCATTGGAGGTGAGACCTGGTGGGAGGTGATAGGATCATGAGAGTGGATTTCTCATGAATGGTTTAGCATTATCTTCTTGGTGCCATGCTCACCCCATGTGACGTGACTGCTCCCATTTTGCCTTCTATCATGAGTGAAAGCTTCTGGGGAGTGAGGCCTCCCCAGAAACTGAGCAGATACTGGTGTCATGTTTGTACAGCCTGCAGAACCATGAGCCAATCAAACCTTTTTTCTTTATGAATTACCCAATCTCAGGCATTCTTTGGTGCAAAAGTAACTGTAGTTTTTGCCATTTTAATTGCAAAACTACAATTACTTTTGCGCCAACCTGATAGCAATGCAAGAATGGCCTGATACATACTGATTTCTTTTCTTTTGAGTATATTCCTAGCAGTGGGATTGTTGGATCGTATGGTAGATCTGTTTTTAGTTTTTTGAGGAACCTCTAAATTGTTCTCCCTAGTGGTTGTACTAATTTACATTCTCACTAATAGTATATGAGGTTTCCCTTTTCTCCACATTCTCACCAGCATTTGTTATTACCTGTCTTTTGGATAAAAGCCATTTTAACTGGAATGAGATGACATCTCATCAGAGTTTTGATTTCCATTGCTCTGATGGTCAATGATGTTGAACACTTTTTCATATACATGCTTGCCATTTGTATGTCTTCTTTTGAGAAATATCTATTCAGATCTTTTGCCCATTTTTAAATCAGATTATTTTTTTCCTAGAGTTGAGTTCCTTACATATTCTGGTTATTAATCCCGTGTCAGAGGGATAGTTTATAAATATTTTCTCCCACATGGGTGGGGGCACCCACGCCAAGATGGCTGAATAGGAACAGCTCCAGCCTCCAGCTCCCAGCGTGAGCAACACAGAAGACGGGTGATTTCTGCATTTCCAACTGCGGTACCGGGTTCATCTCACTGGGGTGTGTCGGACAGTGGGTGCAGGACAGTGGGTGCAGCCCAACGAGTGACAGCTGAAGCAGGGCGTGGCATCGCTGCACCTGGGAAGCACAAGGGGGAAGGGAATTCCCTTTCCTAGCCAAGGGGAACCGTGACACACAACACCTGAAAACTCAGGTCACTCCCACCCTAATACTGCGCTTTACCAAGGGTCTTAGCAAATGGCGCACTAGGAGATTATATCCCACGCCTGGCTCAGGGGGACCCACGCCCACGTGGCCTCCCTCATTGCTAGCACAGCAGTCTGAGATCTAACTGCAAGATGGCAGCGAGGCTGGGGGAGGGGCGTCTGCCATTGCTGAGGCTTAAGTAGGTAAACAAGCCGGACAGGAAGCTCGAACTGGGTGGAGCCCACCGCAGCTCAAGGCGGCTGGCCTGCCTCTGTAAACTCCACCTCTGGGGACAGGGCATAGCCAAACAAAAGGCAGCAGAAACCTCTGCAGATGTAAATGTCCCTGTCTGACAGCTTTGAAGAGAGTAGTGGTTTTCCCAGCACGAAGTTTGAGATCTGAGAATAGACACTGTCTGCTCAAGTGGGTCCCTGACCCCTGAGTAGCCTAACTGGGAGACATTCCACACTAGGGGCAGACTGACACTTCACACCTCACACGGCCAGGTATACCTCTGAGATGAAGCTTCCAGAGGAATGATCAGACAGCAATATTTGCTGTTCAGCAATATTCACTCTTCTGCAGCCTCTGCTGCTGATACCCAGGCAAACAGGGTCTGGAGTGGACCTCGAGCAAACTCCAACAGACCTGCAGCTGAGGGTCCTGACTGTTAGAAGGAAAAATAAACAGAAAGGACATCCACACCAAAATCCCATCTGTATGTCACCATCGTCAAAGACCAAAGGTAGATAAAACCACAAAGATGGGGAAAAAGCAGTACAGAAAAGCTGGAAATTCTAAAAATCAGAGCGCCTCTCCCCCTCCAAAGGAGCGCAGCTTCTTGCCAGCAATGGAACAAAGCTGGACAGAGAATGACTTTGACGAGTTGAGAGAAGAAGACTTCAGACAAACTTCTCTGAGCTAAAGGAGGAATTACGAACCCAGCGCAAAGAAACGAAAAACCTCGAAAAAAGATTTGACAAATGGCTCACTAGAATAACCAACGCAGAGAAGTCCTTAAACGACCTGATAAACATGAAAACCATGACATGAGAACTACGTGACAAATGCACAAGCTTCAGTAACCGACTCGATCAACTGGAAGAAAGGGTATCAGTGATTGAAGATCAAATGAATGAAATGAAGTGAGAAGAGAAGTTTAGAGAAAAAGGAGTAAAAAGAAATGAACAAAGCCTCCAAGAAATATGGGACTATGTGAAAAGACCAAATCTACGTCTGATTAGCGTACCTGAAAGTGACGGGCAGAATGGACCCAAGTTGGAAAACACTCTGCAGGGTATTATCCAGGAGAACTTCTGCAACCTAGCAAGGCAGGCCAACATTCAAATTCAGGAAATACAGAGAACGCCACAAAGATACTCCTCGAGAAGAGCAACTCCAAGACACATAATTGTCAGATTCACCAAAGTTGAAATGACAGAAAAAATGTTAAGGGCAGCCAGAGAGAAAGGTCAGGTTACCCACAAAGGGAAGCCCATCAGACTAATAGCAGATCTCTCGGCAGAAACTCTACAAGCCAGAAGAGAGTGGGGGCCAATACTCAACATTCTTAAAGAATTTTCAACCCAGCATTTCATATTCAGCCAAACTAAGTTGCATAAATGAAGGAGAAATAAAATCCTTTACAGACAAGCCAATGCTTAGAGATTTTGTCACCACCAGGCCTGCCCTACAAGAGCTCCTGAAGGAAGCACTACACATGGAAAGGAACAATCAGTACCAGCCACTGCAAAAACATGCCAAAACATAACAACCATCAATGCTAGGAAGAAACTGCATCAACTAACGAGCAAAATAACCAGCTAACATCATAATGACAGGATCAAGTTCACACGTAACAATATTAACCGTAAATGTAAATGGCCTAAATGGTCCAATTAAAAGACACAGACTGGCAAATTGGATAAAGAGTCAAGACCCATCAATTTGCTGTATCCAGGAGACCCATCTCACGTGCAGAGACACATTATTATTTTTTTTTTTTTGAGACAGAGTCTCACTCTGTTGCCCAGGCTGGAGTGCAGTGGTGCAACCTCTGCTCACTGCAAGCTCCGCCTCCCGGGTTCACGCCATTCTCCTGCCTCAGCCTCCTGAGTAGCTGTGACTACAGGCATCCGCCAACATGCCCGGCTAATTTTTTGTATTTTTAGTAGAGACGGGGTTTCACTGTGTTAGTCAGGATGGTTTCGATGTCCAGACCTTGTGATCCACCCACCTCAGCCTCCCAAAGTGCTGGGATTACAGGCATGAGCCACTGCCCCGGCTCGAAGATTATCATTTTTAAAGCATCAGGGACACTTCCTACCTCCTCAGGTTGTTGCACTGTGGCTGCATAATTTAATGTAAAGTGAATACTCAGAATATCAGACCCAAAAATAAAGACAGTGAAGTAAAAATAATTTTTGACTTATACTTGGTTTTCTTTGATCTTAATTATAATAATAACAAGTTCAATAAATAAATGAATTACTTGAAGCAGTGGCTTAAGATACTCATAGAAGATGCCATTTGTTAACAAAGTGACAAAAAGTTCCAAATGTTGTATAAGTTTGGTGTTTGTAATTGGAGAATTTGTTGACTGTCCTTTTTAGTTTGTCATTTAGTTAGGATTTACTGAGCTGATTAACCAAATTTTACTAATAATTTAGGAATCTTAAGGGAAATTTTTTTACTCAAAGATCTGCTAAAGTAGAAGTATAATAAATTATGTTGAAGGTTACCTTTGGATTTATACTTCATTCAAAAGTCTTTAGTTTCTATGGGTAAGTGAGAATCATGTAATTTTGTGTGGTTGATATGGAAGGTTACAAAGGTAATTTAGGCTGGGCACAGTGGCTTATGCCTGTAATCCCTTTAGGAGGCAGGGGTGGATCACTTGAGCTCAGTTTGAGAGCAGCCTGGGTAACATGGCAAAATCCTGTCTCTTAAAAAATACAAAAATTAGCAGGTTGTGGTAGCGTGTGCCCGTGGTCCCAGCTCCTAGGGAGACTGAGGTGGGACAATTACCTGAGCCTGGGAAGTTGAGGCTGCAGTGAGCTGTGATTGCACTACTGTACTCCAGCCTGGCAGTTGAAGTGAGACCCTGTCTCAAAAAAAAAAAAAAAAAAAGATAATTTAAAGTAAAAATTAAAGAAGAAGGCTTGTAGCATCCTAGTAATATAAACATTTTATTTTGATTATTTTCAAATTTTTAAAAAAGTTAATTGATAGTGACTTTATTTATTTATTTATTTATTTATTTATTTTTTTTTTGAGACGGAGTCTGGCTCTGTTGCCCAGGCTGGAGTGCAGTGGCCGGATCTCAGCTCACTGCAAGCCCCGCCTCCCGGGTTCACGCCATTCTCCTGCCTCAGCCTCCCGAGTAGCTGGGAGTACAGGCGCCCGCCACCTCGCCCGGCTAATTTTTTTTTTTTTTTGTATTTTAGTAGAGACAGGGTTTCACCGTGTTAGCCAGGATGGTCTCGATCTCCTGAACTCGTGATCCGCCCGTCTCAGCCTCCCAAAGTGCTGGGATTACAGGCTTGAGCCACCGCGCCCGGCCTTGATAGTGACTTTATTTTTTATGAATTGTTTATTTTTAAAATACTGGACAAGTATATTTTTATGGGAAGTAGATTGAAGTAAATCAGAGGCAAGGATGAGAGGATGAGAACTGCATTTAATGTGTCTGAAGGGTTAAAGTCAGAGTATGTGTTAGAGAAGAGGAAGTAGGAAATAAAGGATGGTTGGAAGACTGGCTGTTGGTGAGACTGGGTGCTTTTGAGAGACTATGAAAATGGTATTTTCTTCAGGAAACACAGGAACCCTTATATCCTGCCCTTGATTAATATTCTTTTCCTCAAATTTCCTGAAGGGGAATGTAAGTACAGTTCAGGAATCAGCAAAACCAAACAACATTTTATTTCTACCGAGATGTTGATTCCAAATGGTAGTGCAAGTTGGACTTGTTGAGCACCCCCCATTTGCTTAGATTAGCTCCAGTCTGCATCTCAGACTTGACGTCAACTCTCCAGTGAGATGAAAAATCCTTTTCATTTGGGCAGATGGAAATGGCACCAAAGAGAGTGCCCCCTGCTTGTAGAAAATATGGCCTTTTTTATCCTGAGGCTTTATCAGGTAGGGTGGGAGAAAAGGAGAAACACAGGGGGGTAGGGGGGAGAAAGAGAGATGTAAATCTCAATTCTAAGCTACCAGGAAAAAAGAAACAGAAGAAAGGCCCCATGCTTGTATACTTGATCTTTCAACCCGGCATTGTGATACCACTCATAAAAACTGTAGCCAATAAGATGTCCATAAAATTGACTACCATGACCAGTACTCCTCATTCTAGGAGAGGAAGGAGGTTTGCTATTCTGGGTAGTGTGAAGTGGGGAGATTTGAGCTAAGAGTTCATTCGTCCCTACCTAGATGTCAACAGTTGGGATAAAATGAATTATAGAGGCGCTTGAGTACCAAACAGGAATTTAAACTTATTTTTTCCCCCAATTCTTACTCTGTGTTGAATGTGAAATTTGCCTTTTCATTTTAGGAATTGGAGAATGATGCAGCTTTTCAGCAAGCTGTGAGGACTAGTCATGGCAGAAGACCTCCAGTAAGTGAAAAAACATTTTTTTTTTTATTGTGGTAAAAAACACATAACATGAAATTTACCAAATTAACCATTTTTACCTGTATATTCCTGTAGTGTTAAAGATTATAACCATCATTAGGTTTAGATGGTAGTGAAAGAGATCTTCAGAAGTTTTTCATCTTGTATATCTGAAACTCTGTATCTATTAAACAAAAACTTCCCATTTTCTCCTACTTCCAAAGCCCCTGTAACTACCATTCTACTTTCTATTTCTATGAATTTGACTAATTTAGATACCTTACATAAGTGGAGTCTCAGAGTATTTGTCTTTTTGTGACTGGCTTATTCACTTAGTATAATGTCCTCAAGGTTCATCCATGTTGTAGCATGTGACAGAAACTCCTTCCTTTTTAAGTCTGAATAGTATTCCATTGTATGTTTATACCACATTTTGTTTATCCATTCATCTGTCAATGAACGCTTGTCCATTTTTGTTATTCAGTTGTAGGAGTTCTCTATATATTTTGGATATTAATGTCTTATCAGATGTATGATTTGCAAATATTTTCTTTCATTTTGTAGATTGCTTTTAACACTGATGTGTCCTTTGATACACCAAAGTTTTTTAGTTTGATATAGTGCCAGTTGTCCATCTTTACTTTTGTTGCTTGTGCTTTTGGTGTCATATTCAAGAGATCATTGCCAAGAATAATGTCATGAGGCTTTTCCCCTATGTTTTCTTCTAGCATTTTTGTAGTTTTAGGTCTTACATTTAGATCTTTAACCCATTTTGTGTTAATTTTTATATATGGTATAAGATAAAGATCCAACTTCATTCTTTTGCATATGGATATTTAGTTCTCCCAACACTATTTGCTGTGCAGACTGTCCCTTCCCTATTGAATGGTCTTGGCACCATCGTTGAAGATCATTTGACCATATATGTAAGGGTTTGTTTCTGGGCTTTCTATGCTGCTCTATTGGTCTGTTTATCTGTCTTTATGCCAGTAACCACACTGTTTTGATTACTGTAGCTTTGTAATATGTTTTAAAATCAGGAAATGTAAACCTTCAAACTTTGTTCTTTTTTTTCACAATTGTTTTAGCTACTTGGGGTCCCTTGGTATTCCATATTAATTTTAGGATGAATCTCTATTTCTGTAAAAAAAAGTCATTGGGATGATAAGGATTTGATAAGATTATATTGAATTAACTGGGTTGTATGGACATCTTAACAATATTAAGTCTTTCAGTCTATGAACCCATGAACACAGGATGCCTTTCCATTTGTTTATATGTTCTTTAATTCATCAAGTTTTGTAGTTTTCAGTGTATCTAGTAAGTGAATTTTAAAGTATTTGAGATCAAAGGATTTCTTATGTTATTGAAAATGTAAACATTATTTGTATTAGGCATCAGAATATTGTTTACCTAAAACATTCATTGTTTTAAAAATGTTTGCTTTTCTAATTTTTAAAGTAGCATAAATATTGATCCTTCAAAACATTGGAGCTTAATTTACAGATTACCCTTCCTTGTATTAATATTAATTAATATTCTATGAATTAATTTTCTACCAGTACATGAATTGCTAGAGTAGTTTTTTTCAGTATTAGTATTAAGGTTTTTGTATATGTCGTACAAAGCATAGACATCTGCCTTTCACAGTGCATGAAATCTGCCAAGCTCTGTTTGTAGTTGAAAATAAACAAGGTTGACACTAAGTAGTGAAGCAGAAAAAGTTATATCCCTAATGTTCTATGTCTAATATTCCTTTTTTGAATGCTGCTCCTCCCTATCCATCTAATACTATATAGCAGTGGCTTTCAGCTGGGGGCACTTGTGCCCCCCCACCAGGGACATTTGGCAATGCTTAGAGAGCTATTTTAGGTTGTCACAACTTGAGTGGGTGCTACTGGCACCTAGTGGGTAGCAGCCAGAGATGCTGCTAACCATTCTACAATGCATAGGCCAGCCCCTGGTAATAAAGAGATATCCAGCCCAAACTTCTCTGCTTTAGATGAAGTGTCCTTCTGCTATTACCTTCCCTCACTTTGTCACGTTCTCCCTTCCTCCCTGTCCTACATACTTATTTAGCAAAAATAAATCGTTGTGAATACCTCGCCCATCTCATATAGGGTAAATGCATTTAGTGTGGTTCCTTGCAATGACTTTGGCTAAACCACTGCACAGGTAGAGGACACAGTCAGTCCTCCATAAGACTACTCCCATTTCTGACACCAACTGCAAGTTCATGGTTCCCAGAACCATCCTCAGGCTTGATAATTCTCTGGAAAGACTCAACGAACTCACTGAAATCTCCTATACTTACAGTTTAATCATGGGAAGGATACAAATTAAAATCCACCAAGGGAAGAGATGCATAGAGCAGGGCCTAGGAGTGGTCCAAACAGAGAGCTTCCGATTATCCTCTCCCTGTGGAGCAAGACATGGCAGTGCCTTTTCCTAACCACAGTGTGACAGTACTTGAAGAGTATTGCCAACTGGGGAATCCTACCCTAGACTTTGGCATTCAGATTTTTTACTAAGGCTTGATCACATACCGCCCACCAGGCCAACCTTTAGTCTCTAGCCCCGGAGGTTTGGGCTAATAACTCCAGAAGCTGATGTGTCCCAAAGCTCCCATTGTGAATCACATTGATAGACTGACCAGTGGCCAAAGCCAGGGCAAACAAAGACACTCCTGTCAGGCAGAGCATTTCAGGGGTGTAGAAATCATCTCTTAGGAGCCAACAACAAAGGCCACACCTCTCTTTGAGTAAAGTTAATTCTTCACTACACATTCTAAAACCCATATTTTATTTATTTATTTAATTTTTTTACAACCCATATTTTAATTTTGAAGTTACCTTCATTATGGGAAGAAAAACCATAGGCTCTGGGTCTTTCCACTAGGCTAGTGATTAGACTGTAAGCTTTTCAAAGAGGCAGATTATCTTATTCATCATTCTTTTCCTTGTCTACTTAAGTGTTCCATACATCTTTATTGACTAACTTAGTAAATCAGTGAACTTTGCCTTCAATTAAGTGATTTCAGGGATCACATAGCAGGTGATAATTTTGCCAGGTGGCCCTTCCAAAGATCTTTAGAAATGACTTTGGAGATACTTATTTTATAGATGAGGAAACTGAAGCCTAGAAAAGCCAAGGTCTCACAGCTGTCTGTAACTGGGATAGAGTGTGGGTCATTTAATCTTCTGTTGAGTGATATTTTCATCACTTATATTTCAGTACTTACTATATTAAATGGGAAAAAGTTTTACGCTTTTCATATGAAAAATCTTACAGGTTCACTAAAGAGGACAAAATTCTAGGTTGCTCCTAAGGAGCTTACAATCTTCAGAAGGAAAATTAAATGGACACACTTAGATATTACAAGGCATGAAGTAATAAATTATAATAAAAGAGTAAAAATTGCTATGAAATTTCAAAGAGAGGTCATTTGCCACTAGTTGGGAAAATCAGAAGAGGTTGCTTAGAAGATAAATTAAGAATTGATTATTACGGGATATGTAGAACTGAGATTGACCTTGAGATACAGGAGAAAAGGGCATTGCAGGTAAGAGTACAAGGTGAATGAGGGAAGCGAGTGTAGGAGCTGCCCAGTGCTGACAACAAAACTCAAAAACGAGATTTAGTCGTTAGGTAGTAGTTAAAAAAATAATGGTCTTCCCCTCAGTTTGTTCTCATGGAAGAAGTTGCGGAGACCCATATGCTTCCTTTTCAGTTTTTTCTAAGACCTGGAGCCAACCTTATCAAGCATGAGTTTAAGCCCTGAAACATGTATACAATTAAAATACCTTTCGATGTCTAAAGTTCACCTAACAACTTTATATCTTATCACCTGTAATTCAGGCATTTGTTTTCCTACAGAATTAACATATATGTATGTTTTTTACCATATTTTGCCTCTAATTACATTATCATATGATTCAGTTCAAAATATTTTCTAATTTCCATGGGTATTTCTTCTTTGACCTGTAGGTTTTTTAGAAGTATATTTCTTAATTTCCGAATATATTAAAATTTTCTAGTTATCTCTGTGTTACTGATATCTAGTTTTATTTTTAGATAGGGAATATAATCTGTATGCTTTCAATGTTTTGAAATTTGTTAATGTCCCAAATGCATTCTTAAAGAATGTATGTTCCACGATGGGTACAGTGTAATATGTCAATTCGGTAAAGTGTTAATGGTTTTGTTCAGATGTTCAATATTTTTACTGTTTTTTTGTTTGCCTACTGTAGTTGTTGTCTTTGTTTTCTTTTCTTTTTTCTTTTTCCTTTCCTTCTTTTCTTTTCTTTTTTCTTTTCGTTTCGTTTTTCTTTTCGTTTCGTTTCTTTTCTTTTCTTTCACCAAGTCTCACTCTCTTTCCCAGGCTGGAGTGCAGTGGTGTGATCTTGGCCCACTGCAACCTCCACTTCCTGGGTTCAAGCAATTCTCGTGCCTCAGCCTCCTGAGTAGGTGAGACTACAGGCTTGAGCCACCTCACCTGGCTCATTTTTATATTTTTAGTAAAGACAGGGTTTCACCATGTTAGTCAGGTTGGTCTCGAATTCCTGACCTCAGGTGATCCACCCACCTCAGTCTCCCAAAGTGCTGGGATTACAGGCGCGAGCCACTGCGCCTGGCCTACTGAATCTATTTTTAATGAGAAAGTGTGATCAATTCTTGCACTGTGGTTGTGGGTTTGTATTTTTTTAGGTTTTTGCTTTATATATGTGGAGCAAAGATATTTAGATTGCTATATTTTCATAGTAACTAAGCCTTTTATTGTTATGAAGTATGCCTCTATCTCTAGTAATGCCTTTTGTCTGTTTGTAAGATATTAATATGTTGTTATAGCTATACAAGCTCTTTGTCTAGCATTTTTATTGTATATCTTTCCTGTCTTTTTACTTCCAACTTTTCCATATCAATTTATTTAAAATGTAATTCTTATTAGCAGCATGTGATTGGTTTTTGTTTTTTTAATAGTCTGACAATCTTATTTTAGTTAAGTATTTATTCCACTTACATTTAATGAAGTTACTGATTTACTTTAACATTTGCTATGTCACTGTTTGCTTTTGTTTTTTCCTGGCTCTTGTATATTTCATTTTCTCTCCTTACTTGCTTTCTGTATTGCTTGTTTTTTATTATGCCATTTCCTTTTTCTATTATCTTAGTAGTTTACATTCTCTGACTATTCTTTTAGTGCTTCCCTAAATATTATGATACTCATCTTTAACTTTTTAAAGTCTAGTATAAATTAATAGTTTCACTACTGCCTGGACAGTGCCAGGATTTTACATTATTTTTATTTTTTCAGTTCTAGAATTTCTATGTACTCGTTTTTTATAGTTTTTAGTTCATTTTCAGTTGCTGATATTACTAATCTTTTAATTCATTGATCATGTTAAGCATAGTTATGTTAAAGTCTATGTCTGATATTTCCATTATATGTATCCACTTCTGAGTTTCTTTCTATTCTTTTGTTTATCTTGGCTTTTGGTTAGGTAGTCTTGCCTCTTATATGTCTAGTTGGTTTTAATTGTGAGACATTATAAACGAAAAATTTTAGAGATACTTTATGGCTCTGTGTCTGCACTACTCAGTATGAGAGGCAATAGCCACATGAAACTATTTACATTTAAATTATTTAAAACTAAAATAAATTCTCATTGTGCTGCTTACATTTCATATGTTCACCAGCCTTGTGTGGCCAATGGGTGTCTTATCAGAAAGGGCAGCTATAGAACTTTTCCATCACTACAGAAAGTTTATTGGATAGAACAGTGCTAGAGGATCTTTCACTGGAGAGAATTTACTTTTACTTATGGTACTAGCAGCAGTAGAAATCCGTGATCACCTTAATCCAGTCGGGTTTGAGATGATTCTGAATTGGATGTCAGCCCTTATGAGGGCTAGTATACTATTATTTACCTTTTAGTCTTAGGGTGCAGCCTTTTGAGATCACAGTCTAAAGTCCAGAGGATTACCAGGTCTGTGTTATTGGCAGGCCCTCATCTCCAGTATTTATCCCCTCAGGCTGTGAGTCTCAAAAGCTTTGCCCAGTGTCTCAGATTTGCCATTGGAATTAACAGATGCCTCTAGAAGGAAAGCAGGCCTAAATGCAGGCTCACCTCTCTAGCCTTCCCATCTCTTCTTTATTTTCAGACCTTGTAATTCTTCACTGTCTTGATGGTTCTCTAATATATTCACACATTAAAAAAAAAATATTTTGACCCCATGTATATTTTTTAATAGTTCTTAGTGAGAAGGTTTTAAAAAACAGTCCATCATAGCCAAAAGTAGAATTCCTCCGTGAGTGATACTTAATATTTCTAACAATTCTGCTTAACAACTAACATTTTTAGTATACTTTCACTGATGTGCTCCTATTTGATTCTGACTACAATTTTGTGATCCGTATACTTTGTATTCTTATTTAAAAGATGAGAAAACTGTAGGTTCAAAGAGATTAAATAAAGGTAGTTGTTATAGGGATAGCTGAGATTCAAACTCAAGTTCTCAGACCCCAGATCTTGTGTCTACTGTTTGGCCTAGTGGCTAGCAGTAGTAATTATGCAGTAAAGTGTTTAATTCGTGATGGTTGCAAGCATGAAAACAAATCTTTCTTACTGGCACCTCAGATCATTCAAAAGTCCACTTTCTCTTTTAAAATGAATTCCAGAATGAGTCTCCTTTCCATATACTTAAAATACCTGAGCTCCCTAATATTTAAGATAATTTAAAATAAATCATTCTAAGTATTATAGAAATATTTCTTTATTGTTGAGTATATATTTTCTATTTCTTTTCCAGTTTTCTATTATATAGCTCAGTCTGAATCCTGTTAACTATGTTCTTTTTCCTCCCCAAGATAACTGCTAAAATATCAAGCACGGCAGTTACTAGACCTATAGCTACTGGATATGGGGTAGGTTTTTGTAAGCTGAAAATATTAAGATGCTTTTTCTCATACGATAGTTCACTTTAGGCAGTTCTGAATAATTTTATTATATTTTAGGTCATAACCCAGATATATTTTCCATTTTGGATACTTACGAACATTATCCAAGTCTAGTTTGATTAATAAATTTGAATATTCTAGTCATTTTGATTTGTAAGTATTGGAAAATATTTTAGTACCTTTTTCCATTTGTAAACCCTGTGTTCGTTGACTTCCTTTCATTTTCTACATGATACAACCAAGTCTCGTGTATTCCATTCATATATTTTATGTGAAGTTAAACTTTATATAAATGTAATAGTGTGTATAATTGGGAAACATTTACTAATCAACAAATATAACATTTAAGAAAAGTGTTTCAGAAGTGTATATTTGGGTCTTATATTAGAAGCCTTTGGAGGAAAGATATATCAAACTCTATAAAAGTAATAAACTTTTTAATCTTGCCCAAATTACCTGTAACTTGGATGTTTTAGCTTATATGAAATAACAGAGGAATGAGAAAAATGGAAAAATTAGGTGGAATAGCTTTTCTTAGTCAAAAAAATGTCTTCAGAACCTAGAGGTCCAGGGCACTTGCTTTCATAATGTTCCTTTATATGAGTGAAGAAAGTAGCCTTCTACGTAATATAACTGTGTGTCATATGAAACATGCTTTTATTAGTTAGCCTGAGTGTATATTACTCATAAATTTGATTTTTGGGGGTGTTTCAGAATAAGAGCAAACTTTTTCCATGAAGGGCTAGATATTTTAGGCTTTGCAGATCATATGGTCTCTGTTGCTGCTATCCAACTCTGCATTTGTATAGCAAAAGCAGCCATGGGCAGTGTGCAAAGGAATGGGGCATTGCTATGTTCCAGTAAAACTTTATTTACAAAGGCTATGTGTTGTAGTTTGCTGCTCCCTGTTTTATAGTTTTACCCTATACCCTCAGGAGGTAAAAGTAATAAATTACGTTTGTTTATTTGCTGGTAGAATGAAGAAAACTTCTATAACTTGGTTTAAAAATTTAAGGTAGATATTTTTAGGAATCTTTTTAACTTAACTTTTCTGTTTACTAGTCCAAGACATCTCTGGCATCATCAATAGGAAGACCAATGACAGGGGCTATTCAGGTATCTCTGTTTGCATGCTTGTTCATTTTGTGCCTTTTTTGTGACTTGGAATTTACTACCAAAGTTTTTTTACTTTATTATGTTATTTTAAAATGTTAAGATGTTACTTACATAGTGACCCAGATTCTTTAAATTGTGGGCTAAAGTCTAGACTGTTGTAAATCTTGGAAGGTAAGGTCTCTTTAGATTTATTTACTCAGGTATCAAATGAATCCCCATTGGGGAGTGGGCATAGAACTGATCATTGCTTATATGGTGTATTCTGGGGCCCGTTTTTCCTGTGCTACCATTTACAACAATTTCTGTGGTTTCTCTCATAGGCATGTAAGAAACCAACCAAAAGTAAGAGAGTAGCTGGCTAACAAGCTGATTAATTTTTTTTTTTAGAACTATAGGCCAGTTAGATCCAAGAATTAAAATTCTAAAGGGGAGAGAGGACAGGATTGATACATGAGGAGGTAGAAGTAAGGAGTAAATGTATAGTGATTAAAAGTTAGCATTTTAAAAATGGGTCTATATTAAGCTGTGTGTAATGTGCAGAACTGTACATAGGAGATCTTACTTAAGAATGAATGATTCCCATTCTCTTTAAAGGATGGAGTTACTAGACCCATGACAGCAGTGAGAGCAGCTGGTTTTACCAAAGCAGCTTTGAGAGGTTTGTTACACTATCTCTACTAATAATCTTTTTTGGATCTTTTAATCTTTTATCATTTTGTGATATAAATATTAATGCCATTTTAAATAAAATCTAATGATGCCATTGATTATAAGATGCACCGATATTTCAGGTACCATTAAGAAAGGAAAGGGATAATGAAAACCTTCTACATATCTGTTGGGGTGGTAATTAAACCATGGTGTAATTTGTCAAAATGTATTGAAATAATATGTAGAAAGTTAAATGATAATTTAAAAATAAAATTATAACAAAAATTAATGTTTAGTATGCCAATAAGGAAAATTAAAAAGCCAATACCAGGTTATAAGACATGTGACTGATAATTTAGAGTTCATAATAGGGATAGATCACTGTGGAAGAGAAAGTTCATGCTGAGAATATCTTATTTTTGTTTTTAAGTTTAATACATGTGTTATTTACATAGCTTTACATATGTTAAAAATCTTACCAATTTCCCAGTATGTTTATATAGATACAATGTTATGTCCATTTAATAAATAGGTAATTGAAACCATTTAATAAAGAGGTAAATGAAATATCTTATGCAGAGTTTTATATTTTCATATTTTTTTCAATTTTACTGGGTTACAAATAGAATATTAACTCTTGAATTGTGTCTCAGGCTCTGCATTTGACCCTCTTGGTCAGTCAAGGGGCCCTGCTCCCCCTTTGGAAGCCAAGAAAAAAGATAGGTATGTAAGTCCTTATGTTGTTGTTTGTTGTGGTTGCTGCATATTTTTAATTTTTATTTTCCAAATACATAATTTTTTTTTTTTTTTTTTTTTTTTGAGATAATGTCTCACTCTGTTGCCCAGGCTGGAGTTGCAGTGATGCGATCTTGGCTCACTGCAAACTTCACCTCCCAGGTTCAAGTGATTCTCCTGCCTCAGCCTCCTGAGTAGCTGGGATTACAGGTGCCCACGACTATGTCCAGATAATTTTTGTATTTTTGGTAGAGATGAGGTTTTGCCATGTTGACCAGGCTGGTCTCAAACTCCCAATCTCAAATGATCTGCCGACCTCAGACTCCCAAAGTGTTGGCCTTACAGGCGTGAACCACCGCACCAGCCCAAATACGTAATTCTTAGAAAGTTTGTGTCAGCAGAGTAGTAAACAAAAAACCATCCCTAGTTGCCAGAACTAACAAAATTAAGAATAGCCATATGTATTCTGTGCAATTTTATTGTGATATAATTTGACTTGAAGATATGGTCTGATTTTTTATCAGGGCCAGTATTGAGTTTCTTGACAGCCAAATGGGGTTGTAAATGTTTAAGATAGGATTATTTTGAGAGGACATTTCAAGGGAAAAAATTAAGAGAACACATGAAATTAATTTGTCATATTATTGAAAAATTTAATTTTTTATAGAACAAACTTAATTTTGTGCTAGCAGCTAGACAGTAGCCAAAAAGGTATGATATACATTTAATTATGTACATCTGCTGGTATCTAAGAACCTTAATGTATACATTTTACAAATAGTAATAAAAGCTAACATTAACTGAGTCCTTGCTGTGTGCCAGGCACCTTTCCAAGTACCTTCCCTATGAAAACAGAGCTATTACTCTCACTAGTTCATAAAGAGGGGAACTGAAGCCCAACTGTCTTAACTTTCTAAGGCTAATAAGTGACAAGGCTGAGATTCAAACCCAGTTTTTCTAGTTCCAGAGCACAAGCTGGAACTAGAAATTAATCACTACACTGTTTTGCTTCTATAGAATATATCTTTTTAAATTGTAATTCTTTTTTTTTGTTTCTTTTCTTTTTTTTTTTTAATTTAAATTGTAATTCTTAAACCCAATATTTAGGCTTTTGTGTAAATTACATAATTTCCATTTTTGACTAGCAAGGAACCTCTATAGAAAATCACTTTATCTTCATTAATGACAGCGTATTTGCTAATAAAAGCATTTTTTATTTAAATATTTTGTCATTTATGGTCCTTTCAGCTGCTAATAACAGAAAACATGTTTTTTTTTTTTTTTTTTAAAAAAAGAGGCCAGGTGTGGTGGCTTACACTTGTAATCCTAGCACTGTGGGAGGCCAAGGCGGGGCCGGGGGGGGCGGGGATCACGAGGTTAGGAGATTGAGAATATCCTGGCTAACATGGTGAAACCCCGTCTCTAATAAAAATACAAAAAATTAGCCGGGTGCGGTGGCAAACGCCTGTAGTCCCAGCTACTCAGGAGGCTGAGGCAGGAGAATGGTGTGAACCCGGGAGGCGGAGCTTGCAGTGAGCCGAGATTGCGCCCCTGCACTCCAGCCTGGGTGACACAGCAAGACTCCATCTCAACTAAAAAAAAGAAAAAGAAAAAAAAAGGGGGGGGCATGGTGGCTCATGCCTATAATCTCAGTCTTTTGGGAGGCCAAGGTGAGAGGATCACTTGAGACCAGAAGTTCAAGACTAGCCTGGGCAATATAGTGAGACCCCGTCTGTACAAAAAATTTAAAAATTAGCTGGGTATGGTGGCATACACCTGTAGTTCCAGCTGCTCAGAAGGCTGAGGTGGAAGGATGGCTTGAGCCCAGGAGGTGGTGACTGCGGTGAGCTGTGATCATACCGCTGCAGCCCAGCCTGGGCAACAGAGCAAGACCCTGTCTCAAAGAAAGATTACAAAAAAAGTCGTATACATAATTAACAAGAAAATTTATGATCTCACATAGTAGGGAGTTCTGGGGTGGTTAATTTAACTGCTCAGTGACATCACCCCTGGCCCAGCTTCTCGTTGTTCCCTTAGCTTTCCCCAAGCGCCTGCTGATCATTGTGCTGGCAGGAGAGTGTTGAGAGTTCGAAATCTCCGTGTAACTGATGGAGTCTAGAGGCAGAACGTTCCTAGTCTTAGGTCTCTTAAAAAGCCAAGAAGATCTTTCCAGCAGCCCTCTACCTGAAGCAGATATGCCTTCATTTCTCAGTGTGGAATGCATCACATGCTCACGGCTGAACCAAACACTGGACAGAGAGAATGCGATTCTCTTGACTTGCTCAGATTCTGCATGCAAAGAAGAGGGGCGGCTGGTAGGCTCTGTGTGGGTAGGTAGCCAGCAGTGCCTCAATATAGATTGCAAGTTTTTGCATTTGATAGGGACCGGGTAAGTTACTTTCAGTGTCTTCATAAAGTTCTCTTACAGATTTTTAGCTTTCAAATTTTATGGTTTTATTTGTTTTGTTTTTGTTTTTGTTTTTTTTGAGACGGAGTCTTGCTCTGTCGCCCGGGCTGGAGTGCAGTGGCCGAATCTCAGCTCACTGCAAGCTCCGCCTCCCAGGTTTACGCCATTCTCCTGCCTCAGCCTCCCGAGTAGCTGGGACTACAGGCGCCCCACCTCGCCCGGCTAGTTTTTTGTATTTTTTAGTAGAGACGGGGTTTCACCGTGTTAGCCAGGATGGTCTCGATCTCCTGACCTCGTGATCCACCCGTCTCGGCCTCCCAAAGTGCTGGGATTACAGGCTTGAGCCACCGCGCCCGGCCAAATTTTATGTTGATATTTTGAATTTAATAGTAAAATCTGTCAGCAACATTTAAGACATACATTAAAGTGTTTCAGACAACTAGAAAATAGAATTCTATACTTCCTGTAACCTTCATAAGACTACCATCTATTATGCATATTGCTCAGTTAGAACAGATCTTTCTAAACTAATAAACTTGGTAGTCTTAGTCCCAGGTTTACCCAAAGAATATAATTTTATAGAGAAAGTTATGCTGTTCAGTTTATTCCTGTATACGTTTATAAAGTCCGTTTGTAGAGAATTAAGAGAACTACTGTCTCTTCTGATATAGCCGTAGTAAAATTTTACTTAGGCATTGATGTGTATTCAGAGTATTGTCATATTTTGCCAAAAGAAAGTGGTAGCAAAACAACATTAATGTTATTTTGAAAGGTAACCGATTTGGAAATACTTGATTTGCTATTAATAGAGCCAGGATTTTTACGCTTCTTCACCTCATTAGAAACTTTCTCTATTGGTGGTGCACGCCTATAGTGTCAACTACTCAGGAGGCTGAGGCAGAAAGATCGCTTAAGCCCAAGAGTTCAAGCCGTAGCACATTATGATTGTGCCTGTAAATAGCCACTGCATTCCAGCCTGGGCAACATAGCAAGAGCCTGTCTTTTTATTTTTATTTATTTATTTATTTTTTGAGACAGATTCTTGCTGTGTCACCCTGGCTGGAGTATGGAGTGCCGTGGTGCAATATCACTCACTGCAACCTCTGCCTCCCAGGTTCAAGCGATATTCTCCTACCTCAGCCTCCCAAGTAGCTGGGATTATAGGTGCCTGCCACAACACCCGGCTAATTTTTGTATTTTTTAGTAGAGACAGGGTTTCACCATGTTGGCCAGGCTGGTCTCAAACTCCTGACCTCAAGTGATCCACCCGCCTCAGCCTCCCAAAGTGCTGGGATTACAGGCAGGAGCCACCATGCCTGGCCATGTTACCTATCTTGACTGTTGTTATTATTTTACTGTTATGAATAATTACATGGTGTAGTTGTTAAAAACAGTGCAACATTTGCCTTTAATACCATGTATACATTTGTCTTATATATAACCTATTCTTAAAGTTTAAATGCACATCATTCAATGTTGAAAGTAAATTAGGCTGGGTGTCGTGGCTCAAACCTGTAATCCCAGCACTTTGGGAGGCTGAGGAGGGAGGATTGCTTGAGGCCTGGAGTTTAAGACCAGCCTCCCTGGACAAGATGAGGAGACTCTGTCTCTACAAAAAACAAAAACAAAATTATTCATGTATGGTGGCATGCGCCTGTAGTCCTAGCTACTTGAGAGGCTGAGGTGGGAGGAGATCACCTGAGCCCAGGAGTCAAGACTGCAGGCTGCAGTGAGCTATGATTGTGCCACTGCACTCCAGCCTGGGCAACCAAGTGAGACCTTGTCTGTAAAATAAAATAAAATAAATTTTAGTATAGATTGTTAGAGGTTGAATGATTTAAATTGTACCTGCTTTTGTCTTTAATAGCCCAGAAGAAAAAATAAAGCAATTAGAGAAGGAAGTAAATGAGTTGGTAGAAGAAAGCTGTATTGCCAGTAGTTGTGGAGACTTAAAATTGGTAAGTTCATAAACAAGATTCAAGATAATGAAGCATTTATAGATGTTTGTCTGCTTTTATATATACACCATATGTACAGACATATATTTTTGTTTGCCATTGACTAGTCTTAGGATAAGAAGCAATTATTTTGAGAACCAGCAATTGTAATTCGGTTTCATAAATTTGAACGTCAAAATAATTGGCTGATTTTGTAATTTTTGACATTGATCTTTTCAGTAGGGAAAAAACTTCTAATGTGTTGGTGCGCTTAACTTGGCAGCCAGGTGGACTATTGGATTGGACGGCGCTACGCTGCTGAAAGGTGCAGCTCCCGGAAGCCACACACAGTGCCAAGGGCTGTTTTCTTCTTGAAGCCTCACTACTATCGAATATTTTTTCCTAAGTAAACTAAAAAATTATAGTTTGCTTTTTGGGAATCCAACTTTGCTTTTTAAATATCAATCTTTTAATTTGCTTTGTTCATATTACTTTGTCATATCATATAATTTCCATGAGTTATTGGATTAATGAATACCATTAGAAAGAAATGTTCACTTTAAAAAGCTACTTTTATTACTCATAGAACTGGTGCTTTTTTTTTTTTGTCATTCTAAAAAAAAAAAAAAGTCCCTTTCCAAGGGAAGTTTCTGGTAAGAGCACAGAGGGGTGTCCTGAGGAATCTGAGGATAGAAAATGAATTCATCCAACCTTCATGTAGATATTTCTTTTTTTTTTTTTTTGAGACGGAGTCTCGCTCTGTCGCCCAGGCTGGAGTGCAGTGGCCGGAACTCTGCTCACTGCAAGCTCCGCCTCCCGGGTTCACGCCATTCTCCTGCCTCAGCCTCCCGAGTAGCTGGGACTACAGGCGCCCGCCACCTCGCCCGGCTAGTTTTTTGTATTTTTTTTAGTAGAGACGGGGTTTCACCGTGTTAGCCAGGATGGTCTCGATCTCCTGACCTCGTGATCCGCCCGTCTCGGCCTCCCAAAGTACTGGGATTACAGGCTTGAGCCACCGCGCCCGGCCGATATTTCTCAAATGCATAAAAGTTGATGAACACTCAAAGGAAGTTACAAGGTGTAAATCTGATTTCAGGCCTTAGAAAAGGCAAAAGATGCGGGAAGAAAAGAGAGAGTCCTGGTGAGACAGCGAGAACAAGTTACAACTCCAGAAAATATCAATTTGGATTTAACTTACTCAGTAAGTATTGAAATATAGCACAATTTTTAAATAAAATTTTGACTACGGTTAATGGGTTCCAGAGTCTTTTTTCTTTTATTTTTAAAATCTTACTGGTCTTCAGGTGCTCAGAATTAGATTAATAATAATCTTTGCTTCATGAAACACTCTTTGTTGTGTGCAAAGAGCTCTTTTATTTATTTAACTAGTTATTTTGGGCTGGGTGCAGTGGCTCATGCCTGTAATCCTAACACTTTGGGAGGTGAAGGTGGGAGAATTACTTGAGCTCAGAAGTTTGCGACCAGCTTGGGCAACAGAGTGAGACCTTGTCTCTGCTTATTAAAAAATATGTATATATTTTGATAACTTAGTAAGTACCTGTAAACCTACCATCCAGTGGCTCTGTTTGAAGAGCACTAATTTTTATGCTCTATCAAGGTGGTTATTTTGATGAGATTGTAATGTAGACTTTTCGATCAGTGATTTTCAAGAACTTCAAACTAGGCATATAAGATAATGTTCTATGAGGGTAGTGGGGAAAAAAAATCTAATGCCTCTAATTTCTATCAACATTTATTTAATTCTGAAAAGACACCTCCTTAATGTTTGCACTTCTGTTTGAAAGGGCGTATTTTCAGTGGGTAAAGTTTTCATATACTAAACACAGAAAAAAAGGGCGTTTGAAATTTTGAAATGTTAGATGCTTATTGTTTATAGCTGATATTCTAAGATTCCAGGAAATCTTTCAGAGATAATTGATGATGATCATTTTTTACCTTTAGGAACATAATTTACTGTAAGTTAATTACTTAAATTATAACTTAGTATATAGAGCTTACTATACAAATTCTTCTGATAGACTTTAAGGTTTAAGATATTTCCACATGTTTAATTTATATTTACAAAGAGAATTTAATTTAGTTCACGATCTTGCTTATTTCTTTGATCACCAGCAGCATTAATGATACATATTTATTTTTTATAGGTCTTCCAGAGATTAATAGATGGCAAATACTACTAAATTAAATAGAATACATAGAAAATTAAGGTGAAATTTAGAGGACAGCTCTTCCTTAGTGTTCATTTGTAATGCAAGATAATTCTTTTGTTTACTAAATTTCATAATTGGCTGAGTATCTTGATATAAGTAGCTAACTTTGTTGTACAATTTTAATCTCTAGAAAGATTACAGGTGAAAGGGGCCTGAAGTGGTCCTTATGTGTCTTTTCTATAACATTTTCTTCCTTAGGTTCTTTTCAATTTGGCCAGTCAGTATTCAGTTAATGAAATGTATGCCGAAGCACTTAACACATATCAAGTTATAGTGAAAAATAAGATGTTTAGCAATGCAGGTAGGTGTACATAATCAGTTTTTCCAGTAGATGTAATTATTTCATAGCATTAATTTATGTCTCCTCATTATATGCTTCCTTAAAATGAAATGATCTATGCTCTCAGCAAATCAGTATTTATGATAGGGGTATCCTGCTTAAACACGCTATTTGTATAAAAATCCTTACAGATGAAGAAATATAGTTAGCATGAGGTATACTGCCTAATATTAAACAAACAAATGTATCCTGTTATCACAAGTAGAATGAGCCATGGCATCCTCATAGAATGTGCTTTTCCTTATATAAATTTATCCCCAAGAGATTATAGTTTATATTTAGCATTTATATTGTGTAATTTTTTGGTACCAGTATTAATGTTTATCAGAATGTCATTTCCTTTAATATTATTAAAATGTATGTGGCATTCTTGAGTCTAACTTTTAAATGTCTTTAAGTTCCATATTTTCTTAGAAGAGTACACAATAATGTAAAGCACAATAATGTAAATCAGTTGTTTTCTAGCCATAGTTTCAGGAATCTATCTGTCTTAAGTTTCATTTCTTCACAGGATATAAGTTTGAAAGGTATAACTGTTTTAAAGTTAGAATTTTAGATAATGTCTAAGACTTCATAACTGAGAAATGCTTCAGAGAATATGAATTAAAAGTCATCTAAAATATCAGAAAGAGTGGAAAAATGAGAATATTATACATTCATTAAATTTTTTTAAATTAGGAATATTGAAAATGAATATGGGAAATATCTATTTAAAGCAAAGAAATTATTCCAAAGCCATTAAATTCTACCGAATGGCATTAGACCAAGTTCCAAGTGTCAATAAGCAAATGAGGTAAGTTTATAACAATAGATAATAATTGTAAAATGTAAGTGTTTTTCTAAAACAAGATAACTCTTCTGACCTGTTTTCAGTGGGTTGAACATTTTGAAGTGTTTGTACGTGAGGTTTATATGTGTAGTATTTTGATCTATTCCCTTCTTACTACTTGTACACATTTTTATAATAGCAAGTTAAAGGTTAAAGCATTGCATGTGATCATATGAAATAAAACTAAGCTAAGTGACCAATAAAGGGGTTAACCCTGAAGGCCGTTACTACCCTGATATAACTTAATACGGACACAAAATCATAATAGCAGTCCTCCAGAACGTATCAAACATATCAATACAAGGCTAGAAATTAAGCCCCCCTTACGTTCTTGCTGTAGCTTGAGAATGAAATAGTGAGAGAAAAGGAGTACTTCTCAGTCTTAGAAGAGGGGGAAGCTGGGATATTTTCTATTCTTACAATATTCAGGAGGAGAAACAGCAAGTTCTCTTATGGTCTAGAGATAACTGTGGGGACATAGGAAGTTTCCAGGATATTTACTGATCATAATTTCCCCTAGGCACGGTACAGTTTCTCTGTGAAGGTTAATTTATTTGCAATACCACATTTTACGATCATTTGTTTTTGAATTTTACATAATATCTCATTATCATTAGCAAATATTATCTAACTTACAGAACACCATGCCCTTTCAGTACTTTTAAGCCAGGTGAGACCAGGAATTCGAGCGTTTTAGAAAAAAAAATAGTATCGAGTAACATATATTAAGTGCTTCATAATCAATAATCAAGACAATGGGTGCTATAATAATTCGGTGGAAGAAATCATTATTGAGAACAAGAATGGTCAAGAAAGGCTTTATGAAGGAGGCATACTTGGTATTGACTATTTAGGAGGAGAGAAGGGATGACATCTGAAAAAAAGGCCAGGAAGTAATAGTCTTTATGATCTGATCAGAGAATTATGAATAAACTAATTGAGTTGAAATAGAGGGATTATATTGAAGAGTGTTTAGAAATAAGGTGGGATCACATCCGTTAGAATGGCTCCAATCAAAGAAACAATAACAAGTTTTGGTGAATATTTAGAGAAATTAGAAACCTAATTCATTGGAGATGTCAAATGGTACAGCTACTTCGGAAAATAGGCAGTTAGCTAAAAAAGTTGAAAACAGATTTACCATGTGACCCACAATTCTGCTTTTAGGTATATACCCAAGAGAAATGAAAATATAGATTGTCACAAAGGCTTTTACACAAACATTCATAACAAAATTATTCATAATAGCCAAAAAGTAGAAACAAGACAAATGTCTACCGAGTAGGTAATGTATAAATAAAATACGGTATGTATTCATACGATGAAATGCTGTTTGACAAAAAAGGGAATCAAGTATTGATACATGCTACAAAATGGAAGAATCTCAAAAAATTATGCCAAGTAAAAGAAGCAAGACAAAATATCACAAATTGTATGACTCCATTTATATACAATGTCTAGAAGAGACAGAGAGACAGAAAATAGACTAATAGGCCGGGCACGGTGCCTCATGCCTATAATCCCAGCACTTTGGGAAGCCGAGTTGGGCGAATCACCTGAGGTAGGGAGTTCCAGACCAGCCTGACCAATATGATGAAACCCTGTCTCTACTAAAAATACAGAAATTAGCAGAATGTGGTGGCGGGTGCCTGTAATCCCAGCTACTCAGGAGGCTGAGGCGGGAGAATTGCTTGAACCCAGGATTCGGAGGTTTCAGTGAGCAGAGATCATGCCACTGCATTCCAGCCTGAGTGACACAGGGAGACCCTGTCTTAAAAAAAAAAAAAAGGCCTAATGGTTACCTAGGGCTGGGGATGAGAATGGGGAATGACTGTTAATGAGCACAGGTTTTATTTTTAGGGTAATGGAAACAAATTAAAATAGGGATGTGGTTGTAGTTCCACAACTATATAAATACAGCAATAATTATTGAATCATATACTTAAAATGAGTGAATTTTATGGTATGTTTATAAAGCTTTTATCAGTAACGCTTTAACAAAACAAAAAAGAAGTAAAGTGGGAGAGGAAAAAAGAAAACTCTTTGTGGAACGGCTTGAGCGTCACACTAAAGAGTTAACTCTGTGGAACGGCCTGAATGCCACACTAAAGAGTTAAGAATTGTAAAGCGAATCCATGTATTTTTCTTCTGTGGAACGGCTTGAATGCCACACTAAAGAGTTAACTCTGTGGAACGGCTTGAATGCCACACTAAAGAGTTAAGAATTGTAAAGCGAATCCATGTATTTTTCTTCTGTGGAACGGCTTGAGCGTCACACTAAAGAGTTAACTCTGTGGAACGGCTTGAATGCCACACTAAAGAGTTAAGAATTGTAAAGTGAATCCATGTATTTTTCTTCTGTGGAACGGCTTGAATGCCACACTAAAGAGTTAACTCTGTGGAATGGCTTGAACGCCACACTAAAGAGTTAAGAATTTTAAAGCAAATCCATGTATTTTTCTTTTAGGATTAAAATAATGCAGAACATCGGAGTTACATTTATTCAGGCTGGTCAGTATTCGGATGCTATTAATTCATATGAGCACATAATGAGCATGGCACCAAATCTGAAGGCAGGCTACAACCTCACTATCTGTTATTTTGCGGTTGGAGACCGAGAAAAAATGAAGAAAGCATTCCAAAAGTTGATTGCTGTTCCATTAGAAATTGATGAAGATAAATATATTTCACCAAGTGTGAGTAGGAAAAAGACATTTCTGTAGCCACTTTCCAGTTATCTGTGCTTTTCTGTTTTCAGAATGAGAAAGCCAGAATAGATGACTTCTTGGGTTTCTCCCAGGCCTGTACCAATGTGTTTTATTATTGATGTATTTCATTTGTTATTTAAATTGGGTTGAGAATGAGACTCTATTGAAATGGGGTAGAGATTATGGTTAAAACAGACTGCACAATTTTAGTTAAAAAAATCATTAAAAAAGAAGATTCCATGTCATTCATTAAGCTGGAGTGCAGTGGTGTCATCTCAGTTCACTGCAATCTCTGCCTCCCAGGCTCCGGCAATTCTCATGCCTCGGCCTCCTGAGTAGCTGGGATTATAGGCATGTGCCACCATGCCTGGCTAAGTTTTTTATTTTTAGTAGAGAAGGGGTTTTGCCATGTTGTCCAGGCTGGTCTCGAACTCCTGGCTTCATGTGATCCACCTGCCTTCACTTCCCAAAGTGCTGGGATTACAGGTGTGAGCCCGGCCAAGAGTAGTATCTTGACCAAGAAACCTCCAAATCCTTATTTCATCTATTAAGAGCCATTGTGGAGCAGAGGGAACCTCAACCGTGTACTAAATATATCAAGAGTGAAGGCCGGGCGTGGTGGTTCATGCCTGTAATCCCAGCACTTTGGGAGGCTGTGGCGGACAGATTGTGAGGTCAGTAGTTCGAGACCAGCCTGACCAACATGGCGAAACCCTGTCTCTACTGAAAATATAAAAATTAGCTGGATGTGGTGGCGGGAGTCTGTAATCTCAGCTACTTGGGAGGCTGAGGCAGGAGAATTGCTTGAACTTGGGAGGTGGAGGTTGCAGTGAGCCGAGATTGTGCCACTGCACTCCAGCCTGGGTGACAAAGCAAGACTCTGTCTTGAAAAAAAAAAAAGTGAAATAAATTCCTTATCCTTAGTCATAGAGTGGAACATAATGCAACTACCAAAAGTCGTATTTTCAAACACCTAGGGAAATATTGTATAGTGTTAAGTGGGAACATACAGACATGCACACCTATTTTCAAACACCTAGGGAAATATTGTATAGTGTTAAGTGGGAACATACAGACATGCACACCTATTTTCAAACACCTAGGGAAATATTGTATAGTGTTAAGTGGGAACATACAGACACGCACACCTATTTTCAAACACCTAGGGGAATACTGTATAGTGTTAAGTGGGAACATACAGACATGCACAACTATTTTCAAACACCTAGGGGAATACCGTATAGTGTTAAGTAGGAACATACAGACATGCACAACTATTTTCAAACACCTAGGGAAAATACTGTATAGTGTTAAGTGGGAACATACAGACATGCACACCTATACATGACCATCAACTAGAAGCATCCAGACCAGTATAGAAACAGTAGCTTCTGAGCTATAAGATTGTAAAAGGTTTTAAAATGTTTTCCAGATTTTTACAAATAAAATATTGGCATACTATATATTAGTTTATATTAAGTAAAACCACATGAAATTGCCTCTAGTTTTAGATAAAAATGATATATTTTCAATTTCACAGAGTTGAACTTTTAATAGATTTTCTTAATAGATTATATTAGCTGGTGGGCATGGTAGCGGGTGCCTGTAATCCCAGTTACTTGGGAGGCTGAGGCAGGAGAATCACTTGAGCCTGGGAGGTGGAGGTTGCAGGAGCCAAGATTGCACCATTCACTCCAGCCTGGGTGACAAGAGCAAAACTCCATCTCAAAAAAAAAAAAAAAAAAGATTATAAGGGTAGTGTAGCAAGTGGCTAAAGAGTATAGGCTCTGAAGCCAGATGCCTTGGCTCTACTACTCAGCTCTTACTCTTCCTGTGCCTCAGTTCTTTTATATATGTAATGGGACTAACTATTATAACCTATCTTATAGGGTTAGGGTGAGGATTATAGGTGAGGATTAAATGAGTAATGCATGTGAAATGCTTAAAATAGTAGCTGGCGGCTGGGCACAGTGGCGCATACCTGTAATCCCAGCACTTTAGGAAGCCGAGGTGGGAGGATTGCTTGGGCCTGGGAGTTCAAGACCAGCCTGTGCAACATGTCGAAACTCTACAAAAAAATATGAAAATTAGCCGAGCTTGATGTTGCACTCCTGTAGTCCCAGCTACTTGGGAGGCTGAGGTGGGAGGATCACCTGAGCCTGAGGAGGTCAAGGCTGCAGTGAGCCGTGATCACACCCCTGCACACTAGCTTGGGTGACAGAGTAAGACCTTGTCTCAAAAAAATAAAAAATTAGCCAGCCATGGTGGTGTGCACCTGTAGTCCCAGCTACTCTGGAGGCTGAGGTGGGAGGATCATCTAAGCCCAGGGAGGTCAAGGGTTGTGATCACAACACTGTCCTCCAGCCTGGATGACAGAATGAGACCTTGTCTCAAAAGTAAAATAACAAATAAAAAAATAAAAAACTAGCCAGGCATGGTGGCGCATGTCTATAGTCCCACCTACTCGAGAAGCTGAGTGGGAAGATGGCTTGAGCTAGGCTCAAGTTGAGGCTGCAGTGACCCATGATTGTGCCACAGTGTTCCAGTCTGGGCAACAGAGCAAGACTGTCTCAAAACAAAACTAACCAAACAAACCATGGAGCACGTGGAAGACAGTTAGGTGCTGGGCAAATGTTAATTGTTATATATTGTTTTCATATTGAGAAAAAATGTATGTTGTAGAAATCATCTGTGTTTTTAATGGGGAGTAGAGATATGGATCATACTAAGCAATTGATGATTGAAGCATTTATATTTGGGTTTAGAATTAAAGTATTACATATTTGTACTAACAACCACAGCTTCTGTGTACTTGGTCCTAATCTTTCCATCCTGATCCTTTTATCAGCTTCTTAGACTCTAGATGAGTTCAATGGGGAATGTGATTGGTAATCAGAAATATGAATAAAGAAAGTTCTAATTTACATAAGGGAAAATAGAAGGATTAATTTACTCTCTATTTTTTAAAACTAATTAGTGGGGAGGCTTATTGGAAATTCAAGTTCTTGGCTGGACATGGTGGCTTATGCCTGTAATCCCAATCCTTTGAAAGGCTGAGGTGAGCAGATCGCTTGAGCCCAGGAATTGAAGACCAGCCTGGGCAAAATGGTGAAACCCCATCTCTACAAAAAATGCAAAAGTTAGCCAGGCATCATGGCATGCCCCTGTAGTCCCAGCTACTTGGGAGGCTGAGGTGGGAGGATCACCTGAGCCCAGGGAGGTGAAGACTGCATTGAGCCATGATCATGCCACTGCACTCCAGCCTGGGCAATAGAGTGAGGCTGTATCTCAAAACAAAACAAAACAAAAATTAAGTTCTTGCTGTTTACTTCTGAATTACTCTTTTTTTCTTTCATTTTATTTTATCAGGATGATCCTCATACTAACTTAGTAACTGAAGCTATAAAAAATGATCACCTCAGGCAAATGGAACGTGAAAGGTAGTATTTTAAACTTAATAATGTAGTTATTAGTTACATTATTTAATTAATGTTTAGTATTAAGATACTTAATATTTGAAACTTAAAATAATTTAGTTTTAATTTTTATAAAAGGGTTGAATGTGCATACTATTTCTTACAGAACTTGTTATATTCAATATATTTCTTGAATAGTGCTATTATTTCATTTTTGTACTTACTGGTTCTCTTTTCTCATTCAGAATAATCAGTGCTCGTGCTAATCTCAATTACTAAATCTCAGTTATTCTGTCAGTTGTTTCCCTCTGCATTTGGTACATTATTGGAGATTTGTTTATCTTACCTTTATTTCAAAAATGAAATGACGTCTTTATTTTTTTTATCCTGCCACACAATTAAGTATTAGCTCTCATAGACAAAATTCTATTTATTTTGTTTCTTCCTTCCTCTAATATGGTACTACAACCTGTTTCTACTTATAACACTTCTGACACCAAATGTGTGGTTTTTCTCACACCAACAACCAATTATCCAATTCCTTGGACACCAAGGGCTTAGTCCCACAATACTGCTCCCTGTTCCTAACTATAGATGCCAGTTGTAAGCCTGGGCCTCCTGAACTCCTGACTGACCTGCTATGAATGGAGGGCTCCCACTACCCGCTCCTCAGGGTCAGTAGTTTTCTAGAAGAGCTCATGAAACTCAGGAAAATACTTTATTTATACTTACCACTTTATTACAAAGGATACAACTCAGAGACAATCAAATGGAAGAGGTGTATAGGGCAGAATGTGGGGGAAGTAGTGCAGAGCTTCTATGCACTCTCTGGGTGCACCAGCCTTCCAGCACCTCCATGTGTTCATCAACCTGGAAACTCTGAACTGTGTCATTTAGGGTTTTTATGGAGGTTTCATGATGTAGGTAGGCATGACTGGTTTTCATCATTGGCCATTGGTGATTGAACTCAGTCTGCAGCCTTTCTCCCTTCCCTGGAGATTGGGGGGTGGAATTAAAAGTACAACTGGGGTGGTGTCAGAAAAGGCGAAGTGGGGAGCTAAGACTTTAACCCCTAAAGGCTGTTCCATTCCTCTGATGTCAGTGGATGACATATGGGGAGCCTGGAATTCCATCCCTACCCAGCAGTACTGACGCACCCCCGAATCCTTTCTCCTTGGGTTGTGTCAGAGGAGGCTTAGTGGAGCGTCAGGGCTTTAACTGTCACCCAGTTGTAGCAAAGCCCTCCCATCATGATATTAGTAGGATGGACTATTTGGGAAGCAAGAACTCCCACCCTGCCCAACAGATACAAGGACCCCTTGCCTATTCTGGGTGTCAACGGAGGCCATGTGTCAGGGGCTGGATTTCCACCTTCACCTGGCAGTGGCAAGGTGGAGTGTCTCCTTCCTCTGCTGGAGATACACAGATGTCCAATACACACGTGAAAAGATGCTGAACTTCAGTAATTGGTAGGGAAATGCAGCTGAAAACGCAGTGAGATACTACTTCACACCTACTAGTATGCTGTAATAAAAAAGAAAGTAACAAGTATTGGCAAGAGTGTGGAGAAATTGGAACTCTTAAATGCTGATGGTGGGAGTATAAAATGGTGCTTTGTAAAACAGCCTAGAAGTGCCCCAAAAGGTTAAGCATAGACTTACCATATAACCCAGCAATTTTACTTCTAGATATTTACCCGAAAGTAATTAGAGTATATGTCCACATGACAACTTGTATACAGATTTTCATAGTGATATTATTCATAATATCAAAGATTAGAAATAATCCAAATGTGCAACAATTAATGAATGTGTAAATAATACATGATCTGTCCATAATATGGAATGTTATTCAGCCGTAGAAAGGAATGAAGTACTGATACATGCTATTAGGTGGGTGCAAAAGTAATTGCGTTTTTTCCCATT